>NC_071512.1:77542144-77898644 GCF_027887155.1 Malaclemys terrapin pileata
AGTTTATCCATGATATATACACACCATGTTTTCTTGGTCTTTTCCTTAAACAAGCCATCACATATTTCTCTAGTTCTCTAAGTGTCGATGCTTTTAAAGTTTCAAAGTCTATTTCTATCTCATCAGGATTAGAGTTTCTCAGTGAAGGCTCTCTTGACTGTATTATATATACTACTTTTCCAAGCTTATCTCCAGGAAGTTTATTTATGTCCAAACTCAACTGCCTTTTTTCATCATAATTCATAGGCTTGGCACTATCCTCATCTTCTGATTTACGTGCCAATGAGACTTGCTGCTTTGTTTTCTTTGACGGACTGCAAGAGAGAAAGTTTGCTGCATTGAGAGCAATTTAAAATAATGTCACCCACACAACCCTCACACTTACATATTTAAAGACAGTTTTTTCTTCAATTTCTTTTTTTGCTTTAGCTTTTTCTTCTTTTGATTCACATATTTGTGTTTGGATTTTTCTTTGCCTCTTTTCCCCTTTTTAGACTTTCCTTTTTTCTTCCTCAGCTTGGGCAAGGAGGTTTTGGCCAAAGCCCGCAACTGCTGATGAACAGCTTTAAGCTGTCAAAGAAAAGAAGGAAAGAAACTAAGCATCTTGATAGTCATTACATGAAAAAATATTGTGGAGGGAGAAATTGGTCCTGAAGGCCATGGAAGAGTTTTGGCAGCCAGGCAGGGATGGATAGGGTGTTTACTCAGTGGTGTAACGAGATTTTGGAAGGTAGAACAAACAGGATGAGGGGAGCTTTGGAAAATGGGGGCTTGCATTAAGAGGGAGAACATTTGTAGCAGGTACATGTGCACATGAGGGTTGTCTCTTGCCATCCTCCTCCCAGACTTTCAAAAAACAAAACAAAACAAAAAAATCTGTCTTCCTGCAGGAACATCCCAAAGCTCTTCTTTAGCATGAGAAACTTGGGGCTCAAGTGTCTCAGTGCACCACTTGCCCACCTCCTATGAGGTGGTTCTGTGCAAGGTAGTCTAGAGAGGATGGGGGGGCAGAGTCTTCACATAATAAGTCTTGTCGTCTGGCAGACAATTATACTGAAACCAAGATAAAGTGCTGGCTTCAAAGTAATCTGCTGGAACTAAACAACACCTACAGAGACAACATTCATGTTTTGTCCAAGTTAAAAAAAAGAAAGAGGACCAGTTTACACTGCATAGCTATTAAAAAAGAGGAAAGGATGGATAAGAAGTCCAACTGAGACACATTAGCTGGATAGTTCACTGCAGAACAGTTAAGCAGAAATAAGGGTGATAATCAATGAATCCCCCGGCCCTCAGCAAAATGGAGACAAACATGCATCTTGATACTGTTTGAGTAGTCATCTTTTCCCAATTAAGTAGCTCAGCACACTGAAATTGAGAGCTAAAACCCATCCACCTTTCATTAGATTTTGTAGCATTTCTCTGGACTTTAGCCAGAATTTGTGCATCTTGAAAGAGATGCAAAAAGACCAGTAATTGTCCTGATGGAATCTCACAGTGGCTATGCTCATTAAAATTCAATAAATTCTATTTTTAAAAAAGAGTAAGATGATACTAAGATTGCAGTCCCTTTATGAAGGCTATCAACACTGTAAACTGACAGAAAATAGAGGAGCTGTAGAAGTTCCAATTTGAATTTTGTTAAGAGTTTAAGTTTCAGTGGTGCAATTAATTTATAAGCAACTTATCACTGATGCTTTCTTGCCTGCAGGGAGACTGATAACATAGTAGCCTTGTTCATTCTTAGGATTTGGAGGTTGTGGATGAGAGAGTCTGCATGCAGTCTCCTCTTAAATTAGGAGTTGAAAATGGTGTCAGATTAATTACATTCCCTTAGATTTTCAATAAATTTTTAGATTTGACCTATGATCTTTACAGTATGCCAGAATAATTCCTACTGATATTGTTCCTCAGACAGGCATATCCAGCAGGGATCAGTAGAAACTTCAATCTTGTTTACAATAGTCTAATGTAGCCTAGCATCTTATTGACCTGCTTTCCACAGAACTTGGACATATTTTTTAGTTTTAGTACTACTCAAAATTCAAAAGACAAAACAAACAAAGAATTAGATTGCTCATTGGACTGAAAACCTGAAGGAGTTTCATTATGATGTTAGGCATTTAAGAGTCCAGGTCAGCATGCCTGAGAGTAGTTAACCTAGGATGGGGATAATTTATGAAGTGAAGTAGCTTTAAGAGAAAGTCTAAATGCATAAAGGCAGCAAGGATATCCATGAAAAGTCCTGAGAAGGACACAAAAGGAAGGGGTAGTTGAATAGCCAGAGGCTAGAACCATAGCTCAGTACGATTTGGAGTAAGCAAAAGAGCTTAAGGGCAAGTCTACACTACAGAGAGTTAAGTCGACCTAAGTTACACAACTCCAGCTAGATGAATAACCTAGCTGGAGTCGATATAGCTTAGGTTGACTTATTGCGGTGTCTACACCATGCTGGGTCGATCCATCTTATGCTTCTTGTTCCAGTGGAGCACCAGAGTCGATAGGAGAGCGATCTGCGGTCGATTTAGCGGGTCTAGTGATGACCCGCTAAATCGACCACTGGTGGATCGATCACCACAGTCTCAAGCCCTGGTAATTGTAGACATACCCTAAGTCAGTTGTTTTCAAACTTTTTCTGGCGACCCAGTTTGAAGAAAATTTGAAGAAAATTGTTGATGCCTGTGACCCAACAGAGCTGGGGATGAGGGGTTTGGGAAGGGTTGAGGCAGAGGGCTGCAGGGTGGGGCCAGGAATGAGGAGTTCAGAGATTGTGGGAGGGAGCTCTGGGCTGGGGTGCGGGAGGGGATCGGGGCCAGGAATGAGGGGTTTGGGGGGGGGTTCAGGGCTGGGGCAGAGAATTGGGGTGTGGGGTTGGGCATGGTATTACCTCCAGTGGCTCCTGGTCAGCAGTGCAGCCGGGGTGCAGAGGCAGACTTCCCGCCTGTCCTTGCACTGTGGACCGTGCTGTGCCCCAGAAGCGCCAGCAGCAGGTCCAACTCCTAAGCGGAGGAACCATCCCCGACAGCTCCCATTGGCCAGGAACCATTGGCCACTGCTGGGGCACAGTGTGGTGTCGGAACAGATAGGGACTAGCCTGTCTTTGCCGGGCAGCACCACCAACGGGACTTTTAACGGCCCAGTCAGTGGCGCTGACCAGAGCCACCGCCACCCAGTGCCTTCCATTCTGTGACCCAGTGCAGGGTCGTGACCCACAGTTTGAAAATCACTGCCTTAAGTGACTTGTCTTGATGCTAACTGGCTCCCTCTTCAACTGCTTGAGAGGTGCAAAGAGCCCAATGTGATTAGGGCTTCAGAATAAGGCAATACCAACTGGATTTAGGCACTTTTGGAATTTTAATCCAATGCATTTAAAAAGAGACAGGTAGCAGATATCCTAGTCAACATCATCATACTGAAGGCTCTGAAGCCCGTATGTAAAAAGTTAAGCCTGCTGTTAGAGAACCTGCCATCTCCCACAAAGTAACCACAGCACAATGTGCTACCACATAAGAAAATAATTCTGCACTACCCCAAATGCACACTTTTGTACATACATTTAAAAAACCACACACACTCTGTACAGACAGCTCATGGTTCCAGACCTTAAAATGGATACATGTGAATGAGAGCCACCACAGGCTACAATCGTCGTGCACTTTGTACCCAGAGCATTGTTGCTTACTTGCTCTTGAAGCTTTGCAAGGCGCCGTGTTCTTTCCTCTTCTGAATCTTCAGATGATCTTTCTTCAGAGGAGTCATCACTGCTGCTTTCACTAGAAAAAGCACTTGCTATTTCTGTTTTGGGCTGTGACGGTGGTATACTTGCAACAGGTTCGTCTGGAATTTTGGCAAATTGCATCTCAAAGATATCCTAAAATATAAATAAATAAATAAATAATGATGGGACCTCTTTATAGGAGAGTATATCATCTTTACTGATCTCTTTATATTGATCTAGATGTCCTAGAATGGTCACAGGTCACCTAGCACCCAATGATTTCTCCTCTCTCTCAGAAGAGAATTCTCCAAGACCCATTACCAGAACAGCTCCACAGTGGGAACCTTAGGTGGTCCAGAATTTGTTAGTCTCTAAGGTGCCACAAGGAGTCCTCACAGTTTCATTTATTAAGTGATAACCCACCTGCAGTTTTCTTGCCATAGCAACCACTTCATGGTCTGGAGAGTTGTATTTGTAGCAATTCATAAACATTAATCTAATATCTGCAGCAAACTCTTGTGTATCTTTATATTCATAGTTATCCATTTTCTTCTATGAGGAAACAATAATGAAGTTGCATTTTAGAGGATCTAAACTTTAAGATACAGACTATGTATCTGGGACTTAACGCCAAATGTAAAAATCAAGGAAGATTGATACTTCCAGCATCAGAATAAATCTGGTGCAGTAGGGTTACCATACTGCAGAAGCTCCAAAACCACCATTTAAAATAAATAAATAAACCGCAGCCACCATACAACCTCATACATCACATAGCCTCTTCTGACTTAATATTTGCAACAGAATATTCTAACTGTCAGCAATAGAACTTTATTGAATTAAAGCTATGATACTAACAAGTTTTGAATAACTAAGCTTTCTGCTATAGTACCAAAAATCTTTAGCTAATGTTAATTTAAAAGGTATATTTAATTTAGGACCAGAAATCCCCTACACACCAGGAGTTGTGATTCTAGCCAAAATCCCTTACCTTAATAGTTCCAAGGTCTATAGGGCATTTCATGGTATCATGGTGGTCATTGAGCCCCAAAGCTGTAATGTCTACAGGTTTATAGAAAGGCCAAGCATATGATGCATGTTTCTTTGCAAACATTTCTTTAAGGATCTCACTACAATGCTTTAGTTGTTCTGATAATTGAACATTTTTGACAACTTCAAGTGGCTGTTGAGAATCTGGCAAGTCTTTCTTTAGATAACTGTCTGGTACACTACATTCACTTTCTCCTCTACATATTTTAGCAATTTTTGGTTCATTAAGTGCTGGAGAAGATTCACAGCTTGCTGTGGATATGGTAGTAGTATCAGCCTTCCTTTTCACACCCTTTTTAACCTAGAAAACAAAAGTTTACATAGAATATTTCAAGTAACTAGAATGGCA
Source organism: Malaclemys terrapin pileata (assembly GCF_027887155.1). Lineage (NCBI taxonomy): Eukaryota > Metazoa > Chordata > Testudines > Emydidae > Malaclemys > Malaclemys terrapin. The sequence goes on from NC_071512.1 coordinate 77,547,262, forward strand.
CAATTCCACGATAAATAGCAAAAAAAAACTAAACAAAAAATTTCTCTTTTAAGACAAAAGCTTCTGTATTTTTTCTACACAACTGTTAAATATAAAATTGTAGAAACAAGTTCAAGACCTACTTTTTCAGCAAAGTGTTACAATCTAGCATCCAGTGCAAGGCTTTCTTCTTCAGAGTTGGAAGAAAAGCATACTACAGTTTTGTTTATTTTGCGGTCACTTAAGTAGGGTGAGATCTCAAAAAAGTTACTAGATTATGAAGTTGACATAAGAACAGCCACCAGCAAATACAAATATTCCTGCACTCTACTATTTGAGGCCTAATTAGAGGCCATGAGTACAAGCTTTTAGCTCTTAGGTTAGGGTTACCATATTTCCACAAGCAAAAAAAAGGACACTGGGGGGAGGAGCCCCACTCTAGCCCCGCCCCATCCACTCCCTCCCACTTCCCACCCCTTGATTGCCCCCCTCAGACCTTCCCCTATTCCTTGTCCCCTGACTGCCCCCTCCTGGGACTCCTGCCACTAACTGCCCCCTAGGACTCCACCCCCTATCTAAACCACCCTGCTTCTTGTCCCCTGACTGCCCCCTCCTGAGAACCCCCCCACCCTCACTGCCCCCCTATGACCCTACCTGTCCCCTGACTGCCCCGACCCTTATCCACACCCATACCCCATATTCACACCCCCGCCCCCAGACAGACCCCCGGGGACTCCCATGCACTATCCAACTGCTCCCCGCCCCCTGACAGGACCCCAGAAGTCCCGACCCATCCAACCCCCTCTGCTACCTGCCTGCCTCAACCCCTCTCCACACCCCTACCCCCCAGACAGCCCCCCCAGAACCATCTAACCCCCCCTGCTCCCTGTCCCTGACTGTCCCAACCCCTCTCCACACCCCTACCCCCCCCCAACAGCCCCACCGCCCCAAACTCCCGACCCATCCAACCCCCCTCCCTGTCCCCTGACCAGGGCCGGCTTTAAAGAGCCCAGGAATCGGGCTGCGCCCTGGCCGGGGTTGTGGGGCTTGGGGCCGGACCAGAGGTGCTCGGCCGGGGCTGAGCCGGTGCGCTCGGCCGGGGCTGGGGCCCGAGCTGGCTCTGCTGGGGCCCGAGCTGGGCTGGTTTCGCTGCTGGGGCCCGAGCCGGGGGTGCTGGGCTGGTGCTGCTGGGGCCCGAGCCGGGCCGGGCTGGGGGTGCTCGGCCAGTGCCGGGACCGCCGCCTTGGGGCCAGAACCGGGGCCAACACCCTGGGGCCCAAGCCGGGCCAGAGTCGCTGGGGCCGCCGGTCGCCGCTCAGCCTGGGCCGGAGGGAGCCACGCGGCCAGGGCCGCACCTCCCCGGAGCTCTCCTCTTCACGCCCCCCCCCCCCCGCCCCAGCTTACCTGCTGCTGTCTCCCGCTTGCCCCTGCTTCTTTTCAGACTTCCCGCAAAGATCTGATTCGTGGGAAGCAGGGGAGGGGGAGAGGAGCAGGTGGGCGGAGCGTTCAGGGGAGTGGAGGAGGGGGAAGTCAGCTGCGGGGCCGGACAGCGTGGTAAGGCTGCAGGGGATGGGGGGAGCCGGGAAGGGGCTTTGGGTGCCCAGCGGCACTTGGCCGCCGCTTTTCTGTCTATAAATAGCCGACCGGGGGGAAATCCTGGACATTTTTAGATTTTTAAAAATCCCCCCGGACGGCTATTTATAGACCAAAAAGCTGGACATGTCCGGGGAAATCCGGACATATGGTAGCCTTATCTTAGGTTTGGTCTAACATTGTGCTGCCTCTGGTTTGGAAGAGATACAATATATGCACTTTGCCACTAACTCACTAAATACTCACCAAATACATATTTTTACTTTTCTGAAAAAGGTCTGGGAGAGAGCATGCATGTTGTTTCAACTATTCCAGCTGGAAACACCACTAGTTGATATGAGATGGTTTGATCTAACCAAAATGGCGTGTTTTCAGACACAGGTCCAGATAGCAGCTATTGTTTTTGGTAGCTCATACAAAAGAGTTGTTTAAGATAACTATTCTGTTGTAGATTTAACAGGTAGTATGGTTATTTTGAAAATTGAGCATTTCCAATCATATCATGGACTTAGTTTACATTCAAACTAGGTCAGTTCCTTTTTAATATTTAATTTTGAAGATAAGCAGAGATCTGTCCCCATAGTGGGAAACCACCTTTAACTCAACATAAAGCAAAGCTACCAGTCTCTCAAACCATCTGTCTAAAAAAGAAACATTCATTAACTCATCGAAGCACAAAGAAAAGCAAAACACCAAGATTTAAATATGCAGTAACCCTACTTTTTGACTCAACCTCTGCCCTATATACTGTAATTAGTGCTGCCCCACTTATTCGAGATCAGAAATGGTGTATTAAAAAAAAAATCTACATTTTTAAGATGCAAGATAAATAGTGCACTGTGAATAAGCACAACCTATGTTAAATGGTGTTCCATTAGTTTTGTGCATTGTGATCCACACTATACATGGATGTGCCAACTACTGCCCCAGACAGTATCAATCTACTTACATTAGAAGCCAGTATATAAAAGGTAACTTACTTTTGTTATAGGTAGCGTGGCTGACATTAAGGTAGTCGACTGAGCCATTGACAGAGGGGCTAACACAAGCTGCTGTGGTACTGGAGTCATCACGTGAGGCTGCTTAACAATACTTTCAAGTTGCTTCTGCAGTTGATTTTGCTCAGTGGTACAAACTCCTGAATCAGGCAGCTGAGGTCCTAATAAATCAAACCAATTTACACTGAGATGTGTACTTTGGTGTCCCAACAGTTCCAGTCCTATGTTCTAATAGAAGAGATCTTCTAGGTCATCAAGTCCAGTCTCCTGTCATTGCAGGCAACTTAGTCATAATCCCATTGATGAATGTATCAACCCCCCCATCTTTACATTCCAGTCATAACATTTCCTTTCACAAAGCTCCTGTTGGTAGGCCCAAAGGCTACATGGTCTTATTTTCAATTGACCAAATACTAACCTGCAATTGGTGCTCTCTGAAGCTATACATAAGTGCAACAATTACCACTCTTGCATCCATGCTCCTAATGCAAGACCAGATGGGGACTCTCCTGGTTCAGATCTGAAGAGCTAGTTCAGCACCTGAGCCATAGTGCCCCCAAAAGTCTTCAACTGAGTTAATGCCCTTGAAAAAAAAAAACTGAACTAAAACTATTTATCTTTGAAAGCAATAGTTAGTTAAATCATCTTTTTTCCAGAGAGAGGCTTTTTAGGTCTCTGTACTTGGAAATTGAATCTCTCCATTGAGGTCTCATTTGGATTAAAAAAAAAAAAAAAGTGGAATAGAATAGAAGTAGTACTGGAACTAGAAACAGATACCAGATAAACAATGATGACAGAAATCCTCTCTATAATTTAAGTTCTACTAAGAGCCCAATATTCCAAAAGTAAGTTTACTAATTTGGAGAAGCACTTAGGTAGTCAGCTTGGAAAAGGGATTCTGTAAGACCACTTAAGCAAACTAATCATTGTTGCTTGAACTCCTCAAGTTAATAATTTATAGTTGTGTACTCCAAGTGGCTGCCCTCATAAATCTCCCGTTGCAAGATATTTACGTTCCAGATAGGGTGACCAGACAGCAAGTGTGAAAAATCAGGATGGGGTGAGGAGTAATAGGAACCTATAGAAGAAAATGCCCCAAATATCAGGACTGTCCCTATAAAATAGGGACATCTGGCCACCCTAGTGCCAGATGGGCTAAAGATTCATATGTTCCTTCATGCTTCAACCACCATTCCAGGGGACATGCGTCCATGCGGATGATGGGTTCTGCTCAACAATCCAAAGCAGTGCAGACTGATGCACAGTTCATTTTCATCATCTGAGTCAGATGTCACCAGTAGAAGGTTGATTTTCTTTTTTGGTAGTTTCCGCATTGGAGTGTTGCTCTTTTAAGACTTCTGAAAGCATGCTCCACGCCTCGTCCCTCTCGGATTTTTGAAGGCACTTCAGATGCTTAAACCTTGGGTTGTGTGCTGTAGCTATCTTCAGAAATCTCATATTGGAACCTTCTTTGCATTTTGTCAAATCTGCAGTGAAAGCGTTCTTAAAATGAAGAACATGTGCTGGGTCATCATGCGAGACTGCTATAATATATGGCAGAATGCGGGCAAAACAGAGCAGGAGACGTACAATTCTCCCACAAGGAGTTCATTCACAAATTTAACACACACATCATCAGCATGGATGCATGTCTTCTAGAATGATGGCCGAAGCATGAATGTTTAGCATATCTGGCACAAATACCTTGCAATGCCGGCTACGAAAGTGCCATGCAAATGCCTGTTCTCACTTTCGGGTGACATTGTAAACAATAAGCAGACAGTATTATCTCCTGTAAATGTAAACAACCTTATTTGTCTTAGTGATTGGCTGAACAAGAAGTAGGACTGAGTGGACTTGCAGGCTCTGCATTCAAAAATAAAACCGTCTAAAATTTTAGTTTTTTTGTACATAGTTCTACATTTGTAAGTTGCACTTTCATGACAAAGACTGCACTATAGTACTTTCATGAGGTGAACTATAAAATACTATGTTTTGTTTATCATTTTTACAATGAAAATATTTGTAATAAAATATACACTTTGTACTGTGTTGTAATTGGAATCAATATATATGAAAATGTAGAAAAACATGCAAAATATTTAATAAATTTAAATTGGTAGTCTATTGTTTAACAGTGCAATTAAAACTGTGATTAATCTTGATTAATTTTTTTAATTGCGATTAGTCACATGATTTAACTGCGCTTAATCAAGAGCCCTATTGTAAATACATTTGTTTATACAGCACCTTTAATCAGCAGATCACATGTCTGAAGTGCTCAGAAGCATCTTAATTTTACAGAAAGAGAAGCAGAGGTACAAGAATACCAGTGATGAGCTGCCAGAATGTTAATAACCGGTTCCCTACTGGGTCTTTGGCGGCAGGTCCTTCACTCGCTCCGGGTTTTTGGTGGCACTTCGGCGGCGGGTCCTTGAGTGCCACCGAAGACCCGCACGAGTGAACGACCCGCCGCCGAAGTGCCAACGACGACCCGGTAGGGAACTGGTTATTAAGAGCCATCTGGTGAGTACAAGCTCGAGACCCCCGACCCTAACTGCCCCGCCCCGCTCCCTGTCCCTGACTGCCCCGATCCCATCCACCACCACCCTGACAGACCCCCGGAACTCCCACGCCTACCCAATCCCCTTGTTGCCCGTCCCCTCACAGCCCCCCCAGAACCTCCGCCCCCTCCAACCGCTCCCTGCCCCTTATCCAACTCCTCCTCCCAGCCCCGGCCCAGCCCCCTTACTATGCTGCTCGGGGTAGCATGTATGGATGCCGCATGCCCTGCTGGAGCTCGCAGCCCCACCCCCTTACCATGCCACTCAAAGCGTCAGGAGCCCCCAAGCTGCCCAGGAGCGGTCCAGAGTGTTGGCGCTGGGCTCTGTGAAAGTGGGGAAGAGGGTAGGGGAGCCTCCCCAGCTGGGAGCTCAGGCGAGCCGGATAGGACGGCCCCATGGGCCGGAGTTTGCGCACCCCTTTAACAACCGGTTCTAAACTGGCTTCTAAATTTAACAACCGGTTCATGCGAACCGGCTCCAGCTCACCACTGAAGAATACTAAACAATTTTATCAACGACAAACAGTAATTTAGTGACAGAGATAGGAATAGAAAACCGGATAGCTCTTGACCTGTACACCTCAGCCTTCCTTCAAGGTGTGAGAGCAAACACAGATTTGCATTTCCCACTTCCAATACTTAGTATACTTTTAAGTTAGGAAGTTAAAAGTAAAATATTAACTAGCTTAGTTTTTTTTTATTGCAAGTCAATTATGGAATATATGCACTGCACTACTTCTCCTTTCAGGAAGCATCTTTCATCAGATGGATAAACCATTTTTCCTATAAAACTATACTGTACCGGTTAACTGTCAATGCAGAGAATGAGCTAAACCTCAAACTCATGTCAAAGGTAGAATTTTTTTTTTTTTTTTTTTTTTTTTTTTTAAGTTATTCGGCGAGAACTGGAGAGGGTATTTATTATTGGCATATTGAACCTGCTTAAAACCTTGAAGCAATGATTTTTTGCCTGTCTACTGAATTCCAGGAAAATCAAGTGACAGTTGTCATTTTGTGAAATACAGAGTCCTGACCCCAACTGTTCCACAGCAAAGTTTAGTAGCATAAGGTTTTAGTCCAAATAGTAAATTGCTTACAGTCGCCATAAAATTTTACCATTCTATAGAATTGTCAAGAATATCAGCTCTCCCACAATTTGATGTTTACAAAAAAAGTTGTAATTAAAATGTGACCTGTTAGCAAGTTAATACATTAACACTATATGTAGTCTAGTATTTACCTTCTTGTTTCTTTCCTTTTCTTTTTCCTTTGTTGACAATCACTATTCTCTCTTCTGGAGGCATTTGTGCCATTTTTTGCATAAATACTTTTTCTAGCTCTTGTGCCATAAAAACAATGTCATCGCCTGGCTGCAAGATATACCGGTAATTATGTTTGTAAATCACAGAATATAGGCAATATACTTTAATAATACAAGAGTATTACATTCAGTAGTAGTATAATATACCCATGTTCTGTAGCATCATGCGTTACAAGTTTACGGTCAATCTGAAATCAGACAATAGGGTCTCTAAATAAAGTCTGATTACAGAACAACCTTAAAAGGGTTACATAACCCACCTCACCAGTTCCACAGATCATATTGAAAGACTAAATGCCCCTCCACCCCTTTATTATTTCCTTCTATATTTCCCCAACCATCCCACTCCTACACTGAGACAAGTTTGAGGCTGTTCACTTGAGCATCCTTCAAATCCTGAGGATACAGCAATCAAGTATTAAAACAAAACTGCCTGAGTTTGCCACGCATAAGCAGCATTTTAAAAGTTGCTTCTTCCGTTGGTCTGTCACACACTATTTTGTCAGTCATTATACATTTCAAAGCTCATCTATTCACTGAGTTTCCTGATAAACTTTTTAATTGTTAGACATGTTTGTTGTGCGATTACATGGGCTATGTTGTGTAGTGTTGTAGTGGGTTTGTTGGTAGTATCCTTGTGTGGGGACATTTATCCTTTTGATGAATTGTACAGATGGCTAGAAGTTGACTAGGTGCTTTTGGTAAGTTTGAATAAATATTAGCAGCCTATTTAAATAAATGTTTTCCATTAAAATTCAGAGACACATTAAGTTACTTGGCCATTACAAGTAACAAAATGCATCAATAGCGAACACTTTCAGAATTGGGTATATGGCCTACTGAACACTATACACATTTACTACATTCCCCTCTTTTTAGCATTTTACATACCTTGTTATACACATAGCAGTTCGTGAACATAGTTTTAAAGTCTTCAATGCAGTCTGTAGCTTTTGTATAATAATTATGTTCCAAACGCTTTTTAATTGTGCTCAAGTCCATGGGTTTCTTAATGATATTATAATAATCCTGTAGTTTTGAAAAGATGGTTAAAAACCATACAATTTGTGAATTTAATTAAAGATTAATAAGAGTTACTAGGACATGAGTGCTCTTGTACATTTGAGGACAACAAAACTACTATGTTGCTGAATTTGGAATAGGAACATTCCATTAAAAGAAAACTTTAAACCTCAAGGAAAGTTACCATTAAAAGCATTGTAAGTGCCACAACAGCAGAGGTATTATGGAACTTAATTTCTTTGTACTCCTCCCATTGCATGATAGATTTTTTTTTAAAGTATTCATTTCAATAGTATTAGGACGATGTGGATAAATGGCACTTCTGCTAGGAATAATAGTTCTCTTGTATAGCACTTTTCATCTGTTGGTCTCAAAGTAATTTACAAGTGAAAATAAGCATCCCCATTTCCCAGATGGAGAAATGGAAGCAAAGACAGGCAAAGAGACTTGCACAAAATTGCAGGCAGAGCTGGGAAGAGAGTCTTCACTACGGGGAGGGGGGGGTGTCGATTTAATATACGCATTTGCGTAGCTGAATTCGACCTATCGGAGCCGACTTACCCTGCTGTGAGGACGACGGCAAAATCGACCTCCGCATCTCCCCGTCGACAGCGCTTACTCCCACCTCCGCTGGCGGAGTAAGAGCGTCGATTCGGGGATCGATTGTCGCGTCCCGATGAGACGCGATAATTCGATCCCCGAGAGATCGATTTCTACCCGCCGATTCAGGCGGGTAGTATAGACCTAGCCTAGGTCTCTTGATGTATGCCCAGTACATTATCCATTGGGCCATGGTGCTTCCCTAAAAACAAAGGTGAATTCAAGTCCTAGCTGACTGACTCAAATTAAAATAAAAAATTAAAAAAAAATAGAGAGTCCTAGTAGAATTGCTCACTTCCACCTCTGGGAATTAGCACACAGTTGTTAATCTCTAGGTTAGAAGAAATCAGAAACAGTTTTACAGTCCCATTAACTGGGTTACATATGCTTCAAATAATTAAGTTAGTAATAACGACCTCTGAAGCACCTCTAACTAGAGCAATTTATCCACTGGAACAAAAGGCTAAATACATCATAATAATGTTTAAGTTCCTGTTCAACAACATGACCAGAAGAACATTTAAACTACACAGCTAAAACACAGCTATTGTCAAAATACTGATCTCTTCTGCCACCTCCTGTCCCCTTTCAGTGTCAGAAGAGTAAAGTTAGATATTCGTTGTCCTTGTAATGAAGCCAGACAGAATTGTAGATTATGCAAAAGTTGAAGCTACACTATTTCCGAAAGTATGTGTTAAATTCTAAGTGGCTGCCTTAGAAATTTGAAGAGGCAGAACTGTCCTGAGGCTAACTACAATTGTTGCCACAACTTTGAATGGATGACCTACAATATTAACCTTAAGTGACAGTTTCTCCTAAGAACAAAATACAGACGACAGTCACTTTGACAGTGCTTTTGGACAAACTGACCAAATGAGTTTGTCAAGAGAAACAGATATGAATAAAGGGTTTTGTCTGCTGCTCCAAATAACACCAATTGTCTGGAGGGACTGATTTATAAGAAAATGTTAAAAGAACTAAGTATTTATACCATAGCTTGGTTAAGTAACAACTATGTAATGGAAACAATTTATAAATGGCTGGTACATGTGAGCACTAATGAAAGGCAAGTTTAAGGGTAATCTAAGGGGATAACCAGGAGAAACTTGACTGAGTTGAGGAAATTATAAAACCTAAGAGCAACATCTTTCAGCACATTAAAAGTCTAAGGGCAGTTGTAGTGGAAGCCCCATTCCTTGACAAGACTAGAATAATATATACCCCTTCACGCCCCCAAAAAATCAGAAAGAATACAGCAGCATCCTGAGGGAGTTCAGAGATTGGTAACAATAATGGTTCAAGGCATAAAACCTCATATTGAGGGAGACTGGGATTGCATAACCTCAAATGCAAAAATAAGAGTACACAATATAATGAATGTTATTGAGAAAATAGAATGAACAGAAGTTTGATTTGTCTCATAATACAAGAAGGAACAGACAGTGACCCCAAATTGTGCAGAGAGTTTCGAACTGATGAAAGGAAGCACTTTCCCCCACATAATACACAGTTTGCTTGTGGAACTCATTGCCACAGGATCTCATTAAGATGAGAGTTCTATCCCAAGTTAATTGTAAAAAACCAACAAACAAACAAGGGTTTGGGCAGGGATAAGAGCACTCATACTTCAGTGCACAAGCCAAAAAACTATTCAGGGTTAGGAGAAAGCTTTATTTGGGGACAAGTAATCCCATAATCACTTTGTTGGGGGTCTGTTACACCTTTCTTTGGCATTGTTCAGAAACAGATCCTTAGTGACACACTACTGGTCCACTGGTCTGATTCAGTATGGCAATTGCTATGTTTCTAAGCCTTCTTTGGTAGGGTAATAGAAAGATGTTAGGTCATCTATTTAATTTCCATTCTTTTAAATTTTATGATGTGCTATTTCAGAAAATAAGTATTCATTGGTCCAGACAGAGATTGATGCTATAATCCAGTATTTAGGGCACTCACCTAGGATGTGGGACACTCGGGTTCATGTCCCTGCTCTAAATCAAGTAGAGTGGGGATTCAAATCTGGGTCTCCCACATCCCAGGTGAGCAGCCTAACCCCTGGGCTCTGACTGGATATACACATTTTTGAGAGGAAGTCTATAGTACAAGCAAGAACCAAGCCATTGAAAACAACCCTCATATCTCAAGGACTTCCAAACTGAGAAATGTGGCTAGCCTTCTTTTAGGAGGTATGCATACATTTGTAGGTGATTTTAAGAATGGAATATTGCCTTTAAGTTTCTTGAAGGTTATCTAAGGGGGTCTGCTATTAAAATGTTGCACTACATAGAAAATGAAAGTTAAAAATCAGAAGTTCGGTCTTTCACTTAAAAGTCAAGACGATTTTGGATTACCACAATGAGCTATGCTGGTCAACTGATGTGTAATTCTGTATTTGAAATGGAGATTTTGACAGGACAGATATAGGGAGAAACCAGACTATCCTAGCAAGAAAATGACCACACATTCTTAATTCTTTCATCACTCAAACAAGTTAAAGTCTCAGGTTGCCCCTACATCAAGGCCCCAAAAGAGTGAGTGAAAGCCATATAGCAGGCATATGGTGTTGAGGAAGTCTCACAAGGTTTATTTTTTTAAAACCCTTAGTATTTGTATTCATCTTCTCTGCACTGTAGAAAAAAAAAAGTGATACACTGTCAGCATAACAGAGAAAGAAGCTTCGGAGCATCATCGGTCAGTTTCACCACTTTCCAGTCAGCAAGACATGATGATTACTGAAAAAAAGTAATCCATTAATTTCCTGGTGTAAAGTGTTAATTGCTTGGACATTTCACAAACAAGACCAAATGTCAATCAAACTGAAACATTCTCTAAAACATAATGCATCTTCAATAGTCAATATTTTCTAATAAATCTTACATGCATAAAAGTAAATATAGCATATTAAAGTGTTCCAAAGGTGCCGTATTTTCAGATTATGAAGCATTAAGAAGTGTCAACCTCTTAGGGGTGCATCAGAGGTGTTGACAGTATTCTCAGAACCCTGAGCTAAAGTTTGAATGGACACAATGCTCTATAAACAGTTTAAAAGATGTCAGGAAACTATTGACTATTTTAAGAGCAGGTGTCTTTAGAAGGGTACCCCACTCCCACCCCCAGCTTTGGTGGCTGAAATACTTCTGGCATAATGTGGACAGTCCTGGGGGCCTAAACTGGAGCACTGCCCAGAATCTCTGTAGAGTAGCAGATTTTGTTTTTTAAAGCCAACATTTCAGTTCACCTTTAAGATTTCACTTGCTTATTCTTCAACATATAAGGCTTAATACAATACTCAAATGGAGTCTTACAGGAAGGTTTAGTGCTGCAGCATCTACAGGCTGGTGAAATGGCCAGGAAAAGTTGTGTCTCCACATAGCTTTCATGACCACCCTCTGTAAATATTGAAGTTGATTTGTTAAACAGCCAGGTTTTTTAGGATTGATATATTCTGGCGGTGGAGGATTAACAATAGTTGGATACTGTTGATTTGGAACAGACATCTTTAGCGAGTTTCTATAGCCACATGTTCCAGGGTCTGTTGTAGCATCAATCTGTGAAGAAACAAATAAGTTTTAATATAAATTAGTGTAAATATTGTGGGACAAACCAAGTCAGGAAAAGTATAAACTTTCAGTACATAAGGTGAAAGACTGCTACATGCAATACTAAACACATTAGTTTTTAGCTCCTTTAATGAAACAGTTCATTGGATGCATCTCTAACAGTGATAAGGCATACTTGAGATCACAGAAATGACATTTTATAATGTTACTGTCCAAAATAGAAAACCATTAGAAACCACTTTTTTAGTTTAGAAGTGCCGTTATGCCCAAAGAGTGTTTACAAAGCCATCAGAAACCCATGAACAGATAGGATACTGGAAAAGCCTGGAATTACAGGTCTGGATAACTCAAACATCTAGTTAGTTTCCTGCTTATACTCATTCATAGGCCCAACTTCTGTTGGTGAGGGAGACAAGCTTTTGAGCTGAAAACCTGAAGAAGAGCTCTCTGTAAGCTCAAAAGTTTGTCTCTCTCACCAACAGAAGTTGGGCCAATAAAAGATATTACCTTACCCACCTTGTCTTTAATATCCTGGGACCAACATGGCTACACCACCACACACACTCATTCAAAAAGAGTTGCAGGAAAGTTTTCCTAGATTTGAAGCTCAGGTTAGAAATCTCAGCTGTTGTATAATACAGATTTTTGCTGTAGACAGGTCAAGATTTTCATGAATTCTGTTTGATTTTTCAAATTACACTTACAGGACAGTAATGTGCAGCTTTATTCTAAGTCAGACCAGCATGTTGGTCTGACCTAGAATATAAGAATAGGTCTAATAACTGTCTCACACATCTCTGCCAAACCACTTCAGTTATGACATGTAACCACCATATAAAATTGCATATTCAAATAAAACTCAACTTTGATTACCTGTTTTTCAAGTTTGGCCATATGCACAAGAATATCATTTGTATCTTTATACCATCCTTGTTATGTACAAACAAGACCGCGACAGCTTTATGGAATGCTACCCTGACACCATCTTAATGCATTTGAAATCAGTTAAGGGGACATTACTAGACATTGCTTGCAATCATTTGACTTTTGCCAGTAGATAGTGCTGTTGTGCTAAACTTAAATCAGTCTTTAGCATGTTAGAATGCAAATATGTATTCACTTAAGAGTAGGAATAAAAGGTTCTTTAAAAATAGTGTTGTGGAGTATAAGTTACTACAAGACTAATCATACAGTTTAGAGCTGAGAGAATACCTGAAACAAGAATTTTAAACCTTTTTCTACTTAAGGTGTTTATTTCTGAATGTTACCAGATAATTGTTAGAAAATGAAACCAGAGCATAAATTTTATTACTGATTTTACCCAAGAGGAAGCTAAATTTTAAGTTACAATACAAGTAAATTCAAGAACTATAGGCTGTCATTTTCTGCTGACCTTACTAAAGCAAATATTATTCAGTTAAAAATAATCCTATCCAATTTCTGTTTGCAAACCAAAAGACAAATAAAAAACCACACACATCTTTGATCAAGATATACAGTGAGATGAGAAATTTTCAAGCAGAAACTATTGTTAGCTTTGAGTTGATTAAAATAAGTCTAATACCTTAAACTCATTCTTACTGAAAGGAAAGCATCTTGTCAGACATGAAATATTACATCTGACATTTTGATCTGTTTTCTCTTATTTTTGCATTTAAAAAGAAGCCTTATCGCTAGCTGTGCTTGTAGATACAGAACTGTTCTGATTGCTCTGCCATCTCTGTTTACTTACAGAAAATAGAATTTTCCAATGGATAATATTGTCATTAACGTAAAACAGTTTCTTCAGCTAATTTAATTTCTTGCAACCGATAAGTTAGCCTAGCAGTGTTCACATCAGCCAATTGTACCCAGTCAGAGATTGTATCAATAGCCAAAGCTTGCTATTAACTTTCAAGCTTGTTCATTTAAGGAGCTGGAATGTCAAACTATACTGTATCTCAAGGTACTTTTTGGTCAAGCATTTTAATAAGCTGATAAAAATCTTTAATGTTGGTCATTAAGCAAAGACAAGCTAAGCTGTAGAGTTTATAAAAACAGATCCAATAATGATAATTGAAAGATACATGTAAAAATATTTGTTGTATTTATTTTTCTAAGCAATGCCTTCACTTTAGGACAGACCTACCATTCTGTACAATTTTAAAAGGGAAAATTTATATTTTATGCCTAGTGTAAGACAAACCCTGTGGATGGGATTATGCAGATATTTTAATAGTTGCATAATTCCCTGTAAATTGTAGAATAATTATGTTCCATTGTCAAAGTTTTCTAGAGAAACTAAAGTCTGGTTCTTCTTTTTGTAAAGCAAATCCTGAAAGCCAGTGGGAAGTTGGGCAACTAGTTTCCTTACGCGTTTTTGAACATCCCATCTTAAAAAATGAACTGATTCAGGCCGTCTGCAGACGGGAGAGAGTAGCTCTAAGTAAGGGGTGAACTGCCTCATTCATCTCAATCCTATGTAAACTCTGGAGATTGACAAATGTGTTGACTATCACAGCTGATTATTGTAGCAGACATTTATTTAGAGCTATTGGACATTGGGTAGGGTGTAGCAGAGTACTCAATCGCTGCCAGTGTTGCAGGGCAGGGTAGCAAAGGCATTCAGAGTTTCAAACCACAGCCACCCCATGGAAAAGCTTGGGAGGCCATGAGAAATTAATCCTCAGCTCCTATGTGCCCCCCCCCAAAGGAAACAGACCACAAGCCTCTTTCCTGTGTGCTAGAGCCCCAGTTGTGTCCCACACATCAGTGAAAGCCTCTAGCTTTCCCCTGACCTGATACATCCATCAATAGTTATTAACCAGGATAGGCAGGGATGCTGTCCCTAGCCTTGGTTTGCCATAAGCTGGGAATGAGTTACAGAGAATGGATCACTTGATGATTACCTGTCCATTCCCTCTGGGGCATCTGGCATTATCCGCTGTTGGAAGACAGGATACTGGGCTAGGTGAACCTTTGGTCTGACCCAGTATGGCCGTTCTTATGATCTCTACAACACCTTGGTGTTTGACATTAAGGCTGCATTCTACACACGAAAGAATAAGGGGCAGCATAAAACATAAATTGGGTTTAACATTGTTGTCCCTCAGCCAGGAGTGGTTGATATCAGGGCCTTGCAACAGGTCAGAATCTTTTATTGGGAAAAAATGAGGAATCCTTGTGGCACCTTGGAGACTAACATTTATTTGGGCATAAGCTTTCATGGGCTAAAACCTACTTCATCTGATGAAGATAAATTAGTCTCTAAGATGCCACAAGGACTCCTTGTTGTTTTTGCTGATACAGACTAACACAGCTACCACTCTGAACCCTGTTTTATTGGAAAGGAATTCATGTCATGAGTCAGGCCAGGTGTAATTCATTTGTTTGTTTTTTACTCCATGTATATGACCCACACTATTCTCAATCCAAGCTAGGTCTAACTGTCCACAGGGAACTTCAGAAACCCCAGCTCAGCTGTCAGGAGCAGCTGTCTTAGGGTACATCTACACTGGGGGGGGGAGTCGATTTAAGATACGCAAATTCAGCTACGTGAATAGCGTAGCTGAATTCGACGTATTGCAGCCGACTTACCCCGTTGTGAGGACGGTGGCAAAATCGACTTCTGCGGCTTTTTGTCGGTGGCGCTTACTACCACCTCCGCTGGTGGAGTTAGAGCGCCGATTCGGGGATCGATTGTCGCGTCCCAATGGGACGCGATAAATCGATCCCCGAGAGGTCGATTTCTACCCGCCGATTCAGGCGGGTAGTATAGACCTAGCCTTAGTCATTGTCCATCCAGGTCTCCAACACCCTCTTGCTTTGGAATCTTTTCATTCTGACTGCTCTATCACACTTCAGTCAGAAGACAAAAGAGTAGCAATAGCGTCAACACACAGCCTTCTCCTGCACTATTACTGCCCTGCCAATTCACTGTGGTATCACTAAGGATTATTTATTATTTTCCTACTTAATTCACTAAAAACTTCAAATTAGTTTACCTGAACTTGCTGTAGAAGTTCTGTACCTCAGAAGCCAAACTTGCAAAAAAAAAAAAAAAAAAAAAAAAAAAAAAAAAAAAAAGCTATCCAAGGTCCTGGGAATTTACTCAGCACTCCACATAAGAAGAGAAGATGGTGGCTGGTTGCAATATGCACAGCACAAAAGGACCAGACAGCTCAACACATACAGTTTTTATGTTGTGCTACTAAAGAGGCAGCGGACAGGAAGGACAGAGCACGTTTCATGAGTCTTGGTTGCTTGCTACATAAGCAGCGTCTAGTGCACGATAGACAACATGCTGCCTTGAGTATAAAAGTTTTTACCACTGAATTCTAGTATAGTCTAGTGCCGACCATAGTTTATAGGTACTCAAGATAAATTATTAGCCGCTGCACAATTTAAATTGAATTTCTGACTACAATTTGCAGGAATAAGTGTTCATTGGGATAGTTCCATTAATACCTAGCTGTTACATGGCATTTCATCAGAAGATCTTGAAGAGCTCAAAAGGAAGGAAGTATCCTAACCCCCATTTGACAAATGGGTAAACTGACAGAGAAAGTGATTTAGCCAAGGTCAACCAGCAGGCCCATCACAGAGCTTGGAATAAAACACAGGGTTTTGAATCCCAGCCCAGTGTTCTGTCCACTATGCTTCAGCCAAGTGCCATTTCTTAGCTATCCTTTTGCTGGGAGGCAGTTTTAAGCTGTGTATTGTTTTTCAGCCACAGGTATAAAAGCCATCTTTTAAAAATGGTATTGTAAATTCCTTTCCCCTTAATTTTTAAAATAATTAAAGTATCGAAGATTTAAAATTGGTTACTAGGTTTAAGATTGGACATTAAAAGGTAAAGACAAAGGTAA
Organism: Malaclemys terrapin pileata; assembly: GCF_027887155.1. Taxonomy (NCBI): domain Eukaryota; kingdom Metazoa; phylum Chordata; order Testudines; family Emydidae; genus Malaclemys; species Malaclemys terrapin. Next base: position 77,563,746 of record NC_071512.1, read on the forward strand.
AAGAGAAAAGGTTGTAATTGGGCAAGAATTAAAAGAGTGCATAGGAAATGTCATAGAATTTAATTTGAAGCACTTTTAGTAGTTAGGGTGAGAAAATGCTGAAAAAATGAAGTAGCAGTGTCAAAGTAACCAAGTGATCAGGCAGAGCAGCTTTTAGGCATACAATAGTTAAAACACACTAGGTCCCAGGTGCCATATTAATTAAGGGAATGGCAGCTAATGCCCATCATTTTGGAAAGTGCTGTGGGATCCTTAACTTCCATATCTACACAGCCAGTAGAAACAGTCAGAAGAGACAACTTTAATCTTGCACCTGAAGGACAAAGCTGTTTTTATTTTTTAAACCAGCACTTTCCCTACTTTAAAATAAGATCCTTTGTATGTACATGAAAGCAAGGATTTGAGCAATTTCTATCCAAATAAGTTATTTGAGGTCCTCCCCCATAACTGTAGAGTTACAGTGTTGCCAGCCCCCAAGCAGTCAAAAGGTCAGGCGGCTAACCTTCAGAAGTTATGAGCTTTTAGGAAATAAAACAAAAAAAAAAAACCTTACTAAGTAAAGACTGAGCTACTCACATAATCCCATCACTCCAAGAGTTAGTGCTTTGAGGAAAATACTATCAAGAGTCAGAATCAAGTCATAAGATTTGGAACAACCTTATGAGACTTTAGTTCACATGCTAGATCACAGGTAATATTAGAAAGTGTATGGGAAAGCTGAAAGGTTCCCTTTGTAAAGTGAATAGGATTTTTAGGACATACTTAGGTTCTATACCCCCTTCCTGGAAACACATGCCGTTACTCAAGATCAGCCACTCACACATTAACACACCATGTTTGAACACAGAGATATGCTATCTGCCAAGATTTCTGTATGCACTAAAAGCATTAGTCCCTCCAAATAACAAAAAGCTGTTATATACTTGATGTTCATTGTTGTTTTTAATAAAATGTTTACCCAAGTGGGGGGAAGGGGAGGGGAGGAAACCAAACACACCTAGCCTAGGCCATATAAGACTCATCAGAGCCTCCCCTTCCCCACCCCCATTTCAATCTCCATGAGCCATTCAGATTCCTTTTTCAAAAGGGCTGTTATATTATTCCCCCAAAACCATGAATTTATTGAACACCAGCCAACAAAGCTAGCCATATAAATATTAACTCTAAAATGGCACCAATGTACAGCTGCTGTCAGAGACAAGCCAGACCCAATAGTATCACCACTCACCAGCTAAAAGCCTGAGTGCAACCCTTACTTAAACCAGACAACTATTTACCTTAACCCCAGGGAAGTAGCCTCAACTCAGCATCTCCCTGCCTACAGAGGAGGAACAGAACCTCAGAGCAAGGAGGGGGAAGGCTTATTTAATTCTTCCCACAGCTGCTTTATCTCTGTGATACAATCACACAGACAAAGTATAGGAATAGGTCCCCAGCCTAAGCTAGAGTAGAGTCTTCATCTCTGTTCCAACAGTGTTCTTGATCAGGGATTTATCATTATAAAATGGAAGCAGCTGGCAGGAGTCAATAGTGACCACCTGGTTATTTATACTTAGGCCCACCCATTTATTGGCTGGTCAGCAAACCAGCTGGAAAAAGTAAAATCTGGAGCCAGACAATTTTTGTTCCCCACTACTCCAAACTCTAATGTCTAAGTAAAGAGCAAGTGTAGATGCTCCTTTTCCATCGATTAAACCTGAACCATGATGCATCCTGGTACAACCTGGATCCAGCACCTGGATCCTGCTGATCCAGTCAGTTTTTGGCCCCAATCCTTCAAAATCTACTGCCTGAATAAAAAACAAGTTTAACTACCCTTGCTGTACCTTAAAAATCTGGACCCTAATGCACCCCAGGACAACAATACTATAAAAACTCAGATATAGTATCTGGATCCTGCCAAAATTTGGCCACAGATCCAGAAATTGTAACATCAAACTAAAGAACAACTGTTGCTTCTAATGCTGGACCTAAAAAAATCTGGCCCCAACACACTGTGGTACAAGAAAGCTACAAAAACTCAAATTTGTCTTCTGTATCCATCTGTATTCAACTGAGGTTTGCGGTCAAAAAGTGCCTAGATCCAGCAGAAAAAAGTATTGGATCTGTGTTCTTACAGCACTGCTGCACTGGGCTGTGTCAGCGTCTGGGTGTTACTTAGGCTGTAAGGGCAGCTGGACTTTTTCTCCCTTTTGATGGTACAACTATGGGGCTTGAATTTAAAAAGGTACAGGGTCCAGCAATATCCAGATAGATCCAGCTTTTACTCTGATCCTAACCAGCTCACTCTTTTCAAAGCAGGTAGGTGGACACGCAAGAAGAAAGGGCTAAGAGCTGCTACCCCTGCGATGATCTTAGTGGAATGGGGCTAAAGGAAGAGGGGAGAATCCTTTAGAGGCAGCAGGAGGGGATGGCACAAGGAGAGTCCTTCATTGGAGTGTCAGAGATTCCCACTTCTGAAGAAGAGGAGGAGGAGGAAGGCTGTCTCAGTGAGAAGGGTGGCAATCCTCCCAGTGGCTAGGGCACCAGACTATGACTTGGGAGACCCAGATTCAATTTCCTGCTCCACCACAGACTTCCTGTGTGATCTTGGGCAAGTCACTTAGCTTCTGTTCTTCAGCTCTAATGGGGATAATTACACTTCCCTACCTCATAGTGGTGTTGTGAGGATACATCCATCACAGATTTGAAGTCCTTTGAAATCTACTGATGAAAAGTGCTATATAAGGGATAGGTATTATTATAAACCCTTATAAATGGCAATGTGCAGTGGAACTGTGGGTCTGAGAGATTTTTGTCATTAGAATAAGAGAGAAATGCTTCCTGATAGTGGAAAGGAAGGTTCCCTCATTGACAGAGACATGGATGGGAATCTTTTGTCATTGGAGTAGGAAGGAGAAACTTTCTCAATGGTTACACCAGAGACAAGTTGCCCTCAATGAACAGGATCCCTTCTTACTTTCTCACTAAGCTTTCTCCCTCAAGTTTTCCATTTTGCAATTGCTTGTTTGTCTTTGTCTTTAGTCAGCCAAGTTTGCCAGGCCATTCTGTGACTATGGAAACACTGTGCTTGAAAAATCATATAGTTTTATTTACAATCACTTGGAAAACTGTACTTTGAAATTATAATTCCTTTGATGTACTGTTGATGTTAAAAAGGATTAAATAGGATGATATTACAATAATACTTGGTTTCAGTTAAACGTGATGAGAACAGTGCTTAAAATGATTCTTGCACGTCTCACATACTCTGCAGACAGAATGCTGCTGCTTGTTTTACAGCAATACAGCACATCTTGGTTATACCTTTGTTCATTGTGCTGGATTTATATTTTATTATTAATATTCATCCCCTCCCCATCATGCTTGTCTGCCATTTTGACTGTGGCTGCGTGATATGCCTCCAGACAGCCATTGATAATTGTGGATTGGGAACTTCTGGGTGACAATGGCATCCCATGCAACCACTTGGTGAAGAGAAGGAGAGGGAAAGGAAAAAGCACTTCCATCCTCATACAAAGCTACTTCTGCTATTTCAAAAACAGTGGTGGCACCCTACATTAAAGCCTGTGTGATGGGGCATCTGCCCCGCACTGACTCTGATAGGGTTAAAACCCAGCCTGGAGGGCTGCAAGGAAAAAAAAGCCAATCAGGGCCCAGATGGCCCATATAAAAGGAAGCTGCAGGGCAGGACAAGCTAAGCTAAGCTATTGCAGGAAGTTTAAGGGAGGAGATTGGTTTCCTAGAGGGCTGTAGAGACTAGCACTGTGACAGGGCTGTTAGGACTTGCAGGCCTGAGGCCCAGGGAAGAGAGTGAAGGAGCCAGATGCAGGAGCTGAAGGTGCTTGGGCTGTGGGGAAGTAGCCCAGGGAATTGAGACAGATTGGTGGAGAAAGAAAGGAGGGGTAGCAGGAAGCTGTTGTTTACAGGATCCCATCCTTCCCACACTTGCTGCCGAAGAAGTGACCAGGCTATGGACTGCCAAGCTGCTGTGAGAAGCAGATAGACTGTTGCGGAAGGAGTCCCCAGGAAGGGGGAAACCTGGATTGTGACACAGCTGGAGGGCTGTGCCACGAGGCAGAGAGATCAGAACTGCAGTGGGTCTGCAGGCAGAGATCAGGATGGGAGAGCTACTGCCACCAGATGGCACACCTGCTGACCAGACCTAACTTCTGAAATGGCTATCAGGAAGTGTCAGTGTAGTGGGAGACCCCATGACACCTGAAACAATGTTCCCTATGGACCCCAAGCAATGAATTTTTAAAAATAAAAAGGGCTGACCATCTCACCTGTAGATTTCTTGTCCACATTCTTCTCTTCATGGAGGGGGTTGGATTGCATCTCCGTGAAGATATTCTGTACCTCAAAATTCTTTGGCCCCCTATGTCTTAGATGCTGCAACCTGGGACCTCTCATTATCTGAGGTAGTGGCCTGGGACTTCATAATGATACCAGATACCAAGAAGGGAGTCCATTGGGGATTCAGTATTGGACATTATTCCTAAGGTGCCTAAATTATTTAGCTTATTGAAGAGATGGTTCGGAGGTAACTTGACTATGATCTTTAATTCCCTCGCAGGGAGAAGGGATCCGATAAGAGAGGGCTCTTTCTGCTAACAGACACAAGCATTTCAAGCTCCGATGGCTAGAAAGTTCCAACAAGAATTAAGATGCAGATTTCTAATAGAGGGTAACTAATCATTAGAACTGATTCCATAAGGATATGATAAACTCTCCATCTCTAGAGACTAATTTGTTAGTCTCTAAGGTGCCACAAGTACTCCTGTTCTCCATCTCTTGCAGGCCTTAAAACCAGAATAGGTATCTTTCTTGCATGAGTTGTGACTGAACTACAACATATCTTTTAGAATCACCCCGCATGTTAAATGTTTACATTCCAGAGGCTTTTTACTCTATGAGCAATGGGAACACTTTCTGCTCATGAAAACCCACCTAATCTACAAAATGTATTGGCAAGGAAATTGAGATGTAATGAGTATTTTTTTAGAATGAGTAGGGTTGGATGTGGGCCTCCTTGCTAATAAACTTTGCAGAATACATGGGTTTTCATAGGGTGAGCAGCATCTGGTGACTCGGAGGAAATTATAGTAAGAATACTAGTAAATGTAATACTGTAGTAGGTGTGTATATATACCATACCCAGGAAGGGCTCCCATTTGTCCTAGAGCTAATGACTTTCTTTAATGTAAATGTTCGTCATGTTTGGGATCAGTGTGTCATAAGTATCCTCAGACAGGCCCCCTTTCCCTGGATATGTCCCGTGCTCTGGAGATCAGGAGAGGGTTGGAGTAGAAGCTGTGCTGATTGTTCCACACACTAAGGATTCCCCAATGGAAAAGCAATCATCAGAGGCCCAATTAGGGTTGTTTTGCACTGCTGGCTGAGGATCCGTCCTACAGTATGGAATATTTTAGGGAACCCATTTGGAGCATACTCAATCACTATGTGGGGATGTGCATGAGCAGTGCATTCAAATCTAGGAGCTGTGAGGGGATGGAGCATGCTCAGTTACTGTGTGGGGATGGCACATGAGCAGCCTAGTGACAGGTGGGAGCATGCTCAGTATAGATGGAATCTTTGGAGAATTTAGCTAGCAAACTAAGGGCTTGTCTACACTTACCAGGGGTTTGACGTGTAGCGATCAATGCATCGCCAGTCAATTTAGCAGGTCTCGTGAAGACCTGCTAAATCAACCGCCGGTCACTCTCCAGTCAACTCCTGTACTCCACCTGAACGAGAAGCGCAAGGGGAGTCAATGGGAGAGTGTCTCCAGTCGACATCGTGTAGTGTGGCCCCTGCGGTAAGTAGATCTAAGTATGTTGACTTGTAGCTGAAGTTGTGTAACTTAGATCAATCTCCCCCCGTAGTGTAGACCAGGCCTAAGAAGCCTCTACTGTGCATGTGTGAACTAAGATTTTACAAAGGCCGAATTTGGGCATTTTTTCATGGGGATTGGAACCCTGACCCCAGTAGTATAAGTCTAGAGTAGCTCCTTTGAGTTCCATGGAGTCATTCTATGGTAACACAGTGGTGTAACTGAGGGCAGAAAGAGCCCTCTAAAATTTATGCCATCTTAAAATTCATCCTGTCCTTTCCAAAAGCATGAAGCTAAGATGAAACACTTGATTAAAATGGAGTTACATCAGGGCTGAAATGTGCTGTCTCTCTCATACTTTGTCCTAAAATTTTTCTAAAAATTTCCCTCTACTGTATTATCACTTGTAGCATCGATAGTTAAAATATCAGTAACCAATTGCAGAACTATCTAGATCTGTTCTGAACATGGATATATTAGACAGAGATTTAAGTGTTGGTGGCCAGTCTACACTAGCATTCCCACCATTGCTAGTCTAGACACAGGTGTACTATTCCTACATCTTGCCTCAAGTGGATTTCAGTAATGTGACCACCTTTGCTGTTTTGGAAATTTGCATTAAATAAAGGCAAACACTTTAGAGAATAATACATGCTGTGTTTTACAAACAAGACTTTAGAGTGAGATGGTGAAAAAAGAATAGCATCATTTATAAATCAGAACCATAATTCAGTTTTATTTCTAACACCTACCTATTTTCAAATCTGTCATTTTTGGTATCCAGTAATCTACGGTGATCATTGGAATTTATTCTTGTTAATTGATTTTGTTATACACAAACACTCCAATTTTTATTTGTGTATGCTAACTTTGTGGTTTTTGACTGTTGCTCTCAACCTGTGCTGAGTCAGCCACACAACTCATGAAGTGCAAACAAAATTGAAATCTTTGTGTGACTGTGGATTTTGATCTATTTTAATTTATTACCATTGAAGGATATTTCCTGAAAGCATTCACTTAGAACAAACTAATTTCGGTATCCCAATGAATATTTAAAGAACAGCTTTCACAGTGTGAAAGCAATGTGGTAGAATGCCTTTTAGGACTATGGCACAAATACTAAGGGAATTATGGAACAATGAAGTTAATAGGGATTCTAACTTCCGAAATAAGACACAGCTTTATTATACCACTCAAACCTCACAGCTGGATATAGAAATTGGATCTGGTAACTGGTGGTGTAAATTACAGGCCAAATTTGACTCTCAGGTACACTAGTGTAAATAACTCCAATGACTTCAGTATTTGTTGCTCTGGATTTACATGAGCATGCATGATAAAAAAACATATTAAATCATTGTTCCAGTTATTTGTAAAAATGTATTTATGCATATTGATTTTAGTCTAACCTGAGACTCCACACCAGAGTGCACATAAGAGCTCTGAGTGATTTAAAAGCACAGCCAAGTGGATGTGGGGAAAAAAAATAAAACCATACAAAGCAGCAGCATATCTTACCACATATCATTTAATTACCAGTCATGTGACCCACACAGGTTAAGCCCCTCCCACTATATTATCTCACCCTCATTTCCTCATCCCTCTATCAATGCCTGCTCAAACAACTCTTTCAAAATTGTCTATTGGTTTGGAGTGTGCCAAGTTTTGAGTGCCTAGTGGCAGTAGAGGGTCATAATAAGCATCTGGGACTGGCAATTAGCTCCCTCCCTGACAATGCCACATGTGCAATCACTGCTGATAATCAACCAACTAAACAATTTGTCCCCTTCCCCAATAGCTCTGAGTCCTCTGCTGTAGCCCACACCAGTCTGTTATCTGGAAAATTATCAGGTACCCTCCCTCCCTATGCTCTGCTCCCTGCCTCCTCTCCCTCACACCTGAAATAAATCCTGTGGCTCCAGCCTATCTGCTTCCTAACTCTCCCCACTCCCAGACTACAGGATGGGTTCCCCCGTTCCCCCTTTAGCCCTACAAAGCTCACCATTAAAACATAAAGGCTGATTCCCTGTCCTGTACCATTGCCTTTATGCTGGGTAGGCAATGCAAAGTGAATAGAAACCAGCCACAAGTGTCCTGATAGGGATTCCCCTGGCATGGGAGAGTCTCCAGCAGACACAGAGCTAACTCAGTTGGCTTCTTGGCTTTCCTCCCTGGAGCCTCTAGTGCAGAGTGAGTAGCTGATGTGCACTGTACTCTGGCTATCCCTAGCTAGTGTGTATTCACTTTGGGATCGTCACCAGCTTGTGCAAATTGCAGCAGTCCTAAGGCTATGCTAACTTGTAGCAGGGGCAGAGAACTGAAGAGCCCTAATTGGCTGTTGGTTCTCAGCGTCTCTTCTTTATTCCCCCCCCCCCTCCGGCTGCCCTAGCTGGCTACATGGGAGATCCTTTGCTAGGTGCTCCCCTAGGGTTTGCCTTGAGCTGCCAATGCATGTTAAAATCCAACTTGCCCTGTCTACGCAGGGTTCTAAGTAGTATTAATTCAAATGTGTTAGCTAACATTTTAAAAATACAACTTTTATCCTACTGGGAACAGGAGCTATGGTACTCTATTAAAGGCACTAGTTGCTGTCAGACACCAACTTACAACCACGGCTCTCTGTTATGCTGCTGGAGAGAAGGTGGAAAGGGCATCTGCCTCAAAGACTCTGTCTGCACATTAACTTGACTGGCTTGGTTAAAAGGGTGCACTTTGTCCACAAAGAAGTTTGCACTGGTCTATCTCCTTTTGCTCTAAGAATGATTTATTGCAGTTTAGCTCAAACTTACTAAAAAAAAGAATTAGGTAAGTTCATGGTGGATAGGACCATCAATGGCTATTGACCAAAATGGTCAGGGACAAAACCCTATGCTGTGGATGTCCCTAAACCTCTTACTACTAGAATCTGGCACTGGATGATAGATGGACTGATCAGTTGATAATTGCCCCATTCTGTTAATTTCCTCTGAAGCACCTGGCACCAGGATACTGGGCTAGAGGGGCCTTTGGTCTGACCCAGTATCATCATTATTATATTCTTATTCCTAAATTATTTAAACTAAACCAAAATAAACCTGCCTTATGTGAAAATAAGAGCATCCACACATAGCCTTTTGCACCAGTTTAACTACATCGGTTTACAATCACACCTTAAACCAGTGCAACTCTGTGTGTGGATGAAGCCAAAGCTTTTTGTTTGTTTAAATGAATAAAGGAATGAAGATTTAATTGTTGAGGCTTAGCCCTGTTTGTTCCTCAGTATTAGATGCCACTGTGCCTAGCTAATGATAGAACCTGATTTTCATGGTGTTCAGCATCTCTGCAAATCATGTTTTAGGTGTCTCAAGTTGGACTTGAGGCATCAAAACTAATGACTCTTGTGAAAATTTAGGCCTTACATTGTTCCATGCCCATCTAATTCAATTAGCCAGATTTCCACTCAGAGAACCTCAGTAAAATAGGTTGACAAAAGTTTCCTAATTATGTCCATAAACTTACAATGATCTACCAGCAGATGTCAGCTCATAACTGTTTTAATTCAATTTCACTCATTTGGAAAGTAATTAAAATAAATGAAGCAGGACTCACATTGTATCTTTTTGTTTAGAGCATCAGTGAACATGGTGTTGGTATAAACATAACATTATAACCAGTTTAGCAATTTCTTCCAAAAAGAGGGATAGTTTATTTTTCAGTCAAACCTCACTTCAATTTGAACTAATTTCTTCTGTTTTATTTTTAATTATGTAAGTGTAACTTTAAGGGCAATTTTTGAAAAATTGGACTCTAGGCCCAATCCTGTATACTCAGACTACAGGGCTTGGTGCTTAGACTAGTGTTTCAAGGCAATGGAACTATTCATGACAGTAAGTGCTGTGCCCAGAGTGAGGTGCTAATTTAGGGGAGCCTCCCTATTGCCACATGTATGTTGCTCTGCACCCCAGAATGGCTGTAGCACTAAGTACTACAGCTTCTCCGCTTCCGACCCACAATACTCCCGGCCATCTACATCGAAGTCTGTGACGGGGCAACGTAGGGCTGCATATGTTGTCTGTATGCCGCTCCTGCACTGGAGGAATTCTCCCTCTGGGGTTTCTATCCCCTGTACAGACTCTATTTACTGTCCGAGCACCATATAAGTATCTTTAGGGCATAGTCCTCTACTGGGGATGGTGTGGAGCTGCTTTCAATATTACAAACCTTTGTGCGAAGCAGCATATTTCCATGGGCACCAGTTTTATTTTTTTGTTGGTCACTGTGGGTAAAAGGGGAATGGGGCCATGGTTCTTTGTCCTCTCTACCTGCCTTGTCTCTTTGTATCTCCAAAGCATACAGTCTTAAATATTTTGCAATCTCAAATATTTCTGGATATGTAAAAGTGACATTTTTAAACAAATGTATACATTTGAATGGACACTGTGGATGAGTAAAAAAATGTAAATTACAAGAATAAGAATTATAATGGTTACTAGTTTGACAAACAGGAGAAGCAGATTGGTTAATAGGCTTCTATCGCCATAGAGGGGCTTATTCTGTAGCAGCTTTGCATGCGGGACTCCTGTTGTCCTTGACACATGGAACAGTCTCAGAATGAAGCCTCAAGCTGGATTGCTTTTATAGAAATATTCCAGTGAGTGTTAACAGAAGAATGGTGACCAGATGGCTTTGGACTAGTGCTGAGAATACACACAACTTTCCCCCCTCAAGATCCGCCACCCTCTGATATACAAAGAAACATGAACACTACACTCCATCTTCAGACAACTCCACTGACTCTTGTAGACTTGCCATGTCTACTTTTTAGACCATGAGGCCGATTCTTTGCTGTGTCTGGGCACAGCTGAGTAGTGGGGGTGAGGCCATCAGGGCGCTGGTTACAGCTCCCTGAGTCTGTCCCAACCCCAATCCTAGCCCAAGTTAGAAGAGCTAGAAGTAGCTTTGGTCCCCTAGGGGATAGGTAGAGCACATTGCATTGTGGTTACTCCTCTTTCTTGTTCCCTCCTTTATGCTGGAGGTTGAAGGAAGAGGGAGGTGTAGGAGCCAGCTTTGCTGGCATGCTTTCTGGGGACTCCCATGGGTATCCTGAACAGGGGACTCAGGAGGTATCAGCTTCCTTTGCATCGCCTGAACAGCACAAAAGAAGTGGATCAGGAGAGAGAGAGAATCTTTCTCCTTTGCTCTACCTCCCCCCTCCCACCCCATTCCCATGCTTTTCAAGCACCAGTCTCCTTTTTTGTCCTTTCTCTCCAACTTCCTACTCCTGGTATGAAAGCCTTCAAAGCTGCCATCTAGAATGGTGTTTTTCAAACTGTGGGTTGCAATCCAGTACTGGGTCGTGGCATGTAGTAAGGCACTGGATCACCTTGCTCTGGTCAGCACCACTGACTGGGACGTTAAAAGTCCCGTCAATGGTGCTGCCCAGCTAAGGCAGGCTAGAGCCTAGCTTTTCACGCCCTGGAAAAGCGGCGGGTCCAGCTTCTAGGCAGGGGGGCCACGGGGCTTCACGTGCTGCCCCCATCCTGAGCACCAGCTCCGCACTCCGGCCAATGGGAGCTGTAGGAGGTGGTGCCTGCAGGCGAAAATCACGCAAAGCCACTTGCGTGCCTTCACCTAGGAGCCGGACCTGCTGCTGGCAGCTTCCGGTGCGCAGTGCGATCCACAGTGCCAGAACAGGTGGGAAGCCTGCCTTTGCAGCCCAGCTGCGCCGCTGACCAGGAGCCGCCCGAGGTAAGTCTGCTCCCCAACTCCATGCCCGAATCCCTTGCCCCAGCCCTGAGCCCCCCCCAATCCAGAACCCTTCCTGCACCCAAACCCCTCAACCTGGGCCCCAGCCCAGAGCCTGCACCCCCAGCCTAGAGCCGTGACCCCACCAAACCCAAAACCCCTTCCTGCACCCCAGCCCCACCCCAGAGCCTGCACCCCTAGCCCAGAGCCCTGACCCCCTCCTACACCCCAACCCTCTACCCCAGCCCAGAGCCCCTTCCCACACCCTGAACCCATCATTCCTGGCCCCACCCCACAGCCCTCACCCCTGCACCCCAACCATCTTCCCCAGCCCTGAGTCCCTCCCACACCCCAAACTCCTCATCTCCAGCTCCGTTGGGTTGCGGGCATCAACAATTTTCTTCAGCTGGGTCTCCAGAAAAAAAGTTTGAAAACCATTGATCTAGAATAGTCTTCATGCATCTTTCCAATTCATCACCTCACCATGTTTTCAAATTGCAGATGGATATTTATTTTCTTCTCTGAATTGCCTGTACCTCTGAATTTCTCTGTTCCTTTTCAAATAACTTTGTATTGCTGAGGGTATTAGAACTGTAAATACAATAAAAGAATAATAATATTTAACAGTAATGGACTTTCCAATACAAGCAGGAGCAGGTCCAAAGGGAGTTGAGGATTATCAGCCCTCATTGCATCAGACCTTTTTGCAATAGCTCTGAGTCTCCTACACTGACTTTGATGCCGTCCAGGAGTATCTCTCACTTGCTGCAGCTCAGTGGATTCAAAGATCAAGCTGTACAGCTGGTGCTTTCATTTGGATTTCATACCTACAACAGAAGAGGACAGAAGAGGACCTCTTGTGCATTAAATGATATTTAAAAGCAACAGAAAGAGCAGCCAGGCATTGCAATGGCTTTTATTTTATCTGATGCTGAATTGAATGTTTGCTGTGAAACCTGTGCTAAAATAAGGTCTAATTAAATATTAAAGGATACCCTCATGCGTGAAGTCTGTGCACAAATATAAGAAAGACAACATATACATGTTCTCTGAATCCTTAAGCTGGTTCTCCAAAGCATTTGATATGCACTGTGGAACAGTTTATTTGTGGAAAGAATCTAAATATGGCAAATAGTCCTGATTAAAACAAAAATAAAATATTGGAGGGGAAAAAAAACTTAATTTAATTAATGGCTATTTTTTTGTGAGCTGGGGTATTAGTTAGTTTGGAGTCTTTGCATAAGCCAAACTTGCATTAGCGCAAATAAGAGTTACACTCTTTGTGAAAGGTTGAGCCAGTAGAGAATATTCATCTTCTTGTTGTTTATTTTTCTATATTTGTCAGATCTTATAAACCTCCGTTTCAATACATTGAGAACTCATCTTTCATGTTTACAGTTTCTTCTTTTAAGCATGTAGATATAAATGTATGTGCAGTGGTTACACGAAAGGCAGTATGTGTGCACTACTGCTGTACCTTTACATTTATCTACATGCCAGGATTAATCCAAGATAGAGTAATGTTTTGCCTCAAAGCTGTTGTACCAATGAACCTTAACCCTGATCTTAAGAGACTTTCTCTCCATTCGTGTGACAGTTTGTTTGTTCTTCACTTCAGGGCTTCTTTTGAGCTAAAACAGCCATTAAGAGCAAATTGCTCTAGACAGCTTTTCTCTCTCTATGAGGAACAAAAACTGCAACTCATTTTCATTTTCTTCTTATACCTTTTGCAGGTGATTCATCCAAACATAAATCCATTGTGATATCTATCCAACATTAGAATGATCTAAATGCAGATGGGAACAGATTCTGTGACCTTTAGCACAATGAACAAGTAAAGAATCACTGGATGCAAGAGGACAAATTTGGCTCCATTACATTAGTGCAGTCCCACTGGCCTCCGGTATCTGTGTAGCAGAGGGGGGGAAAAAAAACAATTTGACTCAGTATTTCATATATTTTCAATTATTTTGGTAGCTATTGCTATTTAATTTCTCATCAAATGCCAGTGACAGAGACAAAATAGACATATTTTAAATGAATCTTACATGAATTAGGGTTTGATCCTAAGAAGTGCTGAATATCTGCAACTTCTTGAACACAAGGACAATTGTAGCCGTTCAGTGTTTCTCAGGATCAGTCTCTTATTTATTCACAATTCATTCTCCTATTAGGCACAGATAGGTTCTTTTTTGCTTTTCTTATTTTAAAATTAATGTACTGTTTGTGAAAGATGCTAAAATAAAACAGAACTTAAAGGGTTCTCTGTCTCTAGAGCAGCACAGGCAGTGTCTGAGAGAAAGGGAAAAATAGATGTAGGATCAGACCTATGATTTCTTATAGTCCTTACTCAGGCAAAAGTACTATTGAGTGAGAAGTAAAATGGACAAATGTAGACTATACAATTCTACTCATTATTAGGAGAGAAAATAACTTCTGGGTAGGTCCAACATGATAAAACTTGTTTCAGTAAACCCTTTTTAATTAGCCAAATACCAAACGTTATTTGTAGATCTTGCTTTGCTGTTTCTCGCAGTAAGAAAACTGCTGAAACAGAAAAGTAGATGTCACTTCATTAACATTTCTTATTCTACAATTTCAGCTAAAATGAAAACAAACTAATTGAAATATAAGGTATCAAATTAATTGATTATTATCCAGCTGAGATCTCAGGTTAGCAGTATAAACAGAAGTGATTTAGTATGCCACTGCGAGCCTATTTTCTAACTATAACTGAATGTACCAGTTGTAGCAGACGTTCTAGATGTTGTTGGGCAGGAGCTAGAATGAATAGTTGTGTGTATTTTCAGAAAAAAAAACATTTTTGCCCTCTTCTTGCTGCAATTCTTATTTCAGAACAGGAACTGTAGTTCTGTCTCTGGGCATGTCTACACTGCTCTGCAGTTCAGACTAAGGGGGCATGAATAGCAGTGTGCATCAAAGTGCTGCGCTGTAACGCCCCTGCATGGACACTGCAGGTGCAAACTTAAACGATCCTGAGTTCTCACTAATGTAATCCTCTCTGAATGCTGTCTCTTTGAAGAGGAATACACTAGTGCGAATTTGATACCTTTAAGTTCACATCCACAGTGTTCAATCGGGAGAGTTACAGCTCAGACTTTGATGCGCACTGCTATTCATGCCCGCTTAGTCTGAACTGCAGGGCAAGGTAGAGGTGCCCTAAAATACTGACAGCAAACATTCATCCTTGCTGTTTTGCATATCCCTGACATAATCAAGGTTGCATTGTTTAGAATTAGGAAATATATTGTAAATGTATAAATCCATACATATAGCATTTATGTAACATTTCTTTGTTTATATTCTCAGACAGAAATCTTTGTAAATTTTAATTCAAGGTTGCTAAATTATCCCCCATTTTGAAAATATTCTGTAGAAGAACATAAACGTTTAAAAGTCTGGAAATGCTTAGTTAAGGATTTTGGATTTTAACTTACATTTACTTTTCACGCTGAGTAACATAAAACTTTCTCTTGAGATGTAACCTTAAATTCTACCCTTCTGTGTCATAGTATTATAGCATATTGTTAGCCTGAATATTGGTGTTCTTGGATTTGTTAACCTTTGAGGCAAATTTCCTTGTGACCCTTTGAATAGGTGGTGGGTTGGTGGATTGAATTGGGGTTTTATAGGGATGTCTAACTAATAAGTTTGGCCAGCACTTTGTATCTGATATTTTTATGTTACATTTTGAGAAGCTCAAAGTGTTGAAACTGGATATGGTGAATTGAATTGGGCTGCACTCCTGAGAGAACACACATGAGTCTCTCTCTTTGAGCCACAGAGCTGTACTCCATGGCACTCAGCTTCATGAGACTGGAGATGGGGGTTATGATTCACCTAGGAGAGCGGCACTGCTGTAATCAGTGGATCATCATACATCAAGAACCTGCTGGTCCAGAGTCCTGCATGGACACTAAAACAGCAGCAATAAAGTGGCAAGTGTCACATTCATTACCTTCTGGTTGGAGAGAAAATCCTCTCTCTCTCTAAACCCCAGTTTGATTTCCTATGCAAAATCTGTTTGTGATTGTTACACAAGGAATGCAAATTTCATCTTTAGTGCTTAATTAACCACTGTTTGCCAGCAAGTTAATTTAGGAAATTGTTTATTTTCTGTAGGTAATTCCAAACCTTCATGAAACATAGATATAGAAAAAGTTCCACTCAGTATTTTCTGTTCCCAGACTCTTGGGAAGCCTAAATTGAAAGTTGTGGCTTATATCTTTAAAAAGAGCCTGCGTTTTTCAATTTTAAATAGTGTCCCTTTCCATTACATTAAAACAGTTTATAGTTCTCACACTGTTATCCCTTCCTGTTAAAAGTGTCATTAAATGCCACTATTCTGATATTCATAACTTCTAACCAGTTGTCAGTACTGTCAGGCTTGCCCTAAAATGAGTGACCTAGGCTGCTGAAGCACTTCTCCATTTTTGCTTCCAATGACTGTATTACTGCCACTAGTCATACCAGGTGAAACCAATCCTCCTCCTCTATAGTTGTAGAGTACAATGATCTGCTTTTTAAAAACCCCAAACCCTGAAAATGGCAACTACAAATACAGAGTCCACTCCTACCATGGGCAAAGCATCCCCTATTCCAGGGGCGGCAAACTTTTTGGCCTGAGGGCCGCATCGGGTTTCTGAAATTGTATGGAGGGCCGGTTAGGTAATTTTGCTCTGACATCTGTAAGTCATTATTGTATGTTACATTCTTAGTATATTCATCCCTCCAGCCCAATTTGTCCGTCAGGACTGCAGGAAGAAAATCTAACCCCTATGTATTTACAGAAATTGATTCTGATATCTATTGATAGCTAAGAGGAAAAAATAGGCCTTGCCAGTCAATCACCAATGGTTAAATAAATGACAACTAATTAATTCATAAAAATAAATTGGTGAACACATGTATAAATTTTAAAATGTGGATTCTTTGCTCTCAAAAAGCTGATTCTGCCACTTTTACTCATCTTGAATAATATTTGAGTGGTCCCAGTGAGCAAGGCTGGCAGAATTGGTGTCCATGATACCCTGGAAATTAATTAATTTTTTGCCTTATGTTGGCCTGATTCACATCTGTTGGATTTTAAGATTAATTTACTAGTACCATCTATGGAATTAAATCTTTTGGTCTTTTGTGTGGGGATGGGTTTGGGAATATCCACCAAGGGAAGTCTTTTTTTTTAAAAAAAAGAACCTATATTGCGCAGTGTGGGCCTTTCCAAATGCCAACAAGTTACTCTTCAGATATGTTTCATGAGCCTTGGATATAAGCTATTTCTGGCAGGAATGACATAGCAGTATCTAGAGAAGGAGTAAACTCCCATCAGAGATGGGAAAATCATCCCCACCTTCCTTTCAGTTTGGTGACAAAATTATTATTATTTTGTATTATCAAAGCAGGGACTCCTCCAAGCCCCAAATATTCCCTTCCAGCACAGCAGATTCCTATGATCATAGACTTTAAGGCCAATAGGGACCATCATGATCATCTAGTCTGACCTCCTGCACATTGCAGGCCACAGAACCTGGCCTCCCACTCCTATGATACCCACAACCTCTGGTTGAGTTACTGAAGTCCTCAAATCATAATTTAAAGACAAAGTACTTATTTTTATCTTGAATGATGACTTGGTTTCCACTGGCATTAATTTGTATTTATGGAACAAAAAGATTGGAGAAAATGTATTTCTAAGTCTACTTTTCCATTTCTGTGTTTTACTATGGTGGAGTTGGTCATGACACCATAGTTAAAGTTCCATAAGAGATTTTTCTTTTGACAGAGGATGATTCTGAAGTTTGATAAAGGCTGGTTAAGTTGCTTGCTCATACTGTGATCGGATAAACCTGTAATTCTGAATAATTTGCTTCTTTATAAACAAAATATTAGGTTTTATGGGGACATATCCGGTTTTATTTACCAAAAACCTGATATGTACCTGTATGTTTTTTTTTTTAAATTGCTTCAGATCTTGTTTCACACACATTTGTGTGCATATTATACTCTATAGTATGTGCAATATATAAAGATAATCTTACAATTTACACAGATGTTCACCATATGTGTAGCTGCATATGGAAAACAAATATGAGCTAAGCATGCTCCCCAGCTTATGCCCCCATGAGAAATGTATATAGTTACAGTAAAAATGCATACATAGGAATAGTTAATAAAATACTAATAGATACCATGGGCTTAGTTTTGGGCAGTACAACGCCCACATTTTAAAAACTGGAAGTGGAACATAGAAATTCTATTAAAAGTGCAGAATATGTGTTTTTTAAACCCCAGAAGTAAACCAAATACACAAAGCCTATTTGGGCTTAAGTTTTTACTTGTAGTACAAAATCTACTCTTAAATGTTAAATGCATTTGTTGTAGTCACAAGAGAGAACAGTTCAATCACTAACATCTTAGTTACCCTTTATATCCATGACCCTACCCTCACCTTTCTTCTCCACCTATATCTTTCATCCCTCATATTACTTTCACAATTTTTTTTATAAAAGATGAAAGAAAAATTTGAGATATAGCCACCTCTGCCCTGAGAAACACCTCCATATTAGTACAAAAAAGAATCTGATTTTCTCCTATCAATATGTGTGGAATTTATATACATTTATATACACCAATTAAAATTACATACATAATCCTCTGTGCATCAAAGAGAATTTATAACATTTTATGTGCATTACAGTGAACCTTTAGATCCAAAGAAAAAGATCTTTTTCTTAATCAATCTAAAGAGCACTGTATGACTATTCCATCACATGCAGTTAAATATGCCTTTTTTAAAAAGTGTATTTTTCAAAACTGTTTTAGGGGTAAATCCTGATGTCCCCCATGTAAATACAAGGTCCCAATTCCAGTGGAAGTACCATGTTTGTAGTGTGTAATGTTCAGAGACTGGAGCTACCTACCAAGGGGCTTCCCCTATCTCTTTGTGCACTACTGGTGAAAGGCCTATTCACCCTTTAAATCCTCAAACAGAGCGAAAATGAGACACGGCAGTGTATAAGCCCTGTGCTGACTCTCTGTACAGAGGTGAATTTCACCACACAGAAGCAAAGCTTCATGGAAGTTTTCTGTACTTGAATTCAGAGCAGGATGTGGACATGTTGGAACAGTATTCAGTGTCTCCATGCACAACATGCATTCATTGAGCTACTTGGAGGAATAGGGGACCACAGTGGGCTGCTAGTCCTCTCCTATATCCAGCTATAGCTCCTCTGCAGAGCTTCTCTGATCCTTACTTATCTCTTCAAATCCCACTTACTGTTTTCAGGCAAAGCTCTTTTACTTAGGTTTTACTTGTGGGATCAGGTTTTGGTCCTTAATGAATAGATTTAAAAATTCACTGTAAATGTGGGGGCCCCCAAATAATAACTAGCCTGAGAAGCAGTAACCTTGATTTACATCAATAAGCAGAGTGAGTATCTTGTGCTTTATATATATTAAGGATTATTTTCTTCTATTCCCCAATTCCTTCTAGAACTTTTATTTCTCATTAACAAAGTTAGGTTTGGTTTCCTATTGCATGTGATAAACAGGATGAGATAGATGGAGGCCAGACAATATTCTCCAGTGTGGGGCCTTTCTCACCCTCACACCAATGGTTTAATGGCCCACTCATTATGAACTGCTTTCTGTCTAGTTAACTATTCTATTTCTAAGTCACCTAAACCCTTGGGTATCGAAATGTCATGCAAAATTGTTCTCCATTACCCTAAAGACAACACCAAATGTCATGTTTAAAGAGAGGTTTCCTGCCAATCACAATAATGTTCTGTTCTGCTTGGATCATCAGCATACCACTAGTTAAGAAAAATCACAAGTATAGATTTCCTACGATGTGTGTTAAATATTAGCTTCTGCTGTATAAGAATGGCCCCTTGCGTATCAACTACTATTGTATTTTGTTCCACTTCCATGGGTGATTATTAATTCTTGTACTTTGCCTTTATTTTCAAACATTGCTCTCGTGTGTATTTGTCCATTATTATAATCACACCCAGGAACTGTACATCACGTTCATTTCCACTATCACAAAGCTAAACAAACTTTGATTAAGAAGTTTGAAACCCATTGCGGCGCTCCATGGCACACTCTCCCCATGCCAATCTATAAAAATAAGTAGAGTACTTCTGTGCAGAGAGACGTTCCCAAAATCAGTATTGCAAGAAATGTCTATAAACGTAATCCCCTAGGTAACAACGTAATTAAGAGGTCAAACGTAGGAACTGTACTGGTACTGTTAGTTGATGGTCTCCTCTTAGAAATGGACAAAGATAAAATACCCAACCATGCTGATTCTTTTAGATCTGTCAACAGCTCTTAATAGTGTTGACCATCCTGAGTGAATATCTCTGTCCTTCAGCCATGCTGCCACAACTATAATCAGTGGAAGTACTCAAGGGAGCTCCTTTGCTATAAATAGGATGAAGTTGCTGACAAGATAGTCTCTGTACAGAGTCCATTAGTATGGAACTCATTCCCCTGTTTGACCAGCCTGGATTTGTTAGATGGTCTTTCTGGTGTGCCCAGAAATTTTTTTCCTCAAGCTTTTGGTGAGGGGATGCCTTGAGGATTGGAGCAGGTTGGGTTGATTTTTTTTACTTAGACTTACTGGTGTATATTTATGTGATAAAGAGAGAGGCACATTTATTACTCTGTGTCTTGTTGTAAATTCTAATGAGAGGGGAACCCAGAGCACAGGAAGGGTACTGATAGTTTATATACATCTACATAAAATAAATAAATGGAGCTTAATTAACTAACATACAAGAAAATATCTTTGACATCAAACATTGAAGTATCAAATTACAGAATCATAAGACTGGAAGGGATCTCGAGAGGTCATCTACTCCAGTCCCCAGCACTCATGGCAGGAATAAGTATTATCTAGACCATCCCTGACAGGTGTTTGTCTAACCTGCTCTTAAACATCTCCAATAATGGAGATTCCACAATCTCCCTTGGCAATTTATTCCAGTGCTTAACTACCCTGACAGTTAGGAAGTTTTTCCTAATGTCCAACCTAAACCACTCTTGCTGTAATTTAAGCCCATTGCTTCTTGTCCTTTCCTCAGAGGTTAAGGAGAACAATTTTTCTCCCTCCTCCTTGTAACACCTTTTATGTATTGAAAACTATTATTATGTCCCTGTGATGGGTTGCCCCGCCCTTCCAGGGTGCCACCTGATGTACTGGGGTACCACTGAACCTGCCTGTTCCACCAGCCTGGGCTCCCTCACCCTGTCCTGCTAAGCCAGGCCCTCAAGCCTCCTCTAGCACACACACAGGTAGGGACACACCCAGCTGCAAAAAGACACGGACACGGAAACCAGCACTGCATGGGAAGGCTTTTAGCTAAGTAATTGCCCAGCACTCAAGTGCACTCCCACTCTGGAGAGTAAACCAAAAATTATATTGTCTTGTGCTGCACAGAGAACTGTACAGCGTAAGCTAATTGAAATTCGCCCTCTCCCTCAATGTGGAGAGAAATATGCACAGCTTCCCTCCCCTCCGCTCCCAGTTACGAATTACACAAATTGGGTTAAAAAAAACCAAGTGTATTAAGTACAAGAAGTAGATTTTAAGTGATTATAAGGGATAGCCCACAGATCAAACAGATTACCTTAGTAACTAAACAAAAAACGCAAACTGAGCTTAACACGCTAGATAGCTAGGATATAAATTAGCAAATTTTTACCCTGAGTGATAAACAGGCTGGCAGACTCTTAAGGCACACGTTGCCTTGGCTTTCCCAGGTTTCGATACACAGGCTAAAGATCCTTCTAGCCTGGGACCATCACTTCCCACAGTTCAGTCCTTGCCCCTCAGGTGTTTCCAGGTTTGTTGTTGGATGTTGTTGTCCTCTTTTATATTTTCTTCCCACTTGCTGGAAAGCTCTTTTGCTGTTACCTGGGTCAAACAGTTCCCATTGTGTAGTGCTATCTCTGAGAGGTTTCTATTGCACACAGTTCCTGGGGTAATCCTTGTGCTTGTGTGCATTTCCTCAATAAGCCATTAACATTGTTTAGCCTTTTTACTGTTGTATCTGAAAGGCTGTTTGTGAGGCTCAACCTCACAACATGTTTCAGTAATGCATACATACCCAAACTTTATAACTTCATATACAAAGATAACACACACAATCCAACAAGATATTAATGTCTAGCAGATCAAGACTTTTAGAATGATGCCTCACAAGATATACTTTGTACAAAATATATCCTAGTTACACAACAGTGGTGAATATTGGGGTGTCAGGGTGTCCCAGTCCTCTCTGTCTTCTCTTCTCCAGACTAAACAAACTCAATCTTTTCAATCTTCCTTCACAGGTCATGTTTTCTAGACCTTTAATCATATTTAGCTTGTGATCCACTATAACCCCACATTCCTTTCTGTAGTAATCCTTCTTCAGCAGTCATTTCCTATTTTGTATGTGTGCAACTGATTGTTCCTTCCTAAGTGGAGTACTTTGCATTTGTCCTTATAGAATTTCATCCTATTTACTTCAGACCATTTCTCCAGTTTCTCCAGATCATGTGCCACATACAGTATGAACTCTTGATACATTATACATAGTTGCCTGCCATTCCTACTGACCCTTAGCCAAGGACAGTAAGGGCTGATATGCTGCATTCTCTGGCATCCTCCTGTCTGTTTACCTCCACCCAGGGTGAGGAGTAAATTATAACTCCAAGGCTGGTAGTCTAAGACAGAGTCACAGGAAAAACAAACCAGTATCCACATAAGGCATTAATAAGCAGCAGAACTTTAAATACATATAACTTAAGAAACAAATTGTATTATAAATCATTTGGGGAAAAAATGAGTACCAATAAGTTCAAAAGAAATTCCCATCCCATACAAAACCTTAAATAGCAAAGAATGTAAAGCATATATGTGACGGAGAGCTCTTAAATGACACTCAGAATTCCAACAAAGTTAAACTTGAGAGTCACTCATGGGATTCACAGGGCCGGCGCAACCCATTAGGTGACCTAGGCGGAAGTTAAAAAATTATATGAAGTGATAGTTCTCAGGAAGAAGCAGTTTTGGAAACAATATATATTAAATAGATATCTATTATATGGGTCTTACCTACTCCTAAAAACATAGGCCAAAACTTTCAAACCTGGCTGCTTCTAAATCCATATTTAGACACTTAAAAAAAGTGGCTTTAATTTCAAAGATGTTGACCACTTGCAGCTCCCACTGATTTAAGTGAGATTTGTTGGTGTATTCTGAATATCAGGCCATACTTACTTTGGGGCTTAAACAGGGATATAGGAGTCTAACTTTTGGTACACACGAGATGATTAGGGAAAATAATCACTTAAAAAATTTAACTATATGACTCAACTTTCATCTCTGTGCCTTTTTTTATGAGGCCCTATACACCTGCGTCCCTGACCCAGACTGACATGCTCTTGTCCCTCCTTAATCTTATTCCTGATAAAATCCCTAAAACTCATGTCCTAACAAACAAAACAGACCAGAATAAGGAGAAAAGAGAAATTTCAGGGATGAGGGAAGGAGGGTAGGAAATCAAAAGCAAAAAAGAAAACCCCCAAACCATGGAACTAACCGAAAATGCTCAACTGTACTGCTTAGTCACTTTCACTTTTGTTGCATCCCCTTCCTCTTCTTTTGTCTATTATATTGTAAACTCTCTCTAGGGAACTTGGCTTCATACTTGTCAGCAAAGAAGCTGTCACACCTTAGGCACAATATGAAAATAAGTAAGAAGTAATGCCATAATAATATTAAAAGACAATTATATACATGAAAAGATTTTAGCCTGAGATATTTACAACTCATGCAAAGAATTCAATTCATAATATGGGCTTCAATTTGCAAGGACGCACACATCTTTCAGTTTTAAGACAATATTTAGTAATTTAGGTCCCAATTCTGCAAACATTAATATGCATAACTTTACTCATATGAGTAGTCCCATTGAACTCATGTATTTGTGTATGTTTTTGCAGGATTGAATCCTAAATTATTTACTATATAGGCTTGAATTGGAAAGGTCATGTATATATTTTGGATATTTATATTTATTTATTTATTTATTTATGTAGCACTTTATAGGCAAGTATGAAGACAAGGCCCCTGTTCTGAAGAAATTATTATGTATTGACTTCAATAGGCTTTGGGTTAGACTTTAAACAGACAATTTACAGGATGGGAATGGAATCAACCAAATAAAAGTGATTGAGCAGTGACATTTTTCTCTCTCTTGATCTTTTCTTCTTCTTGTTTTTTTTTTTTTTTTTTTTTTTGTGGGTGTTATTTTTCCTCCTGCACATAACCTCTCTTTCTTTCCTACCTCTTCTGGTCTATTTTGTGTGAACTTGTTAGAATGGCAGTTCATAAACATCTTATAAGAAGTATATTTTAAGGAGAGGAAGGGTTCTGGCAGATTTAGGAAGTCTTATGATGCAGAAGGTACAGGGATTAAATTGGGATGACACAAAAGGGATGCTTAGTCACAGAGTTATTTGTTTTGTTTTTCTCTATCTGACGTCTTCAACAGCAGATAATTTAAATAGCATATACTATTGTGTCCAAAACTTCATGGCGAGTTGAGGACTCAGCACAGGATTGGGCCCTATACCACTAAGGTTTCAGATCTTACATTCCATTGCTTCATTGGAAATTTGAGGTGTGCCAAGGATTGCAGGATCATGACCTTAGGAAAGAATGCAGCTTTTTCTTACTGTTTTGTTTTAATGAGTTATTGGGTAGACATCTTTTTTGGTATGGCTTAAGTTTTATTAGTTAAAAATCATATAAAGATGCCAAACCTTTGATTCCCGTTCCAGTAGGAGTCTTAAGCAGAATATGTGAAATAAATTAATTATTTTCCCATTAGCATCTATTTTCCCTACATCTTGTATTCATTGTTTTGGAATTTCATGACTGGGTTATTTCCCTCTTTGTTGGACTTTCTCTAGTTACTCTAAAACTTTTTTAGAGGGTGTAGCGGGGCGGCCTGGCTCCCAGGCGCCCCTGGAAGCGATGAGCCAGAACAGCCGCCAGAGTGGGCAGAGCCACCGCGGCCTGTCCCCGCCCCCTGGAAGTCAAGGGGCGGGACAGGAAGTATAAAGGCCAGGCCACAGCGCTCAGTAGCTGGCCGGCAGCGGGAGAGGACAGACGCTGGTGTCCGAGCTCCCGCGGGCCTGAGCCTGCCGAGAGCCCGGTATCCTAAGGAGGACTGGCCGAGCCTGCCGAGAGCCCGGTATCCAGAGGAGCGGTCTGAGCTTCCCCCCGCCGAGGGCCCAGAGGGAGCGACAAACCTACCTGGTGCTCGGGGGCCGGAGGAGCCCATGATCTGTAACCCAGCAGACGAAACTCAGGAGGAACAGGCACCCCTGGAGGAGGAGATGGGAAGTGGCCCGGGGATAGCAGACCCCAAACCCATGTCAGTGTGTTGCGGTCAGGATCCCCACTGACTGCGCAGCAGACGGACTGCTGCGGATAGGGCCCCAGGCTGGAACACAGTGGAGTGGGTGGGCCTGTGTTCCCCCCTGCCACCCTGCGCCGGGTGGCAGTCTCTCCTCCTCCTTGTCCAAGGGGCCTGGGCCTCTGACAGACTATTTGTTTGCTGCCCCACCCTGCCCTAGGGCCTGGGCTAACCCAAACTGACCCAGCCCCTGCTACAAGACCTGCGCCGCTGATTGACTATTGGTTTGCTGCCCCGCCCTGATCCAGGGCCGGGGCTGTTAATTGTGTGCTCAGCCCCTGCCTAAGGGCCTGAGCTCTGAACGGCCAATGGTGTGCTCAGCCCCTGTCTAAGGGCCTGAGCTTTGAACGGCCAATTGTGTGCTCAATCCCTGCCCAAAGGTCTGGGCCCTAACTGTTGTTAGCTTTGTAGCGGGGCGGCCTGGCTCCCAGGCGCCCTGGCTCCCAGGCGCCCCAGGAAGGGACGAGCCCCACCCCGGAACTACTACAGAGGGTCTGGGACATTGTTGCTACATCCAGTTCCAGGGTCACTGACCACTTATATCTTCCACTGATTTAATGTAAAACAGTGCTTTTAAATTCACATACAGTACAAGTTGCTGCATAGTCTTGGCCCCTCTGACTTTCATGACTTTCTCACCCCATACCTCTGGGTCAGTCTTTTTA
Organism: Malaclemys terrapin pileata; assembly: GCF_027887155.1. NCBI lineage: Eukaryota > Metazoa > Chordata > Testudines > Emydidae > Malaclemys > Malaclemys terrapin. The sequence goes on from NC_071512.1 coordinate 77,589,470, forward strand.
TTCTAGATCTGAGAGCTTGCTAGCCATTCTATGTATGGGGAATAGTCTTTTTCATACTATTCTGCTCATTTATGGAATTCTATGCCTTTCAGGATTAGGCTGTCCAAGTCACTGTGCGAACATAAATCCAGATTTAATACATTTTTGTTCAGCTATTTTTTCTTTGATTTGTTCTGATGCGTGAATTACTTTTTGACATTTATATGAAGGATGACATATAAATGCAAGAGATCTTTAAACTGTCTGCTCATATGTTTTCTATAGGAATTCTTTCGTTTAAAGTATGTCTTTTTACTTTTACTTTTGACAGTAGATTAGCATGAGCATAGGTTCATTAGCAAAAGGTGAATTTGATGGCACCACAAGCTACAGTATATGAGAGGTCCTTCTATTCCCTAGGGTCCTATGCTAAAACCATTCTGTGAAGCTCTGGAATAGGCTTCCGAAGGAGACTGTGGAATCACCATCACTGGAGGTTTTTAAGAACTGGTTGGACAAACACCCTTCAGGAATGGTCTACATTTACTTGGTCCTGCCTCATCACAGTGGGCTGGACTTGATGATTTGTCGAGGTCCCTTCCAGCCCTACATTTTTAGGATTCTGTAATTCTAATAGAACTCTGAAGTCAGTGAGAGGTCTGCATTCAGGGAAGCTGAAGAATCTAGCTAACCAATAATTATTTTTATAGGGTAAAGTTTCTGAGGACTACTTAATTCCTACACAAATTGTATGTCAAACTCAATATATTATATTAATTGTTTTAAATCACCAATTTTAATCATGATTTAAATCCGAAAGCGGGAAACCGTGATTTAAATCAGTGATTTTAATTGTGATTAGCTTTGTACTTTATAGCTATTTTCCTAAAGAAAGGTTCATTCTTATTGGTTGGTAACCATTAAAACATGTTGATTTTCAACTAAATATAGCCTTGAGACTAAATGTGGTGCTGCTTTTTGCTAACTGGAAGATATCCTGCATTTATACACATTTATTTAAACAGGTATGTAAGTTAACTTACATTTATTCAGTTTCTTAATTTTTTTCATTTTTTTTTATGTTGGAAAATGGTGAATGATGCATTTACTAAATGATTAATTTTTTTTACTTGAGTCAAGTTCTATTAGGATGGAAATCCAAATTCAATTAAAAATGCACAAAACTAAATTTTTTTTTAATTAAATGACACTATCTTATGTGCTGGATAGAGAAGAAAAAAGTTAATAGCCAAACATGTATTGCATTTAAAACTAACACTTATTAAATAAAGGAAGTGTTGTCTGCAGTTACTGAATTTAACTGATTTTTGGTTACTATGTCCTTCAAGATTTTCGAACTAGTTGATCTCATTCTCTCACACCTAGTATTTATTCATAGAATGGATTAGGAAAACGAGCTTTCCTGTTTTTCCAACTCTCAATTGGTTTCTTTACTTTGAATGAACTTGTCATTAAAGTGAACTAGTTGAATAAACTGAAACAAAGAAAATACTTTCTGTGCACCTGCAGAAGAGGCTACTACTGTCAAAAGCTGGCTTGGTGCTTCAGTAAATTCTGGTTACACGTGCTTAGCCAGTGACTCTACCAATTCAGTATTCTGACTTTCTTTAAAATTTGGCAGAAAATATAGAATATCAGGGTTGGAAGGGACCTCAGGAGGTCATCTACTCCAACCTCCTGCTCAAAGCAGGACCAATCCCCAACTAAATCATCCCAGCCAGGGCTTTGTCAAGCCTGACCTTAAAAACCTCTAAGGAAGGAGATTCCACCACCTCCCTAGGTAACCCATTCCAGTGCTTCACCACCCTCCCAGTGAAAAAGTTTTCCCTAATATCCAACCTAAACCTCCCCCACTGCAACTTGAGACCATTACTCCTTGTTCTGTCATCTAGTACCACTGAGAACGGTCTAGATCCATCCTCTTTGGAACCCCCTTTCAGGTAGTTGAAAGCATCTATCAAATCCCCCCTCATTCTCCTCTTCTGCAGACTAAACAATCCCAGTTCCCTCAGCCTCTCTTCATAAGTCATGTGCTCCAGACCCCTAATAATTTTTGTTGCCCTCCGCTGGACTCTTTCCAATTTTTCCACATCCTTCTTGTAGTGTGGGACCCAAAACTGGACACAGTACTCCAGATGATGCCTCACCAATGTCGAATAGAGGGGAATGATCACATCCCTTGATCTGCTGGCAATGCCCTTACTTCTACAGCCCAAAATGCCATTAGCCTTCTTGGGAACAAGGGCACACTGTCAACTCCTATCCAGCTTCTCGTCCACTGTAACCCCTAGGTCCTTTTCTGCAGAACTGCTGCCTAGCCATTCAGTCACTAGTCTGTAGCAGTGCATGGGATTCTTCTTTCCTAAGTGCAGGACTCTGCACTTGTCCTTGTTGAACTTCATCAGATTTCTTTTGGCCCAATCCTCTAATTTGTCTAGGTCCCTCCGTATGCTATCCCTACCCTCCAGCGTATCTACCACTCCTCCCAGTTTAGTGTCATCTGCAAACTTGCTTAATATGTACTGCTTAATACTATTTTTGTATTTAATTTAAATTATTTTTGTATAATAATAAGGTTAGACCTTAACATAGCTAGTCAATTCCAATTTAATTTGGATAGGTTTTATTTAAAAAATTCCCGTATTTAATTTAAATAAAAAAAAATCAGATATTTTTTATTTAAAAACCCCCAAAACATCAATTTTCATCCACCTGATCTGGGTTATATAGAGCTTGATCCTTCAAGTAGCTGAGCACTCTGGCCCTGATCCAGTAAATCACTGAAGCATATGCTCAATTTTAAATGTGACTTTACTGACTTCCCGTTGACCTTGGAGGCATTGCTCATGTGCTTAAGTGCTTTGCTGGACTGGTGCTAGCACACTCAGCACCTTGTGGGGCAGAGATCTTATACAGGGTCAACAGCATGAGCAGCATTTTACCAACAAGCCTGAAATCAAAGGACTTGATATCTGCTTCCACAATGGTGTAAATCTGGAGTAACTCCGTTTAAATTGATGGTATTAAACTGGTGCAAAACCAGTGTGAGATCAGAATCAGGTGCAAGTTCTCTGCCCCAAACCGTTCACATCCTAAATCCTTTTAAAATAGCAGGTGGTATTTACAAAACCTATGGAAGATCACACTTGGAGTATTGTGCCCATAGTACTAGGTATCAAATTTTAAAACTAATGTTCACATTCATAAAAGAGTGAAGAGAAAGGCTGGAAGGTTTCTCTGGAGATTGGAAGGTCCATAATACAGGGAAAGACTTCAAGATCTGAATATGTTCAGCACTGAAAATAGAACAGTGATAGGTGATTTTTCAATTTGATTATAGCATAAAAGTATTTCAAAGGATCATATCATAGCAGGCCTTGAAAAAGCCAATGCTGATTAGAGGACTGTGGCCATGATCTGAAGCTGGTAAATGATAAGGGCCCAGTCCTACAAACTCTTACTTTCATGAGTGGCCCTTATTTCTGTGAGTTACTCCCACTGATTTTAATGGGACTATTTGTGCAAGTTACAGGATTGGGCCTGAAGAATTTAGAAATTTATATCAGGGCTAGTTTCTTCTCCCAGAAAAAGAACATGGAATTGAAACTATCAAGCAGGTAGCGTAGAGTAATTTAAGATAAGGACTGACATTTATTTAGGACCTAATTCTGCAATGTGCTGAGTGGTGCTTGCAAAGGTGAACTGCCACAACTTTCATACTCTTCAATGAAAGTTGAGGGCATGTGGCATCTTGTAGGATTGGGCCCAGTGGCTATAAAGTGAAATAACTCAGTCATGTCCTGAACAAAAAGTACATAACCACTGGAGTAGCTAAGTTTAAAAATAAACAAAATGTAAATTACATATGTTTATATGTGCTCAACATCTGCCAAGATTTAACCTGAAATCTAAGATTACAGGAATTTTCTTTAGTTTTAGTAGGAAATTAGGTATTTCCTATTTACTCTGTCATGAAACTAAAAAAATAAAATTAGCCATCAGACAACTGTTCACTTTAGCTGCATTTCACTATAACATTTTTCAGAATCTTCATTCATTGGACTCTGGGGCAGCAAGTAGTTCCTGACAGGCCGGATTTCCTGTCACAGTTTGGGAATTCCTTGTCCCTCAGCACATCTTCCAGGTCCCTTGCTCTGGTGAGCGCTCCTGCTCAGGTCTCCTGGAAGCTTTAGAAATCACCTCATCTGAGGCCTGGTAACCCTTTAGCAGGCTCCGAGTCCTTAGCTAATTAGCTACTAACCAGCCACCTCAGTATTTGACTATTTCCAAGTGGGTCCGAGTTGGCTAGTTCTCCCTTTATAGGGGCCTGTCACAAGTAATCTGGTCTGTGACTCCCCTTACAGGGCCAGCCTGCCAGGGCTGGATTTAGGGGCAGGCAACCCAGGTACCACCTGGGGTGCCAGGCTTGTGGGGGCGCTGGGCTCAAGGTGCTCTTTTTTTGTTAGTGACAAAAGAGAAAACAGAATGTTTGAAGTAAAATGTTTCAGGTATTCCATATGTGGATTCATTTTTCACTAACCTCCTAGAATGTTCTGGACCTTTGTAGAATCTCATGGAACCTTTCAGACTTTCTGAGAACTACATTTTCCTTGAACCTCTTAGAATGTTGTCAGCCTTGCCCTCCTGGGTATATAAGGGGTGGGGCGTTGCCAGTCAGTCAGTGAGATACAAGAATGAAGTGAAGTGAGAGCCCAGCTGCGATATTGTGAACCTTGTTTTATTGTGTAATTGTGAAAGTGTACTTGTGTTTTAAGACTTGAAGAGTATAAATAGCGACTAATAAAGGACCTATTTAATGAGACACCAGAGATATCTATCTACCCCATCTATGCAACAGTATACATTAAATACTCTTACTTATTTTGCCATGTTTAACGTGTAACGTTTGATGACTTTCTAAGACTGCGGAACATAGACTTTTGCTGTTTTATCGCTTGAAAATGCCTTGGCCAGTCTTTGGATCTCTCTGATGTTGCTCTGTTTCAGTTCATGAGGGCAAAGGCGAGAAAAGCAACCTTTTGAACTAAAGGATTAGGGTTAATATTCTAAGACTGTCACCTACTGTAACACTCTTTAATACTGGTCCACCCAATGTTGCTGCACAGTTCAATGTCTTGATGTTACTATATTTCAGTTATTTTTAAAATTAAAAAGTTTTTATAAGCTTAGAGGAAACAATTTTCTTATTTGCTTATATATGGCATGAATAAATACAGATTTACAGATCTTGCAGCAAATTTATCGCCGTATATGACAGGGCTAAATTGTGCATCCAAGTCATGAAATGGGCTATAAATGCAATAAAAATAAGGTATTCAATAGTTTAACCAATGAAGGGGGGGTGCAGAAGATGCTCTTTGCCTGGGGTGCCATTTGGCCAGCCCCAGTGACAAGCACCGTCTAAGAGCTGCTCTATATTTTATAGAATTGGGCCCGAAGGGTCTAATTCTGTCTCAATTGAAAACAATGGGAATATTATCATTAACTTCAAAGGGAACAAAGGTATATTCTGACCCTGATCCTGCAATGACTTATACACGTTTCACATACCTCACTAGTCCATTGATTTCAATGGAACCCTCACATCGGTAGTTTTAAACACATGTATAAATCTTTGCAGAATTGGGGCCTACATTAAGATTTAAAATAAAACAAAACACATTCCTTTTTCTTTAGCTTCAATTCAATTTGAATATGTGGATATAAAGTAGATATAAAATAGCAAAGTTTGCATTTCAGAGTTGCAGTATATTACTTTTCCTCTTTGTTCAGGGACTTTCCCCACCCATACCTCTCTGTTACACACAAAGAGTCTGCAACCTGGATGTAGCCTGAAACTGATAAGATAGGGGCATGTCATGTTCTAACATGCAAAACTTTCCAAACACTTACAAAATTAATCACAAAAAGTGTCTAGGTGGGTTGAGGCTGCCAAGGAACGGCCCCAACTTTTGCTTTGCCTGTTTCTGCGGTTTTATAAGATTACTTACTAAATTGTTTAATCTAAAGTGAGTATTCATGACTGCAGCTGTAGATTCACTTGATTCACAGTGATACCACTGAAATACAGAGTAATTTCAGAGAATAAAGATTTTGGGCCTAATTCCAGGAGGTGCTCAGCAGTGCCATTGAAAATGAGTGCTTGGCACCTCACAGGCAGGCGTGACGTATGGTTTGTGCTGCAGGAAGCAGTGAATTAGTATTTTTAAGAGGCATAGTAAAATCGGGGTGGGGGGAGGGCAAGGAAGGGATAAAAGACAAAACAGTAGAGCTAGTGGTAGTAGCAAAGTATTTTAATTATGAATTGAAATGTATAGCTGATAAATTGTATCCAACCAATCATTACAATTCCCTGAAGGAGTCATAGGAACATAGGATTTGCAATACAGGATCAGACTATTGATCTCTGTTGAAATCAAGATGCTTAGCGTGCTGCACAAACAGTTACAACTATTACAATAGTAAAATAGATTAAATGGATAAACCTTTCTAAAAGCATCCTAAAATGCCACTCACCTCTCTATAGCTTAGTTTCGCCATAGGTACATTGAAAATGATGATATTTACTTACTTGGGTGTTTTCAGGAATCAGGCTCAGTTTGGCTCTCCCTGAAGTTAATGGGAGTTTTGTCAATGACTTCAGGGGGAGGAGGAGCAGGCCCTTAATTTGTTAAAATTTGTAGAGTGCTATATGTGCTAAGTATGGTGATTATTTTTAAAGGGGAAGTTGGGGAATAGACACTAGAGCAACATAAAGCAGCCTTTACAGACCCCAAAATATGCTTCAATAATTAATTCTCATAATAATTAATTGTCAGGGAGGTTAGTATTATCAAATTCATTTTACAGATTGGTAAAATGAGGCTTAAAGGATTCATCTATTATGAACCCTTACCTAGAGCTGGCTGAAATTTTTTTGACAGAACAGTTTTTCATAAAAGAAATGCAGTTGTCAACAATCAAAATGTTTTGCAGGAACATATTAATTAAAAAAAATGACAGGAAAATAGCAAAACAAATAATTTAACTGTCTTTGTTCTGATAACATCAAAATATTTAGTTTCAATAAGGTTTTCAATGTTTTGTTTCAACTACTGTTTTCATAGTTTAGATTTTTATATATTAAAATATTAATTATAATATATGTACACACTGTTAATATGCATAACCATATTTTAATGTAATAAAAGTCTAAGTGAAATTAATTAAAACCATAGTGAAGACAAAACATTTCAATTGTATTGAAATATGTTTTTACCTTAACAAAATGAAACATTGACTTTTTAAAAATAAAGCTATTTGATATTATCTAAACAAAACATTTAGATGGTTGCAAATCAAATTTCTTATATTTTTTGTTTTGTTTTGTTTTTCAGGAAGTTTCAAAATTTTGACTTTTCATTCCAGTTGGGAACAATTCTTAACCGAAGTGTCAAAATTCTCCACAGAATGGAAATACTTGTTCCCAACCAACTCTGCCCTTAACTTCTGCTGAGTTACAACAGGGATGAATTAGGCCCAGACAGGTTACGTCACTTACTGAAGGTCATGCAGTGAGTTCTTGACAGAGTCAAGAGTTGTGCCTTCCAGTCCAATGCAGTTTCAGTTAGCCCACTCCACTTCTGATTATCATTCTCTTCTACTGTTCTGCATAATGAAAATACCTGATTCATTCTATTAATATGAGTCGGTTTGAAGGTTGTTATAAGCAGGAGGGAGACTTCCACCTATAAAACAAGGAACTTGGCACAGACTCGCACATCTAACTTATAGAACACAATAGCAACCAACCATCTTCTTCTTTTCAAATTATTTTCCTTCTTCTAGCTATTACCACTGTTATGTTTTCCCTCCAGGGTTATAATGTACATGAAATTTAAATGTCCTGTTAAATGTTTACCTACAGTATTAGCATAGAAAACAAATATTCAGCCTGTTTACTACAACAATAATTAATCTTCTAGCAGATCAGTCAATACACTTCATAGAGAAATCAGTGACCTAACATGGATCTAAAAGTGTCCTTAGGACATGCCAGCCAATCACTTTGTGACTTTATAATTCCTATATCATCCTAAATTGCACCATGCTACTTTGGGATCTGGGTTATTATAGTGGATTAGGATAAGGTGCATATGTCAGAGAAGGTTTTGTCAGTAAAATTCAGGGTTATGCTGCCCAAAATTAGCCAGCTGCAACAGGATACAGCGGCAAAAATTAGTTTTTGCAGTACTAGTATGTATGGGAGCCAATTTGTGTGTGTGTGTAATAGCAGAAGTAACACTTGCATGTGTGTGTGTGTAATAGTAGAAGCAACACTTGCTCTGTCTTATGATGGTATTATTTGGCAGAATCCATCAGGATACAGATGCTGAATCTGAAGTATTTTTTGGTAACACTGTTGCACTGGGGTGCAGTAGGGTCCAGATTTATAAGATGCAGCAAGAGTGGCAATATTCTCTATTTAGGCAGTAGAAGTTGAGAGACTGCAACCAAAAACTGTCTACCAGGAAGATCCACCGACAGAATCTGGACCAGCTGCAGCAATATGACTAGATTTTCTTGTTTTTAATGTCGAAGGAGTGCCTACATCCACACTTGTCCATTATTAACAGGAAGAATTAGCAAGGTTGGGCCTCATTGGCTAGATCTGGCAATCTTTTACCCAGATCTTGAAAAGACAACGTTAAAATATTATCCCCAACTTTTCCTGGAAAAACGGAGCTGGAATGTTGCATAACGTGTCTGGGGTTTAAACCAAAGTAAAACGTACATGACAAACTGCGGCCAGTGTGTCTCGCTGAAGGGAGGGACTAGTCCTCCAAGCAACACGCTGTGCATGTCCTCGCCTCTCCCAGCCCCGCACTCCGCTGCTGCGAGGAAACGAGCCGCCCCGGGGCAGGGGAAAAGGCCGAAGAAGCGCTCGGAGCTCATCTATCAACTGGGGGGAAGGGGGAGGGGCGCAGAGCGAGCGGGCCGAAGGGAGGAGGAGTCTCCGAGGGCCGCGGCTCCACGCGCCCAGCGCAGCGCAGCCCCCGCCCCTCGCCCAATAGCAGGGCCGCTGGGCGCTGATTGACGCGGCCGAGAAGCAGGCCCCGCCCCGGTGCGTGTTGCTCCAACTTGCTCGGAGTCGCAGCCCGATGGGGTGAAGCGCAGGTTTCTGGCGGAGCGGGTGGGCGCTTCTCTCCTCCTCCCGCTCGGGGCGACCAGGGCGTTCGCAGGCATCTCGGAGCGGCCCCTGCCGCGGCCCGTTCCGCCCGGGGCAGCTGGCTCCGGATGGCGTAGCCGGGCTGCACCCCTGGAGCGCAGGGAAAGTTGTTGCCGTTTCCTCTGAAGTTGCTCCTGGGGGTGTCCCGGGTTGACAGACCCGCTGAGAGGTAGGTCTGGGAAAGCCGCTGCCCCGGTGGCCGGGCTGCCCCAGCTGCAGCCCGGGGGGCAGCGCAGGGGGTCCCTTCGCGCGCGGGGGGGGGTGTGTGCGTGCAGTTTGCGGGCTTTTGGGGATGCTTGTTTGGCAGCCTCCCTGCTGCGTATGTTCGCAGCGTTGGGGCTGCTCGGCGCTTTTCCTGACTCTGCCGCTGCCTGTGAGCAGCTGACATCCCGCCCACGAGCAGGGCTTCGGGGGCGCCCCCGCTTTGAGCGGGGTGTGTTTACTTGCGGCAGCCCTTGGGAGTGGGTGAGCGGGGTTCCCTGGTGGGGGGCTTGTCCGCGCTGAGCCCGGCGCTTGGAGCTGCTCGCCCTCGGGATGCCCTGCTCGGCATCTTCCTAAGGGAAGAGGAAGTAACGCGGTGTGTGTAGTCCTGATGGGGCTCACCGCAAGTGCGTTCACCCTCTCTCCCATGTGTCCGTCTCCTTGGGATTTGGGTGTCTCTGCACTTCAGCTGCGGTGTGTCAGAACATCAGTGAGAGCTGAGTCACAGGGCCACAGTCCCCCCACCCGTTACACCCCTCTCACGCTCGCTTTTCCCGAAGCAGAACTTGACTTCGTTGGAGTGCCTGGGAGTAATTAACGGCATAATTTTGCGCTCTGACATTTAAGTTGGCCCTCTGACATTTTCTATGTAGGCTGTGAACTCAGGAAAAGACTGACTGTCGTTGGAGCATATTGTCTTCTGTTACATTCTTTGCTGTTGTGCAAACATTGCTATTATTATTGGCACGGTTTGTTGACCATCACTGTTTGATTCTTGGTAGGTTTAGATTTTAATAGACAAAAACATTCTATTAAACAGTAGGGACTGAATTATCACTTACACTGGCGCATCATATAGATTTTTAATTGGATGGCACCACTATAACAGAGCAAATTAGGGGCCTAGACACTTGTGCTTAGCACACACTTGGGTCTTGTAGTTTTGTAGCAAAGATTTTTATTATTTTTAGTATTTTCTGGGATTTGTTTACAGTTCTGTGAGTAACTTAGTGACTTTGAGAAAGCATTTAACTTTTTTGTGTATTTCTTTTCCCATACGTAAAAAGAGGATAATGTCCACTGCCTGGGTGGGATATGGATCAATTCATTAATGTTTGTAAAGAATCAAAGATCCTGTAGATGGGGGGGAAATGTTAGAAGTGCAAAGCATTGTATTTGAAAAAATACTGGAACTATGAGGCAGGCAGTTTTCCTATTAAATGCTACAGGTGTTTTAATGCAAAGTCTTTTTTTTTTTTTCAGACCCATATGTTAAAGAAAGCTACAGAAGTTTGTAGTCCATTAGTGACTATATATAACGACATCAAGTCAAATTCACTATTGGTATAAACTGGAACTTCATCATGCCAGCAGTGAATTTGGCTTATGAACTTTCTAGTGTAGTATTGCAGTGTATAATTTAACAATGTTTAGTGTATTGGAAGAGAGAACACATACCAGTGGTATTTCATTTTAGTAGAATTTCATTGATATAGTACAGAAAAAGATAGCTTTTTGGTTGTTGACACATGGGATTTACTGCTGCATATTTTACAGTGGAAGTACTGCAATTCAGTAACTCCAGATTTGTAAGTATTTACTACTTCTCTAAATAACAGTCATCAAAGTACTGCAATGTGTGCGGTTAAAGGAGAGTTAACTGTAAGTAAAAAAACTATTGGACCATTCACAATTTCAGCTTCACATATAGTTGCAAAGTTATGTCACTTGAGATTGAGTGGTATTGGGGGAGGTTGTGGTTTTTCTCAAAATAGCAAAAATCCTGACTGTTGTTAAATAGGAGTGTTTCAAGCATAAGTTAAGGCATATATGTGTGCGCATTGCCTTTTCCCCCCTTTCTGTCCTTGCGTTTACATTCCATGGTAAACTCCATTATATCGATCAAAATGACATAATTTCTGAATGACATTAGTTCTATAAATCATTATTAATTCATTTTAACTTTTCTGTGCATCATTTTGTTCTCCAATAGGTGTCAATCAATATAATTTAGCTTTACTAGGACATATTTTTATATGACTCCTGATTCTTGCATGCAGATAATCATTGTAATCTGTTTGATAAAATGAAAATAGTTTGATTTCCCCCCCCCCCCTCTACTCAGAAATAAATAGTCCTGTCACCTCTGTTTGAACATATTATTTACCTTTGTGGCTGGGGCTGTGAGGGCAAGCTGGCTGAAACTCAAACTAGATAAGATCTCAAAAATGCTAATTGACTGTGTAAATAGCAGAAGAAAGGCTGGAGATGACAATTGGCTCCCTTCATGGAGGAAGTGTGCCCACTTTTTGTTACTAATGTCCAAAGCCTCAGGGTCTGATTAGTCTAAAGATGAGATGGAAGGCTCGGATAGCAGCAATGCTCAGGATTGCTTTTATGAAATACGCACATCTTAGAAGTTGAACTAGCCAGTAACTACAACTAGTGCAAAGTATATATACTCGTTTCTTTAGTAGCACTTATTGCAAAAAGTACCTTATCTACTGAATTCCTGGTACTGATTGGTTTTAACTAGAGCTGTATAAAAATATTCTCAGCAAGAACTTTCATGAAAGTTTTCATGGAAAAATTGATTCTTTAGAACAACTTTCATTTAACCTATAAAGTGGTAGATGGTTTGGATCCTGGCTACGGGAGAGATTGACCCTCTTTCTGGAAGATACTGCAGCTTTTGAAATCAGCTGAGGTGTATGAACTAAAAACTCCTGGGTTTAATCAGGAGGGGGTTGGAGGTATACTTCATTGTTTCAATGAAGGGTCCTCGGTGCAGGGATCTGGACTTGATGACCTCTTGAGGTCACTTCCAGCACTACACTTTCATGATTTCAGTTCTGGAACTTGCTTCCCTCAGTTGTTTGCTCAAACCCAAATTTGCTAACCTTGAGGTCACACTTCAGAGTTTCTTTTGTCTCAGGCTTTAAAAGTGGGGTTTAATGGGTGATGGGAGAGTCCTAGTTGGGAGGGGGGTTCATGTTGGGCACTTGTGCTAATACACATATTTGATTATTTAGCTTTTGGACAGCTATCCAGAACTTCAGATAGTCATATTATGTGAATAAAAATTTATTTTAAATGATCATGCCTCTTTCTTTTAACAAACACAACTTCAGCATCATAAGAACATAAGGACTTCCATGGTGGGTTAGACAATGGTCCATCTTTCCTAGTATCCTGTCTCTGACAGTGGCCTGTACCAGAGCTTCAGGGGAGTGTACAGAACAGGGAAATTTGGAGTAATCCATTTCTGGTAGTCAGAAGTGGAGGGTCATCCTGAGCATAGGGTTGTGACCCTGATCATCTTGGCTAATAGCCATTGATGGACCTATCCTTTATTAACTTACCCTGTTCTTTTTTTGAATCCAGTTATACTTTTGGCCATCATAACATTCCCATGGTTGTAAGTGCCACAAGGCAGTTCTGCATTGTACTTTTCCCACACTAGCTCTTGTTTGTATTGAACCTGCTGCTTATTACTTTCATCAGGTGCCCCCTAGCTTTGGTATTGTGTGAAAGGGTAAATAACACTTCCCTATTCACTTTTTCCACACCACTCATGATTTTATAGACTTCTATCATATTCCCTGCACCCCCGACCTCCCTTAGTCATCTATTTTCTAAGCTGAACAGGCCTAATCTTATTTTTCCCTTTTCCATTTCCTTGTCATGCCAAAACATCCTGTAAACACCAGTATTATCAAGTCATACCCAGAGGAATAGTGTTTGTAAGTTAAGTGCAAAACCAGCAGGGGGAACACCAAACACTATTCATGTAGCCTCTTCTAACTAATTGCAATTAGTTAAATTTGGGGGTTGTACTTTTAATAGTGTTTCTTCAAAGGTGAACTGTAGTCCACAAGGTAAAATTGCAGGGTTTTGATGCTAAGGCACTTTAACTTGTTGTGCTTTTCTATCACTGTGGATTAAATTCAGCCTTGGCATTGCTGGCATGTTGACCACTGATTTGAATGAGAGTTATGCCTGCGTAAATTGTGCCAGAGTTGAATTTAGTCCACTTTTTAAGGTTTACCTAAGACGCAAAAGTGAAATTGCTCTTTAAAAATGTTTGAAAGTTAGTATTCAGGCATTTAAAATTGAGGGAGATTTTATGATCAATTGTTAAATACATTTAATCTGGGCAATGGTATAACATACTTCTACAATGTGAGAGCTAAAATTGTCAGGATTTCCACTGTATGTCACCAGGGAACTGTAGCTCCCTCAAAACCATTCCTACTGTTTAAAATTGCCATAAGATTTTTGCTACAGAAGGGAATATTTTTAGATACGGAAGTTCACCCTTTCATATTTAAGGGAATTGTTAATGTCCTTGACCCATTGTTTGCTTATTTTATCAAAGGTCAAACAAATGATTTTCCATTTTGGTCTGTACTGATCTGCTTGCTGGTTTCTTCTATGCTGTGAGGTACTTACTTAAAAAAAAAAAAATAAAAAAAAAAAGGCATTATTTTTGATGGTCGTATGTATGCTACACTCAGCCCTTACTGTTTCTCAGTAGGGTGAGTGAAACTTGGTGCAGCCAACTGGCAAAGATGTGGAGAAAACTGAAATAACTAGAGCTTTTAAAAATATTTTTCTAGTACTTTATAATGTTTTATTTGATGATTTGGTTGCCAAATAAATATTTATCTTAAATGAATTATCTAGGTGCATACAACTTATCCAGAGTATAATTTTTTTTTTGTGGGCTGCAGATTAGAAATAGCTTTTCAGTGCATTTTGATATTGACCTTTAATTCTAAAAGATGTATGTATACAATAAATATGGGATTATTTCTTCCATAGCTCTAATATGTATGGGGATTAATAAATGTACACTAGCATTTAACAACTTTAGTAGTATATTTATAGCTAAGCATAACTTAATCCACTAAGAAGTAGTAAAGTTGAAATTGCTTTTATTCCATAACCGTGGAAAGCATCAAGTGGCGATCATCCAGGAGAGCAGCATTGTGACAGCAGCAATTAGCTCTGTTCATAGCCAAACTGATAAGAAACCCACTTTGGAAGCAGGTTTACTATTTGAGGGTTAATAAACTCTGAGATGAGTTTACCAGCAACAAAGAGGTCTGGCTGCATCCCCATCCTGAAACAACTGTTGTGCATCTGGAAATCCTCTCCCTGGTATCCTACACTGCTTTGCTGGCTACCTGGATTGGCCTATCTATTTTACCTGTGTGCTCTCTATTGCTCCTGGGTCATCTTGACCAGATATTATTTCTCTGTTAAAATGTTGGCCACAGCCAGAAGAGGCACTATGTGACTACAACTTATGGCAAATTCATACATATCAAGTAAAAAACTGATTATCCAGCGGCCATGCCCTGTGCTTCTCATGGTCCTGTTGTAAGAATATTAGGGACGTAATAAGGTCTCTGGAAGAGCTTCTGTGGTCTGCAGCTACTATGATTATCTGGACCATATTTTTGACAGAGATGCCACCACTGAACCACAGCATATTATGGACTCCATTGAGGATACCCTGGCAGATGCGGATCCAAAGGGATTTATCCTAAAATCCAGAATCTCATCAACCCACTGAATCCCAACTCAAACAATGCCAGAGACATAGAAGACCTCCTCTCAAAAAAACAGAAGCAGAGGACCAACCTGAACCTTAGATGGAAACCCAATTTGGGGAGGAGACCTCTTCCAGTAAGTGTGATGTGTTATATTACAATACAACTGTACTGGGAGATTTAAATGACTTACCTTGTATACTCGTTCATAAGCCGAATATTTTTGGTAAAAAAGTGATGCATCAAAGAGCGGAGGTCGGCTTATAAATGGGTCTACACCAAAATTTGATGACTTTAAATGCTGTGGAATCATTGAATTGAATATCTAATACATTGCTGTTTCGTTTACCTGGAGCATCTGCAGGCATGGAGTCCCTCAGCTCCCTGTGGCCGCAGTTCACCGTTCCCAGCCAACAGGAGCTGCAGGAAGTGACGCGCCACTTCCCTCAGCTCCCGTTGGCTGGGAATGGCTACCTGCAACACTCCAAGTAAACAAAACGTCCCAACCCACCAGCGGCTTACCCTGACGGGCCAGGAGCCAAAGTTTTCCAACCCCTGAAATATAGGGTTGGCTTATGAAAGGGTCATACAGTTTTTGCTATTTTTATCTATCCATTTTGGGGGGTCGGCTTATAAACGAACGGGCTAATGAACGAGTATATAAGTTAGATACCATCAGGATGCCACCATGTTGGGCTATCCTCCCTTCACCTCCCCAGCTTTTAATCTCCAACATTCCCGATGTTCCAAATCGGGACTGTGCCAGAGAGTTTAAAAACGGTGTACTGTTTATTTCTCTAAAATATGCAAACATAGCCACCACCCAGTCTTAACAGGTCCCGCCCCCACAGCACTTACCATGGTGCTTATTGCTCCATCTCTCTCTTCTGTCAACAGCCCTCCCCTTTCTTCTGTTCAAGAGGGCACCATCATGTGGGTAAAAATGAGAGATTGAAAGGAAGGCACACTTCTTGTAGCAGCAGATACAGGAAAGAAAAAGAGCTACAAATGCTTTTCTGACTCTGTTTTATTAATGCCTGCCTTCCTTCAGCTTTGAGCAAACGGATGATTTACCTCAAAAGAACTCAACTCATGTTACACAGACACTTCAAAAAGGAAAGGGATTTTAAGGCATTCAAGCATGGCCCTCTTTGGGTTACTATGGAATTGTTTTTATTTTGTGCTTCATTTTATGCTGATCCTCGGGCGTTCGAGAGAGAGCACGATAGTACTGTATTTTGGCATGCTGACTGCACAGCAGTGCAGCTTTCTCAGCATTGCTCGTATACCTTGCAGTTCCTTTCCACTTCTGCACAAGCTCTCAGAGCACCATCCTGGCAAGTAATAGTATGGCATGTTGTCCTGGTTTGCACATCGCTTTTTTTGAACAAAATCCTTTTCTGCCTTTTGGGAACATGCCACAGGGTAACATCCTTCAGGATAAAAACAGGCTACCAAGATATGCATGCAGTTACTAACCTGCATCTGCTGCTCTCCTTCACCCTCCCCAAACTCAATCCCCAGCTTGCCAGCAGCCTGCAGAGGTACATGTGCAACTAATGGCCTCTCCCTGCTGGCCCATCTTCCTCTCTGCCGTGCCACTGGCAGTCTGAATAGGTGCACATGCAATTAGTAAACTTCCCTCTAGGTGAGGTGACCCAACCCAACCCATCCTCCGACCATCACCACAGGCCCAACAGTCCTACACAAACCGGGAAGAATGTCTGAAAACATCTTACCATCTCCAAGCTCACTGAAAACTGGGGAGAGTCTTTGGGAAAGGGATGCCAAAATCAGGAAAAAGCAACATTTTATCACTGTTGGCATAGAGAGTACAATTTGGACAATAACTCATTTTCCCCCTCTTTCCCTCCATAGCACCTAACGCATTGGCATGACCATGGACAGCGTACTATCAGTGAGTGAATATCTGACCAATCTACATATGAAGAGAGAGGTCAAGGGTTGACATGGTTTACCAACCTTGGTGTGTGGACAGAGGCGTGGAGGGAAGGTTTCCTTAAGCATGATAGAGGAGAAAAAGGACAGGGCACTGGCTAGTACTTCGCAGGCACAGTTGCTGAGGATCATGGAGAGGCAAACAACCTTAATGGAGAACATAGTGACATTATACTGAAGGACACCACCCCAACCTACCTGTGTTCTGCAGTCCTCTCCCTCAGAACTCTGTATGCCAGGATACACCCTTCACTTCAACTTCAAGGAACAGTCCCTCTTCTCCAAATTCCGTGCCACCAGATGACAAGGAGAACAGTGCATACTGGGAGAACCCCTTCACTCTTCTTCACAGGACTCAGGCCTTTCTACTGCTGTTCCACACCCCAAGATGCAGAGAACATTTCTGACCCACACTCCAAAACCTACACAGATCTGTGACCACAAAAGCACTAATTTGAATGCATGCTGAACTTTTTATTTTTTTAATCTTTTGCACTGGGTTTAACTTTGTACTCTTATGTATGTCCAATAACATTTTTTATTAAATAATGTTCAACTTGGTCTGGTTATTTAATTATTGAAAATGGCATGGCATTGTTTGAAAATTTCATGAGCCTTGCACAATAAGTAAAATACCCACCTGTGCTATAATAGACACCCCTGAAAGATAATCTCCTCACATGAAGCTTGTTAAAATCCTTGTACCACTCCACAAAGCTTAAAACCTGTGTATGATAAAAATCACGATAAAAGCCATACACAAAAGTACATATGTTTACAAGTTTGCCTAAGCCTCAAGAGTATAATGCATCCCTGACACTGTCCTGATCAGTTGTGGCATTTCATAGAGGCTGCCTCTCTGGTTGTTCAAAATGTTCAGCAAGTCTTCCCACCTTGTCCTCTCATCTTCTGGAAAGACTCTCTCAATCCTCCGACATATGTTCTGCAAACACAGGCAGCAGCTATCACATGAGGCAGATGTTGCTCATCAGCCACCAGCCTCAACATCAGGCACCTTCATCTACCTTACCATCTTCCAAATGTACACTCCACTGCAATTCTGCAGATGCCCAGGATATAGTTAAACGAGTCCTTTCAGCTATTCAAGTGTCCAGCTTCATAACCAAGGGAAGCAGAGGGTAAATTCAGTCTCCCAGAGTGAATGTCAACATCATCAGTGTCCACAGAGACAATAGGAACAGCAGCTCCATTTCTCATTGCAGAAAACAGACCAGAATTTCTAAAGATCATGGTAT
Source organism: Malaclemys terrapin pileata (assembly GCF_027887155.1). Classification (NCBI taxonomy): domain Eukaryota; kingdom Metazoa; phylum Chordata; order Testudines; family Emydidae; genus Malaclemys; species Malaclemys terrapin. The sequence continues at coordinate 77,607,673 of NC_071512.1, forward strand.
CATGGACCTTTTCAGCCCAGCCCACATATTATTGGTGAACCTTCCACAGTGATCAACCAGACCAGGAGCACTGTGGAGAAACAGCTCTTTCTGTTGATGAAGTCTGAGGCCTGCTTGGGTCCGTGGGGTAAAGAATGGGCACGTGAGTCCTTTTAATGGTCCTAGTACAATTTGGGAACTCCAGTTGTGGAAGTCCATTAGTAGCTTTGTAAGCATTGCCTTATTATCCGGGGGAACAGCACTTCCTTGTTAGCAGGCCACAACTCCATTACAACTGCCCTAATGGTTGATCTACCAGCACCAAACTGGTTACATGCTTACTGGTAGAAATTAGGAGGTGGGGAGCTTCCAGATAACAATGGTCATGTGCTTCTCTACACTGAGGGGAACTCTCATGTTGTAGTTTCACAGTTGCAGCTCCAGGATGAGCTCTGCATAGGGTTTCTAAGAAGGTGGCCTTTGTCATCCTGAAGTTCAGCCACCATTGCTGGTCATGCCAGGCTGTATCACTATCCTGTCTCACCAGTCTATGCTTGTTGGCTGAGCCCATAAGCAGTGGTCTGCACTATGGATTGAGAAAAATCCCAGAATGCACAGAGCCTACTGGCAGATCATTGCACTATGTGCTGTCTGCCTAGAATGCTGAGCACTTATTTTGAAACAATTCAGGGCCATGTAGAAGTACTGATCCCAAAGGAAGATAGTTTAACTGGGGATAACATGCATTGTGGATGCACTGCTCACAAAACAGCTTATCTGCATTAAGTGATTCAGAACAACAAAACCCACATAACTTTCAAATGTAGACATGCTCTGAATGTTTTAATCTTCCTTAAATTTACAGAAGCATTGGGGATATACTAGGGATACATTTGGTCCAGTGTACTTGAGAATGATGGTAGTATCGTATTAACAATAGTCTTAAAATACTTTATTTTAGTTATGACAGGTTAGTCAAATTTTGTTATGATTTACAAAATTGCTCTTCTGAGTTCTTGAGAAGGCTTCTCTTTGGTATGACTGCTACAGTTTGTTCACATGAAAAGGCCAAATCATCTCCCCCATATGCAGCTTGTACTATGTGCTTAGGAAGTCTCCAGAGGTCAATAGGGATCAGTCCCTCTTAAGGGCCTTGAGCAGTGGTGGAGCCACAGTTGCAATAACTTGTTCTTTTCCCCTACCACCTTCTTGAATAGGGAGATATACCCAGCATATCCCAATAGTCATAGATCCAGTGGCCTTGGTTCACCCAGCCAAAAGTTCACTATGATGCAAAGATCCCCTGCTGAGCCAGGCTCCATGGGTTATAAGGTTTGCATACAATTTGTGTAGGCTCATAGACTTCTTGCAGTCTTCCCACCCCATTCCCTCCGATCCTTGCACTCATAACTAATTACATGCTGTTTGGGGCTTTTTGCAGCCCATATGGATAAATGAGTTTTTAAAAATGTTCCTTGAAAATCTGTTGTGTGTTTTTTTTTTTTTTTTTTTTTTTTTTTTTTTTTTTTTTTTTTTTTTTATAGGAAAAAGTGTTTTCATAAGTTGTCAGTCGAATTGAAATATATGGATTACAAATTCAGAGTGGCATGTGCAGTTAATGCACAGAAATTTGCCAAATCCTCTTGCACACTGGTTTGAAACATGCCTTTATTTTCCTATGTTCATTTTTTAAGAACAAATATCTCACTTCAACTTAACTGTGCTTTTCTGCATAATAAATAGATTACAGTGATTATCTGGCAGACAATTTGTGGGAGGATAGATGACGCCTACTCAAAGGGAAGCACCTTTTGACTCATTGTTTTACCAATGTTGCACTATAAGGTCTTCCCCACATATGTGGGAGAAGTTTCCTAACTCATAAATGTGCTTCTGAAGATTTAGAGACCGATTACTGACTGATGATTATCTTAATTGGATTTTTGCTTAGCAGCTTTAGGAAATAAACTGTTATGCGTTCTTTCTAAAGTATATATTTTAGTGAGCAAAATTCAGTAAACGTTGCTCCTGAGTGAAACTTTTGTCTCTTATTGATCTTATAAACATTTTAATGCATCTTTTTGCCATTTTTTACATAACTGTTTCCTAATACTGTAACCCATTTATCATCACTTTTAACTTCCTGTTGCAAATGACCATGGGGAAGTTTGTTTGTAAAAACTTTGCCCACTTTTTCCCTGCCTGGGTGGGGGAGGGGTAGCTCAGTAGTTTGAGCATTGGCCTGCTAAACCCAGGGTTGTGAGTTCAATCCTTGAGGGCGCCACTTAGGGATCTGGGGCAAAAATCTGTGTGGGACTTGGTCCTGCTTTGAGCAGGGGGTTGGACTAGATGACCTCCTGAGGTCCCTTCCAACCCTGATATTCTGTGATTTGTGTGCAAACCTGCAAACAATCATTATTTTACTTCCTTAAGGGAACATGGCTCCTACCCCAGACTTAAATCCACCGAAGATGAATGCAGTTTGTTTTCTGATAGGAAGTTCTCCCATTAGGACTTGTTTTAGATAATCTTTTGCTACGTATGAAAAAAATAATTGCATCAAGGATTTGTAAGAGAGTGCCTTCACTGAGATCTCTTACCTAGACAGGACCTGGGTGGAGGTAAGGTTCCATCCTGCTGTGACTCTGTTGCTATGACCGGCCATAAGAAGATGATGTCTTATCCAGAGTTACAGCAAAGGTTCTCGATACGTATGTTTGAGCGATTATTATTTTGGCTTAGGTGTGCAGTTAAGGACTAAGCCAAATAAAACCAAGATTAATGGTATTTGTGTGAGGTAGTTGGCAAGCATTGTATTTGTAGAGAGTAAAATACTCTAATGCCAGGAAACTTATTCTGTTTCCAATTAGAAAATAAGGTGATTAGGCCAAAGAAACGTAACTTTCGAAGGGGAAAGGTTGCATAGACCTATTCCTTAGCGCCTGCTAATCTTTTTGATGGTTTCTAGGTCTGTCCTGCAGATCTCTGTGCTGTAGTTACTGTTTTGTTTTTTGTTTTTCTTAAGCATTTTTGAAAAATGTATCCTAAATTTGGAGCCTAAGTCTCATTTTCAAAAATGACTTAGGCTCCTATTGACTTGCAATGGAATTTGGCCTCCTAGGCTCTCACTGACTTTTAATGAGACTTAAGTTATTTTTGAAAATGGGACTTAGGCCCTTAAGTCACTTTGATACTTTTGAAAATGTTACCCTCACTCTAATATATGTCATCAGATGTTTTTGATTCTCCTTCCACCCACTCCAATTACCTGAACTGTCAACAAGAAAACAGCTATACAACTTTGCTAATGCTACTACACCATAAGGGCAGAGATATTTTTTGTTAATGATTGTTCATAGGCTTTTCTGTTGCATTTATCACCATAACATCTGAGCATCTCACAGACTTGAAAAGAACTACTCTCATCAGAACCCTGTGAGATAAGTTAATATGATATGTCTAGATCAGTGGTTCGCAAACTTGTTCCGCCGCTTGTGCGGGGAAAGCCCCTGGCGAGCCGGACCGGTTTGTTTACCTGCCGCGTCCGCAAGTTCAGCCCATCGCGGCTCCCAGTGGCCGTGGTTCGCTGCTCCAGGCCAGTGGGGGCCACTGGAAGCGGTGAGGGCCAAGGGACATACTGGCTGCCGCTTCCAGCAGCTCCCATTGGCCTGGAGCAGCGAACCACGGCCACTGGGCGCCGCGATGGGCTGAACTTGCGGACGCGGCAGGTAAACAAACCAGCCTGGCTCGCCAGGGGCTTTCCCCGCACAAGCAGCGGAACAAGTTTGCGAACCACTGGTCTAGATACTTATATGGCCTTATCACTGTAATGTCAGAATACCTATAATTATCCCCATTTGCAGATGGGAGAATTGAGTAACCCAGTTTTCCACACACAATCTGTGGCAGAGCTGTGATTAGATCAGTTGAGTCACAGTCTAGTACATTAGGTGCAGATCATCACAAGATCTGTCTTGGTCTCCTTTAGAGCTGCTGTGATCCATGGTGTCACTGAAGGCTCCATGTCAAAGGAGAAAAGCTCTGATTTAGTACTTGCAACTACAGGTTATGTATGAGGTGTCTGCCACCGCTCCCTTTTTTTTTAATTTGTCTTTTTGTCAAATTCTATAGTCCGTGCCATACGCTCTCCCTTCCGTAGAGACTCCTGATGCACTTCCATGATGTCCAAGAATTGCTGCCTTATTGTAAAGAGAATTTTGCATGTTCTGTCCTGCTCCCCTTTGAGGAGACACTCTTGTACTCCTGCTGAGAAGACATTTTCATGTGTACTTCCACCTGAAGAGAGCCCCCTATGCCTGAATATAAGGAGTTACCTCCATGTCCCCCTGATTCTTGTATAGAGATGTCTCAAGTGTTTGTTCCATTGTCCCTTAGTTCCCGTAACAAAGAAACCCTGCCCTTACCCTAGAAAGAGCTGCCCCCCCACCCCCCGCTCGCTCTGTAGGAAAAATCTCTAACCTACAAGAAGATGGTTTCTCTTCTCTTTTATTCTAGTTTAATTTTTTGCATTCAGGCCCTATCCTGCAGTGGTGGTTCAGTCAAAACTCCCACAGTGTCTGGTTTAATGATTTTGCTTTTCTGATGTAAACTCACAACAATTAAAGTGAGTTGACAGCAAATCCTGTGTAGACTGAAGGGAAACTTGAGTGTAGATTGAGATTGAGAATGGCTGTCTCCGATCCTAGCCAGACCTTTGTGCCAAATGTGTGCAATATTCGTGCTGTGGGTGCACGTGATTTGCTGCTATCCGGGCCTTGCAAGCAAAAAGGGTGAAATTGTCTAATTCTTTCAGGGACCAATTGTGCATGTTTTGTAGCTTCCTGTAATTTGACAGAACACATTGTAAAACATTAGTGTACAAATAAACAAAATGTTAAAACAAAAGCAATCTAGAATAGAGGGGGCACAGTTTCTAAGTGGCATAAAGCCTCTTCCCTTGGCCCTGTTCCAGTTCCCATAGCCTTTAACTGTGACTTGTTGAAATGTCCCATTACAAGCACAGCAGCATATGAACTGCTAGGCATCAGAATAACTTTTTCCCTGGGCTTTTGATATGTCAGGATATTTAGTTTTATTACTCTCCTTATTCCCTGGAAATGAAACTGCTTTGGTGTTTATAAAGCAGAATCAGTCTCCTTAATAGTTTATGAATAAGTTACTGTTTAAGTTTTGCACAGTGGGACTTGCATGCATACCTTGGATGTAGACATGAAAACGATTGATGTGCATTTTGAATCCCACAATAATATTTGCTAATACGGTTAGTCTGCCTTCCAGCCTGTCCATATGCAAATCATACAGTATTAAGAGAATCCGTGTCATCAAGTTTTAAAAAAAGATGTATCTTGAAAAATGGACGATTAATAGGATTGGGGTTTTAATATTTTTCTTTCAAAAACCATGTTTCACTTTGTGTGTTGAATGCTTGTATAACTGTATCTAGCATCTAAACTGGGCTTGGGCATATCTGATTACAAACAATTGGCTTTTTATTTGCGCAGTGGAACGCACATTTTTATTGTACAGAGAACCAATGGGAACATGGTTAAATAAGTAAAATGGATGCCATGTTTAAAACAAACAAAAAATGTAAAAGCTTTGGCCTTGAAGGGCTTTCTTGGATGTTCTAGAAACTTGGGTTTGCATTGTTATGGCAAAACATCACGGACAAATCCTGCTTGCCTCTCCTGAGTAGTTCCCATTGAAGTCAATGATTAAGGTGAATAGGATTTGGCTCACATTGGTAACCAAAATGTTTATGAGCTCAGCTGTTGCAACATGATGGGAGAGTCTTGTGCTGTGGTATTTTACCTTTTGAGATTAACAACCTCTGCCCGTGAGCATGGAAGGGAGACAGCATGAAAGAAAACCTGTTGTGGTAAGGAAAAGAGGAAGTGGAAGCTATTCTTCAGCCAGTGAAGGAAAAGGCTACATGGGGAAGATGATAGAGGGGATGGATTTAAAGCAAAGCCAGGACATACATATGAAGGGGAGGATATAATTAAAGAAACAGATTGTGACATTTGGGGAAAAGGCTTGGAGGAACAGAAATCAAAGGTAAAAGTAGAGCATTAAGGACCTGGTTGAACAATGAGTATGTCCAGCTCTCATGCAATGCAAGTCCAAAATAGGAAACAGAAGCACCCCAGAATTTTTCTGTGGCCTTATGTAGATATATTTATCACTGTGCTGGGCCTTAGAGAAAATGGAGTAGTAGGGAGAAGTAGCTTGAAGAAGAAGAAAAGGAGATAGGAGTAAAGATGTAGGGAGAAAAGTTGCTAATGGGAATACAATAGTCATTTAGCTAAAAATACAGAAGTAGACCAAGTAAAAGTGTGCTTGGGTATTCAGTATGCAGAGCTTGGCAGTCTGTCGGCGAGAACAGGAAGCCTCCTGTGAGAAAGACCTGTTTAAGTAAGGACATTATCTGAAGCAGGATGCTTTAACTTCTGAAAACCCTGAGCAAGTTTTAGTATTAAAACTGACTTTCTCACACAGTCTTTATGCTGACACAGAATATAGTTTTAAAGACTCTCCTGTGAGAAGACTGGAAGTTCTGGGGAAATTTGATTTTTAGATACTCATAAAGAAAGAAATATGAAGCAAATGTAAAGGTAGAGAAATTGATGAGATATTGTATGTGTTTTTACCACTTTGTTCTAGCAGGGTGGCATCAGATTCTCTCAGCTGTCTGCCATAGACTGTGCTAGCAGATAACCGATTCTTCAAGAGGTAGTGAGAGTTGTACTTTTGGCGGGAGGAGGATCTGAGATCTGTCCCTGCTGTTACCATGTGATTCAGAACAGCCATAGTGTTCAGCATAATGACAACCATCTAGGAACTTCATGGTTATGGTTTTTGTTTTTGTTTTTTTTTACATTGTGTTTGCTGCTTGTATTGTTACATAGACTCAATTTTTTGTATATCAAAATACACAAGTTTACTGAATGTTTCTAAGACGCAAATTAAAACTCAGCAATTAATTCAGTCTCTCTGCCCCATAATAGTCTTCATCATTGTATAGGTTTTTCCCTGAGCCTCTTTCCAGCTCCATTAACATGTAGAATAAATGTTTTTCTTGACTCGAATAGGTGGTGATTGCACCTTGATTATTGTTTTGTCCCCTTAAATCTGATTCCCATCTGTGGTCATTAGGCGTTTCTTCTTCATCATTAGGACCACAGGCCTTACTGCAAGAGACCTAAATTAAGGTGATCCTCTTGTCTGTGCCGCCTTGACTGAAAAATCCTCAGTGGATTGGGCTCTAGATCTCTTCCTTGGCGCTCTCTTATAGCTTGAAGGTTGTCTCACATCTCTGGGATGGTGTGCATGAAATCCTGATAAGTAACACAAGATTTATTAAGAATAAGCAGAGACAATTGAATTCAAACAAGTAAACAGCATGCATGATGTATCTAGTTTTATACTCTGCTTAACTAATCTAGGTGTATTCCCTGTGCATCATTTTAGGAAAATAGCAATATTTTGCTTTTCTACAGTGTTTTTTTGTGTGGTCCAGTTGGTCTCAGAGACCCTTTTTGGCAGCCAGTGTTGGAGATGCAAATTCTGCTTTTGGATATTTCATGTCATTCTCTCTCTCTTCCTCACTAGGATCCTTCAGTTATCACAGTTTTGATTTGCCCTCCTGTGACCTTGTTCACAAAAGTAGTTATCCAGGTGTACCTTTGTGGGGATGAGTTGTACAGTTTAAGTTCCTGTTTTTCTGTACATTTTTCACATCTTAATTCAAAGCAGTCATCCCTCCCACTTAGTGGGCTGTCTGTTCTTTGTGCTGTGCTAACCACCAGACTTTCACATGTTAATTTTGCTGACAGTAGATTTCAACCTGCAGCTGGAGTCCTTTATGTATTGCGTTAGAGTTTAAACAGAAAGGACTCATTTTTAAAATGATAATTTTCTCAATATTCATTCTGTTCTATAGCAAATATGGATTATTGACAAATAACAGCAATCTGTCACAGGCTTCCAAAAGGATTTGTGTATCCAAATCTCGTTAAACATACTGAGCCAAATGCATCCCTGGTATAACTCCTTTCAAGTATTTCTCCATTTTATGATACCCTTTCATAAAATATGTGTGCTAGATATTAATGTTATCCTTTCAGTTCCAGAAAATAGTGTTTCATTTTTTCATAAATATCTCCCAAATTACCTCTTTGGTAGGCATCAGAGCTGTTTTTAACCAGGTTAAACTAGAAACACTTGGAAATCCATGTGACGGTGTAAAGTAGAAAAGTCTTCTGGTATTGTCAATTTGATGTCTTTGTATAGCTTCTTTTCTTCCCTTCCTCCTATTATTTTCATAAAGAGTTGTGAATGGCCTTAATCTATGTAACATACTCTGAAAGCTATTTATCACTAACATGTACCTAAATCTCTGAGGTAAAGATAATGCGTTTGCAACATTGTCCTATATAACTTCTTCAATGTTTTAGATTGTTGTAATTTTTGAAGATGTATATTTCACTTCACCAGAGTGTAGCCTAGTGTTTGCTTAGGTATTGGTATTTTTCATTTCAATACTGCCCTTAATTGTGCTGTTACACTCGGATTGCTTTAAATCAGTAATCTGTGTAGGTGGGAAATTAGGTATAGTTTAAATTGGATTCCTGAAATTTGCAGTCAGGTTATCCGTTTAAGGCAGGGCCTATGAGTCGTTTCATATTAGCTCTTGGTTGCCCAAAATGTGTTGTACATAACCCTCCTTTATTTCTGTAAATCTGAGAAAGACGCACATTATTTTCTAACAAATCTTCAACTCTGAGAGCCCTTTCTTAGTGCAACTCAGTCTGATTTAGCCTTAATCCCCAGAATTCATGCTCTGTGAGCTGATGAGATCAAGCAGCAGAGTAGAGATCTAGGGCTTTCTGTTGGATACCCCTCAGCTCCAGTGGGTACCCAGAAATCTTTGTTGATCTGCAGGTTGGGGCAGAGGTACAACTTTTTGTCTTTTCATTGGGGAAAACTGTGTGCCTTCCCCTCCCCCCAAGAATGCCATGGAAACTGAATTAAAACTCGTTTGCACAAACCTACATTGGTAGTCTCTGTGATTAAAGGAAGGATAGGGCCTTAAATAATAAGGACCAATGTAGCTTTATCTCCTATCTCTCTCTGTGCACACTAGTTCTGCATGAGTCTGTATATTTTAAAAATGTCATTGTTGGATTATACACTTATGTTAATGAAAGAATGATCTAATCAATGCTTAGGAATTTCTTATTCAATGTATTATTGAATATGCTCTGTTTAGCTCTTCTGTTTCTAGTTTCTCTCTTTTCTGGTTTTCCTTTTGTTCATTGTTCATGAAATGGCTATGTATAGCAAATTCAAGTTTCAGAGTGTTTATTTATAGACTATTTGCATATATGACATCTTGCAGCACATTTTGATGTTCTCTTATAACTAGCTTTGCCTAAAAACTTTGAATTTACTGTATATGATCATTTGTCTTTGCAACTACACTAAAAAGCTGAGTTAGAAACCAAATACTTTTATTGAACTGATTTAGCTTTCTCTGCATCCAGAGAAATAGCAGCAAATGGTTTCAGCTTCTCTCTGATTTCCAAGATGATGTTCAAGATCCGACATAAATTCTTCATGGCTTGCCTTTTGGCATTAAGCCCACTTGATATGGGTCCTTTTGTGGTCAGAATGGCTGTGGTGATTGTTCAACATGCTTGTCGACAATTTATTGTCTTTGATTAATAAAATCAAAAGGTTGGCCTTAACTTACCATGGAATCTCTCTTGGGTTTGAGGATTAATGTTATGACTGCTTCTTACATTGTATGTGGGGGATGAAACTGGAATTCAGTTTCAGGACCAGTAGCTTTTATAAGCCTTATAAAATTATCTAGAGAAGCAGTCATCTTCTGGAGGTTTCCTTTCTTTAAGCTATTCATTGTCTCCACTACTGTATTCATCCTTCTCCAGAATTATTCTCCTGAATTGGCAATCCTCTATTTTTTTTTTTTTTTTTTTAATTTTTGAGAAGGAATTAAGTTGCTCTGGGTTGTAGTTTTTAAGGAGGATCACTGGTAGGTTGGGATATTACAACCAACTTGTTTACACAATATTTCTGAGGATACAAATACATGTAGCATGCTGTTACTTCAGACATGCAACATACATGATGCATGAAGGGACCTCTTATCCCACAGTTAGGACAAAAAAAAAAAAGCTTCTGTAATTAACAATGGCAGGAATAATATACCCATGCCAGAAATCTTACCTCCTTAAATATGATGGTTTCCTATAAACCATGCCAGCTCGTTGCCCTGAGATCAGCACTGATGCAGAGGGGGATGCAGCACTAAGGAAGGGCACTGATTTAGAGCTGGTTTTATAGTGGCCAAATCAGGCTCTAGATTGTCTCAGGGCCCTATGGGAAAGGAGCCTTCTGTGAGCAGATGTACTTTGTTTTGTGCAGAAGGGGGTGGGGCAAATAGTCATAACCCTGGTCTACACTACAAGTTTAGGTTGAATTTAGCAACGTTAGATCGACTTAACCCTGCACCTGTCCACACGACGAAGCCGTTATTTTCGACTTAAAGGGCTGTTAAAATCAATTTCTGTACTCCTCCCCCGACAACGGGATTAGCACTGAAATCAACCTTGCTGGGTTGAATTTGAGGTAGTGTGGACGCAATTTGACGGTATTGGTCTTTGGGAGCTATCCCAGAGTGCTCTATTGTGTCCACTCTGGACAGCGCTCTCTACTCGGATGCACTGGCCAGGTAGACAGGAAAAGCCCTGCGAACTTTTGAATCTCATTTCCTGTTTGGCCAGCGTGGCGATCTGCAGGTGAGTGCAGATCTCATCAGCAGAGGTGACCATGATGGAGTCCCAGAATTGCAAAAGAGCCCCAGCATGGACTGAACGGGAGGTACGGGATCTGATTGCTATATGGGGAGACAAATCCGTCCTATCAGAACTCCGTTCAAAAAGACAAAATGCCCAAACATTTGAAAAAATCTCAACGGGCATGAAGAACAGAGGCTATAACAGGGGCTCGCAGCAGTGCCGTGTGAAACTTAAGGAGCTGAGGCAAGCTTACCAAAAAACCAGAGAGGCAAATGGCTGCTCTGGGTCAGAGCCCCAGACATGCCACTTCTATGTTGAGGTGCATGCCATTCTAAGTGGTGCAGCCACCACTACCCCACCCCTGTGCTTTGACTCCGTCAATGGAGTAGCATGCAACAGGGATGCTGGTTTGGGGGATGAGGAAGATAGCTCACAGCAAGGAAGTGGAGAAACCGTTTCCCCCGACAGCCAGGAATTGTTTCTCACCCTGGACCTGGAGTCAGTACTCCCCCCCCCCCCCCCCCCCCCCCGAACTCATCCAAGGCTGCCTCCTGGACCTGCCAGGTGGAGAAGAGACCTCTAGTGAGTGTACCTTTGTAAATATTATACATGGTTTAAAAGCAAGTGTGTTTAATGATTAATTTGCCCTGGCATTCATGGCCAGTACAGCTACTGGAAAAGTCTGCTAATGTGTCTGGGGATGGAGCGGAAATCCTCCAGGGGCATCTCCATAAAGCTCTCCTGGATGTACTCCCAAAGCCTTTGCAAAACGTTTCTGGGGAGGGCAGCCTTATTTCGTCCTCCATGGTAGGACAGTTTACCACGCCAGGCCAGTAGCACGTAGTCTGGAATCCTTGCATAACAAAGCATGGCAGCGTATGGTCCCGGTGTTTGCTGGCGTTCAAACAACATACGTTCTTTATCGCTCTGTGTTATCCTCAGGAGAGTGATATCATTCCTGGTCACCAGGTTGAAATAGGGTGATTTTATGAAGGGGACGTTCAGAGGTGCCCGTTCCTGCTGGGCTGTATGCCTGTGGCTGAACAGAAATGTTCCCCGCTGTTAGCCACGCGGTGGGGGGAGGGGTGAAGCGATCATCCCAGAGAATTGGGGGTGTATGTGTGTGTGGGGGAAAGGGTTAGTTGTGTTTGGGCTGCACGTTAACCTGAAAACCGCAGCCCCTCCCCCTTTTAAATAGCCAACCCAACAGCTGCTTGGTATGGGAAATGAGGGTGCTGCTGTTTGAAACCATTCCCACATGTTATGAAGGTTAAGGAAGACAAAAGACTGTGTCTTATCATGGCTGCTTGCAAGCCAAATTCTGTTGCCTGGCCCTGTGTGAAAGATCTCTCACACCAAACCGGCATACCCTCGATAAGAGGCAAAATGCGACCTTGTACCGAAAGCACCTGTGCTATGTAATGTTAAGAGCAAGGTTAACTGTGAACAACTGTTTGTTGTTGTTTGAAATGTCTTTTTAACTACCACTCTCCCTTTTTTCCCTCCACCAACTGCAAATGTTTCAACGCTCACGCTATCTTCTCCTTCCCAGAGGCTAGCGAAGATTAGAAGGCGAAAAAAAACGCACTCACAATGAAATGTTCTCTGAGCTTATGCAGTCCTCCCATACTGAAAGAGCCCAGCAGAATGCGTGGAGGCAGACAATGTCAGAGTCCAGGAAAGCAAAATATGAACGTGAGGACAGGTGGCGGGCTGAAGATGATAGGTGGCGTCAGCTTGGTGACAGAAGGCAAGAGGCAATGCTGAGGCTACTGGAGGAACAAACGAATATGCTCCGGCATATGGTTGAGGTTCAGGAAAGGCAGATTTAGCACAGACTGCCACTACAGCCCCTGTGTAACCAACTGCCCTCCTCCCCAAGTTCCATAACCTCCTCACCCAGATGCCCAAGAACGCGGTGGGGGGGTCTCTGGGCACCCAGCCACTCCACCCCACAGGACTGCCCAAGCAACAGAAAGCTGGCATTCAATACGTTTTAAAGTGCAGTGTGGCCTTGTCCTTCCCTCCTCCCCCACCCCTTCCATGCTACTTTGGCAGTTATCCCCCTATTTGTGTGATGAATTAATAAAGAATGCATGAATGTGAAGCAGCAATGACTTTATTGCCTCTGCAAGTGGTGATCGAAGGGGGGAGGGGAGGGTGGTTAGCTTACAGGGAAGTAGAGTGAACCAAGGTTTGGGGGGAGGGGTTTCATCAAGGAGAAACAAACAGAACTTTCACACCGTAGCCTGGCCAGTCATGAAACTGGTTTTCAAAGCTTCTCTGATACGCACTGTGCCCTCCTATACTCTAACTGCCCTGGTGTCTGGCTGCGCGTAATCGGCTGCCAGGCGATTTGCCTCAATCTCCTACCCCGCCATAAACCTCTCCCCCCTTACTCTCACCGATATTGTGGAGCGCACAGCAAGCGGTAATAACAATGGGAATATTGGTTTCGCTGAGGTCTATCCGAGTCAGTAAACTGCACCAGTGCACTTTTAAATGTCCAAATGCACATTCTACCACCATTCTGCACTTGCGCGGCCTATAGTTGAATAGCTCCTGACTACTGTCCAGTGTGCCTGTGTACGGCTTCATGAGCCATGGCATTAAGGGGTAGGCTGGGTCCCCAAGGATAACTATAGGCATTTCAACGTTCTCAACGGTTATTTTCTGGTCTGGGAAGAAAGTCCCTTGCTGCAGCTTTTGAAACAGACCAGAGTTCCTGAAGATGCGAGTGTCATGTACCTTTCCCGGACATCCAACACTGATGTTGGTGAAACGTCCCTTGTGATCCACCAGTGCTTGCAGCGCCATTGAAAAGTACCCGTTCTGGTTTATGTACTCGCTGGCTTGGTGCTATGGTGCCAAGATAGGGATATGGTTCCGTCTATCGCCCCGCCACAGTTAGGGAATCCCATTGCAGCAAAGCCATCCACTATGACCTGCACATTTCCCAAAGTCACTACCCTTGATATCAGCAGCTCTTTGATTGTGTTGGCTACTTGGGTCACAGCAGCCCCCACAGTAGATTTGCCCACTCCAAATTGATGCCCGAGTGGCCGGTAGCTGTCTGGCGTTGCAAACTTCCACAGGGCTATTGCCACTCGCTTGTGAACTATGAGGGCTTCTCTCATCTTGGTATTCTTGTGCTTCAAGGCAGGGGAAAGCAAGTCACAAAGTTCCATGAAAGTGCCCTTATGCATACGAAAGCTTTGCAGCCACTGGGAATCGTCCCAGACATGCAACACTATGCTGTCCCACCAGTCTGCTTGTTTCCCGGGCCCAGAATCAGCGTTCCACAGCATGAACCTGCCCCATTTACACCATGATGTCCACATTGCTGGGGCCCGTACTTTGAGAGAAGTCTGTGTCCATGTCTTCATCGCTCTCGTCACCGTGCTGCCATCGCCTCCTCACCTGGTCTTGCTTTTGCAGGTTCTGGTTCCGCATATACTGCAGAATAATGCACGTGGTGTTTACAGTGCTCATAATTGTGGCGGTGATCTGAGCGGGCTCCATGCTTGCCGTGCTATGGCGTCTGCGCTGAAAAAAAGGCGCGAAACGATTGTCTGCTATTACTCTGACGGAGGGAGGGGCAACTGACAACATGGCTTACAGGGTTGTCACACAGAATGGCCCCCTCAAGGATTGAACTCAAAACCCTGGGTTTAGCAGGCCAATACTCAAACCACTGAGCTATCCCTCCCCCCACTATTCACGGAGGGAGGGAACAAATGAATACAAAACAAATCTGGTCTCTCTATTGTTTTGATCCACTCCATCTCTCTTAGATGGAGTGGCTGATCCACATTAAGCCCCCAGTTTGAACTAAGATACGCAACTTCAGCTACGTGAATAACGTAGCTGAAGTTGAAGTATCTTAGTTCGAACTTAAAGGTACTTACCGCAGGTCCACACGTGGCAGGCAGGCTCCCCCCTCGACTCCGCCTACTCCTCTTGCGGAGCAGGATTACCGGTGTCAACGGCGAGCACCTCCAGGATCGATTTATTGCGTCTAGATAAGACGCGATAAATCAATCCCAGAAGATTGATAGCTTGCCGCCGAACCAGCGGGTAAGTATAGACGTACCCTTATACATCTTAGGCTGGCAGCAGACGGTGCAGTACGACTGCTAGCCATCGTCGTCTCCCATTTATGTCCAGGCGCCCCCGACCGACCTCACCGAGGTCGGTTAAAAGAGCACCCAGGAGACAATGATGACGGCTACCAGTCGTAATGCACCATCTGCTGCCAAAAGGCAATGAGCTGCTGCTATGTAGCAATGCAGTACCACGTCTGGCAGCACTCAGGAGATGTACGGTGAGCTGAGCAGGCTCCATGCTTGCCGTGGTAACCCAGGAAAAAAGGCGAGATACGATTTTTTGCCATTGCTTTCACGGGGGGGCTGACAACATTTACCCAGAACCACCCGCGACAATGTTTTTGCCCCATCAGGCATTGGGAGCTCAACCCAGAATTCCAATAGGCGGCAGAGTCTACGGGAACTGTGGGTTAGCTACCCACAGTGCAATGCTCCAAAAGTCGACGCTAGCCTCGGTACTATGGACGCACTCCGCCGACTTAATGGTCTTAAGTGGGGACATACACAATTGACTGTATAAAATCGACTTCTTTAAATTTGACCTAATTTCGTAGTGTAGACATACCCATAGATTCTAAGGCCAGAAGGGACTATTGTGACAGTCTAGACTGACCTCCAGTATAGCATAGGCCATAGAATTTACCCAAAATAATTTCTAGTGCATATATTTTAGAAAAATACCAATCTATATTTAAAAATTGTCAGTGATGGAGAATCTACCATGAGCCCATGTAAATTGTTCAAATGATAAATGACTCTCATTAATGTATACCTTATTTCCCATTTGAATTTGTTTACAGCCAGTGGAACTTCTGTTGCAATGTCTTTCTCCTCCATTCTGTGGGACCCTGCAGAGGGGTCTCTTCAGTGTCATCTAGTGAGGGAAAAGGGTGGGAACTTAAGTATGAGGTGGTTGGGCCATGTGTTGCATTGTTTGCCTCTCAACAGTCCTGCAGTGATTAGAATACAGCTTTCAATACAGCTCTGTTTGCTGTATTGGAACAGGACACAGCTGGTGTGATTATTTTGGGAGGATGGACAAGATAACTAATCTTTTCCCCTTTCATTTTTCTATGTGCTAAGTGTCCCTTTTGCTACTTAGGTTATTCAGCAATGTAAAATATACTTGTGTAATTCTTCTTTAAGAAATACCTCTGTTTTGCTAGATATGATACAAAAAGATAGATATAATTTAAAATAGATGACATTTCTATAAGATATTTCTATTAAAATATTTTTTTTCTCTCAGTAGATAATTAAAAGTCTGGAAGACTTGATTTCAAAGCATATACCACTGATTTCAAAGGAAGTACATCTACATGAAGAACTACAAAAGGAGTTGATTTGAGAAGTCCCAGTGTTGCAAAAATGACTTCAAGTTGTGTGATTCCAGTGTTTGCTTTGATGATTTTGTGTTTAGCAGCTGCAGGTAGGTGGCATTATGTAAATTATGTGTTCATTGTGTGCATTTGGAATTATTGATCAAAAATAGATGTTCGTGCTAGAAGAATTTAGGTCAGGTAAGACTTGTGTAGAATCTAATTGCAGATATGAAGCAATAATGTATGATTGTGATAGTACTTTCTGGTATGAGTGTTTGATGAGAAATAACTCTGCTTCTATAGCGGAGCCCTCTTACTTATGGTTGCTGTTAGAATCTTTAAATTATTTTTAAATAATTAATATTCACTGGCATTCATTCTGTTAGAAATCCTAAATAGATAAAATTTATAAGATGCCTTACTGATTTATTATGTCAGTGGCAATATTTATGGTAATCCCTATGACCAAGACTTGAAAACATTGTCTTGTCCAGGACCAGTCTAGTAGGAATCTGTGTGGGTGAGTGCCATCAACTCCTGCAGAATCTAAGCTTTCATTTAAAAAATAATTAAGTTTCTGGTCTTCTGGGTTTTGAAGAAATCCTTCCAAATGTGGAATAATTGTAAATGGTGCATCGATGTCTTCCTAAGTCTGCAGAGAGACAGCTCCAGTGCTGCTGCCACTGTTAGTGTGTGTGTCTTCATTGGTAGGTAACCTGGTTGATTGGCACCTGGGTCTGAGCAACCAGGTTAGCCTAGTGCAGTTGCAAGCATCCCCCCAGCAAAGCTCTACCTATATTACTCTGTCCTCACTGTTTCTGCACTTGCCCGTGTGTGTTTGGGGGCACATCCCATGGTCCTGTACTGTGATGATCTAGGTTTCTTTTCCAGTCAGTTGTGTCAATTGTAGGAGAACTGGTCATTGGGGGAATTATGAACTATCAACACTTGTCTGTCTTTGGTTTTTTGCCTGTGTCCCGACTGCAAAATTTGCTGGTTCCAGACTGAGTTGAAACAGGCTCTAATTGACCCCCCTCATCCGTTTAAACTAGCCCTGGCTTAAAGCACCTCCTAATCTGGTTAGAGGTTTTTCTGTGGGGATGGTTGGGAGAGGTTGGATTAAAACCCAGTGAAGACATACCTTTATGAGAAGTGTGGGTATGGCAGCTGTGCTCTCAGCGTGTCCATCTTTGCAGGTATCCCAGCATGAGAGGGCAGACGGTCAGTCACCTAGTACATGTATGGCAGGATTCTGCCAAAACGACCTTGTCACCCGAGCAGAGTGCTCTGGAGGAAGGGTGTTCTTGCCACTTGAAAAGAAGATTTGGTGTAAAAACTGAGAATGAATTAATCTGTTGGTGGGATGGGGAAGGTTGGGGCCGATAAGCCAGTCAGGGCTTTGGTTAGGTTTGGAGTTGGCAGGCTCCCTAGGCTAGAATTTTGGGTTGGAGCCAGTAAGTATCCCCAAGCTGGGGTTAGGGCTAGGACCAGTAAGGATCTTTGAGACTGTGTCTTTGTATGTTTTTACAATGCCTAGTAAATGGGGCCGCGGTTCTGGTTGAGATGTGTAGGCTCTCATAATACAAGTGAATTACAACATGAGGTGTGTGTGTGTGCATCTAATATTAATTGGGGGTGAAGAGTTCAGTCATTTGGGAGTTCTTGGGCCTGAAGATCCTGTGGGAGTGAGTATCTGACCAGCTCAAGACTGAGTAGGAGGGGCAAAGCTCAGGCACTAGTATATTTTCTGTCTGGGGAGTAAGGTTTAATCCTTGGGCTATTAGGTCCTGGGTAAATTTTTCAAGTCCTTTCTATAGGGTTGCTGGGGTTACATATGGACTTAATGTTTGCAGGATTAGGGCCTGTACTGTTTATCTTAAAGGATGGTTGTAAAAACTTTTAATGGTGACTATCGTATTAAAGTTAGCATGAGTTATATAGACAAGGGAGATACATTCCCATTTATAGGAATTGGATCTGCTCCATCTTTTGTCACATGTAAATACTTTTAAACTAGTTTGTTATAACATCTCCTAAATGAAGCAATAAAAAGATCTGAAGGTTCAAGTCTCTATATAAACACACACACACACACACACACACACACACACTTTCTGTGATACTCTGAAAAGTCCACTAAATTTAGGTATGTTTGTTAAAGTTGTCTCCCCTTAGTGAGGCGCCCTTCGCTTTGTGTTCTCCTAGTGTGCAAGAATATTGTCCAAAACTGTTCACTGGGGAGTGGCAAACAGAGATGCAGCCAGTCAAAATGAGGTAGTGGGGAGACTGGACAGATGACTTGTTTAAATTTGGGATGTCCTCATTGTGGAAAAGATTACCTACTTTGGAAGAGACATGTCTAAGCAATCAAGTACATTGCCATTTGGCTTCCTTTCATCAATTACCCAGAAAATAATGCTGTTTCAAGAATGCCCTCAGACCTTGAGGGACTTCATCCAGGGCTGACCTACACTGTAAGCATCCAGTCAGTACTAGTAACTCTGATTATTTAATAGTACTTGCTGTTAAGGTTCTGCAATGAGCTTATTGTGTTGTAAGTAATCTTACCCAATATGGGATGTGTCTGTGAGCATGTCTGCATGTGGAGATGAGGATATGAGTGCCGGTGTGGGATGGGAAAAGGATAACTGCTTTGTAGAGGAAATCATAACTGCTCTAAAAAGAAAGAAACCTACTTTTAAAAAAAAGTGTCAGTATGTAAATCTGACTTGATTTTTATTTCTTATTAATCGTATTGGCAGTTCCTTTTTATGTCTTCTGGTGAAGAGGCAATTTACTAATCCAAGCATAAGCTACACCTTAACACTGATATTAACGAAGAGCACTACATCAAATATAGTGATATCACACTCAGTATCATTATTAAAAAGTCATTCACGCCTCATGGGAGCCTTGGAGTATCTGTCCAACTTGAAACTTCTTTGTCGATTTATTTTTTCTCTTGTTTCTCTTTGCGGAAGATATTTTCATGAAAACAACATTGCTGTTGCTGGTCGCTCAGAGCTTGATGCTTCCCTTCACTTGCACTGCCAGAAGGGAGCAAAAGTGGGTGAATCTGGAGTGGGAGGGTAGGTGGGCTAGAAATGGTTTTGTGGGATCTGTTTCCCTCTATCAAGTTGTCCTGCAGTGGCTCAAGAGCATGAATACCAACCTCAGGGCAGACTGAGAAGCAGGGCACAAACACCAAATTGGCTGTAAGGTCTATACTTAAATTTCACCAACCAGTTATCAAGTGTAAACTCCTCAGGCACTAACAGCCTAGCCATGGAGTTGCAGGTACTCTGATCTACCTTTCAGCAAGGCAAGCTTGCCTTTGTTGTAGATAGTCCCTTACACCAAAAATCACCACCATATTCAGGTTACTCCCAGTCTCAAAGGATAGTCACTTTCCCCAGGTCTGTTGCACCTTAGATCTCACGCCAAAAACAATGCTTGTACCCAGTCCTTTAATAAACTATCTAAAGATTTATTCACTAGGAAAAGGAAATAAGAGTTATTTACGAGGTTAAAGCAGGTAAACACACTCAAATGAGTTACCTTTTGAAACATAAGACTAATAGAAACTTCTATAATAAGCAAGCTCCATATGTCCCTTCGGGCTAACCCAGGCTGAACACTGGGGAGGTCTTACTTACGCCTAGAAAACCTTACCCTCCAGAGTCCAAACAGCATAGAGATAGTTTCTCCTTGTCAGGGATTTTTATTCCCTTTCCCCCTTCTCTGAACTACCAGCTCAGCTGGTGGGAGAAATACATTTACACATCTATCTATGGGACTGGAGGAGAGTAATCAACAGTCTTTTTGTCCTTTTAAATGAACTATTATGGAACATCAGGTCTTGGTGGGCCTTCTCTGCAGGGTATGCCAGCATTTCACACTAATTAATGTCTCTCTCCTATCTGCTGATTTCCATAACTGCAGAGGCTTACGATGCAAATGGTCATATATTATGTTGCAGTATGGGATACAGAGGTTATAAGTGAGATTAGGTATGCAGCAACTCGCAAGCATTCCATAAAGTCTAAACACATTCTTAGAACGGTAATACCTATTTTAACAATATTAACACACAGGTGAGACAGACTGTTCCAATTATGTATTTGTCAGTTTTCAGTTGAGGCATGGTGACCATGGCATATGCTGACACCCTCCTGTGGCTTTTTTTGCCTTAGTCATTCATCTGTCTATGCCAAGATAACTTCCAAACCAACTAATTTTCATGTCCCTTACAGAGGAGTTGATTCCAGGTTAGAAATGAGACCCACGAACAGATGCTCTTATGAAACAAAGATAATGTTTTCAGTCAAATATCCCTTAGAATAATTAAAATTAAGGGAAAAGACCTATAGAAGTAGACTATATTTTAAAATAGAGCTTTCTAAGAGGTTTTCCATGGAGCAGCACTGAGCTTTTAGAGCTATTATACCAAATAATAATTGTGGTGTGTTTTTTTTTTTTTTTTTTTTTTAAACCAAGATATAGTATTATGGTGCTAGTTGGAAAAAATCTGTAGGCAAGACTGAGAGAGGTTTTCCATAGGTATGTGCCCAAAGGAACAACATGGCAGAGAAGCATAATTTATCTCCGCTATGAGAGTATCAGTGGCATAGGCTGGCTCTTGAAATCAGTAGGAGTTCTATACTGAGAGAGTTTTCAGGCTTGGGTCCTTTATGTTCAATTTTTCCTGATAGCAGAAATATAAATAAGAAATGTTGGTAAAAATATTTCCCTTTGTCCCTGTGGTGAAGGATAAGTGAGGCACCACCTCCCTAAGGAGATATCTGGTACACACTGAATTTTTTCCCCAGCTAGAGTTTCTCTGCCCCTTTAATGTTTTTAAATGGTAAAGTTGCATAGAAGAGGACACCTCTTTATGAAGCCCAGGAGGCCTACATTGACTTCTGTGCTGCTGACACACCTGCTGATGCTGACCTGTTCTCTTATTTTCAGTAATGTTGCATTTTGGATATAGGTAAAATGGGGCACTTCTAGACTGACTGACTCTGCTCTTTCTGCTTAAATGACTACAGATTTTTTCTATTCTTGCCCTGAAGGGTACCAGTGTTAATTGTGCCTCATATGCCATGCATGTTAATAACAAAAAAAGAAAAATGAGAAGGCTGTCATGATGTGCAGGAAAATTAATTCAGATCTAAGCTACAAAACTGCATATGTTCCACGTGTTGATTTTCTAGCTTATAGATAGTTATATAAATTTTGCAAATACTGCATTGGAATTGATCCATGTAATAGCCAAGAGGGAATATATCCATTTCTGGATCCCTTTTTACTACCCAGATTTGTCTGTGGATGCTTGCCAAAATTGCACCTTACTTCATTTGCAAACAAATTTCTTTTAATCTTTTGTTTATGGTCTTTGACTTTTAGGTAAAAGTCCTGGGAGGAGAATCTGGATTTCTATTTAAAAAAAAAAAAAATCACCATGGAAAATCCTGGGGTCCTTTGTTGAAGGCAGAGTAGTGAGTTGCTGCCAAACTACCTGGCTGTCTAAAATAATTTTGCCTTTGAAGTGAGGATAAACAAAGATCTAGCAGCCTGGAATGGATTGTAGGAACTCCACATAAATAATTAGAAATGCAAACAACACAATCTTGGATAACCTCATAAGCAAGTTTGGCTCTATAGCCTTTAGAAGTACAGCTATTCACACTGAGTTATCAGTGTGATTGGTTTCAGTCTTTGATTTAAACCACATTTCTTTTACTATCTGGCAAATATTTGTTAGTTGAGCACATTGTGTACATGGTGATGAAATGACTTAACAGAGGTGAACAGAAAAGAATAGATGCTGCAAAGCCTGAGGGCCAAATCGTCCACTAAGGGGGTTATTTATGTGAGGAGACAGAAAACCTTTTTTTTAGTTTTTATGACCCGTTCATAAGCCGACCCTATAATTCAGGGGTCAGCAAATTTTGGCTCCCGGGCCATCAGGATAAGCTGCTGGCGGGCCGAGATGGTTTGTTTACCTCGAGCGTCCGCAGGCACGGAGGTAAACCTAAGTAAATAAAGTGTCCCAGCGTGCCAGCTGCTTACCTGACGGGCTGGGACCACAACTGGTGGGGAAATTTTTTGGGGGGAGAAGCTGGGAGTCAGGGGAGTAACCCCTGTGACCACCCCCCCACATGACCTCACCCCTAGCCTGGGACCCCCACACTCTCCCCTTCCCATCTTATCTGGGGAGGGCCAGGGGAGGATGTCTCTGGTCTGGCTGGAGCTGCTCCGGTAGGCTGGGCAGCGCGGCCGCAGCCTGCTCCTGAAGGCCAGACCAGGCAGCGCGGCTGCAGCGTGCTCTGGCGCCCAGGCGGCGCGGCCACAGCCTGCTCTGGGGAGTGGAGCTGAGTGGCACGGCTGCAGCCTGCCAGCCCCAGAGCTGCAGCTGCTTCAGAGACTGGGGGAAGAGCAGTGTGGCCAGAAGCGGAGAGACTCTGGCCCTGCCTCATCCCTTTTGGCTCTGCTGGCTGTGCTGCCTCTCCTTGCTCCCTCTGTTGGGGGGAGGGGCTGTGTCCCACCTCTCCCTCTCTATACCCGTTCATAAGCCGATCCCCTTCTCTGGTGCTTCCCTTTTTTACTAACATATTCGGCTTATGAATGAGTATTTGAGTAATTTTGTATCATCTGCAAATTTTACCACCTCACTGTGTACCCCTTTTTCTAGACCATATGTTGAGTAGGACTGGTCCCAGTATAGACCCCTGAGGGACACCACTATTTACCTCTCTCCATTCTCACCTTTTATTCCAACCCTTTTGTTTCCTGTCTTTTAACTTAAGTGCCTGGCAATGCTTTCAGGATCATCTAAGGATGCTTAATTTACTTTAATGATAAGCCTTTTGTTATCTTAATCACCCTGCCTCTGTTTATAAACAAACTCCCTGGCACAAAGGCTGTGCTTCTCCCAGCTTCTGAACTCATCACATATCACCCTCAAGCCATGCAGTTAAGAGCTCCGTCTGGGGCAAGGGTGAGTAGGCCTCCCCTATGGAACTTGGGGCGGGGAGACTAGAGCCTTCCCCTGCCCTCCCCCCAAATGGCGCCTCTGCCCTTTTTCCAGATCATTTATGAATATGTTGAATAGGACTGGTCCCAGTACAGACCCCTGGGAGACACCACTATTTACCTCTCTCCATTCTGAAAATTGGCCATTTATTTCTAACCTTTGTTTCCCATCTTTTAACCATTATTGATCCATGAGATGACCTTCCCTCTTATCCCATGACAGCTTACTTTGCTTAAAAGTCTTTGGTGAGGAACCTTGTCAAAGGCTTTCTGAAAATCTAAGTATGCTATATTCACTGGATCCCCCTTGTCCACATGCTTGTTGACTCCCTCAAAGAATTCTAGTAGATTGGTGAGGCATGATTTCCCTTTACAAAAATATGTGGACTCTTCTTCAACAAATTATGTTCATCTATGTGTCTGACAATTCTGTTCTGAACTAATGGTTTCACGAATTTCAGCACTGAAGGTTTTGCTCACCTGTTTCTGTATATTTTAGTTTTCTACTCTGGTCTTCTAGACTCACTATTTTGGCACTGCCCAACTCTTTTCTTTGCACAACTTACTTGACAGAGTCAAGTCCTACGTCACTGAAGTCACTCAGAAGCAGTATTCAGCTTTCCACAAATGGTGCGAAGATTTCATCACTTGAATGATAGGGGAAGGGAACATGGTTACCCATTTTAGAGGAAAGAAAATTTAGCAAAAGGAGCTAAAATTGTTCAGACAGCAGATCCATTTTCCCTTCATCAGCAAGGCTACGATATTGCAAACTGCTCCCTTCAGGCAGTCTCTTGCAATGATGGAACTGTGTGTAAGATCGGGGCCGTAAGTGCAGATTCAATGAAACACTGACACGTGTTTTAAGTGCTTTGCTGAACTGGAGACTTTGAATAAATGTGAAAATCTGGCACTTTAATTAAAGCTGACTATAGTGGAGTTCTTCTCACCTACACCAAGCAGATCATCTGAATACTTCCATGCAAACAAGGCTCTTTCATACCTAAGTGGAATGACTGCCTTTTGTTTCTATAACTTAACTTTTTTTTTTTTTTTTTTAAATATATGGCTAGGTTGTTGCCTTATTGCTCAGCCCCCAACAAGGAGGACCAGTAGATTACTTTTCATTTGTTCCCTGTTCTTTGACCTGTCCAGGTTGGGTGTCCCTACTAGGAGTTAAAGCTCCTGCTAGCATAGCTCTCAGAGTATGTCTACACTGTGTATTTAACTCATGGTTACCTAATCCCTTTAGCTAGCTTGGTTTAAAATAGTGGTGAGAACACAACAATTTAGCTTTTAGCTCAGGCTAGAAGTTTGAGTTTTAACCACTGGGGAGTCTGAGTGTGAACTTGAGCTGCTAATCCAACTTAAAAGCTAAATTGCCATGTCTTCACTGCTATTTTAACCCAAATTAGCTAACATGGGTTAGGTAATCCAAGCTAAGAACTTATTATTTTTTTTTTCCCAGTATAGACCTACCTTCAGGGTTACTGGAACACACATGCCTTTCCACTGCCTCAAGGTGCAATCCCTAGGGAAGGGAACAGAGCCTGCAATACTTTAATTGTACAGTCCCACCTAACAGTATCTCCCACTACTTCTAGAGCGAAAAGCTCAGGATTATAAAATTTTCTACATTTCTAAAAATTGGGGTCTTTAATTGTATATTACAGTAAAGTGACATTTGGCCTTATCTTTGTCAGGAAATAGATTATCTTAAATTCTGTAATACATTTTTTAACAAGCCCAAAATACTATGTAACCATTTCATAAATAGTATGTGAAAAATCATCTGTATACTATTTGCAAGATGGCAGTGAGATGTTGTCCTTTCTTGTAGCTCCATTTTTTTTCTTCTCCCTGTGTAGGCCCTGATTTAGTGAAAGTTCTTTTTCCTTTCCCTTCCTCATCTGTCCTTTTCTTCATCTCTCCTTCAAGTTTAAGAAATAAGTGGTGAAAAGAGAAATTAAGATGAAGAATATCAAAGACCATACTTAAATAAATATCAGCATTCTTCTCTTGCCTCGGCTCAAACAGAGGCCCTAAGCAGTTGCCTTAATCCAGAAGTGTGCAAAGGGAGCCCATATGTGTTTTGGGACATAACTTTTAAATTAATCTCTCTTCATACCTTCTGATGGTTTCCTCAGTTGCCTTACTTGCTCCATCCTAGGAACATCTTGAACCTGAATACCTCATCATAATTAGAGAACCATAATTTTATTCCACGTTCATGGCAGTATGCAGAAAAGAATGAATACCGGGGAGAATGACATTCCCTGTTCTCTTGGGTTATTTTCTGTATTGTGAAATCTAGTATAAATTCTTCCAGTAGAACTTCTTGAGTCTGTTCAGTAGGTCTATCTCTATGGATCTTCTGGATAGTCCTGTTTGTTTCTCTTAATGTGACCACTTAAAGATAGTCCCCATGACATGATATGCCCAAATAACTGACAGCCTGTAGAGCTCTGAATACTGTGTAGAGAATACACATGCTTGTCAAACAGTATAGAATGTCTGGAGGAGAAATTAAGCAACACATACAGTAATACCAAAAAGAAATTGGAATATGGTCATAAATGTCTCAATGAGAAATGGAGCATCTGCTGTTGGAAAAACAATCACTACCATGATGTTCTCATTAAAATTATTGGGATCCCACAGTTCTTGTCTTTTCCACTGGAATAATATTTGCATGTGCCAACATTGTGCCAGATATATGTCTTATACTGACTTTTTGCTGTCTAGAATCTTCTTTTGTTAATGACAGAATAAATGGAATTTTAAATTCCTCAGTCCATATATCCTAGCACAGATGAATTTTGAGGGAAAATGTATTTTAGTACAAAAATTGTATCCTTCAGTTTTCTGCGGTTGGAAGGCATTAGGCCAAATTCTTCCTTGGTGTAGGTTCATTTGAAGTCAATGGAATTTAATTGGGGATGGGATGAATTTGATCCAAATTGACAATCGCCAAGGTTGCATATAATTGCATGAAAGATAGTTGATTTAAGAGTCTTGTACCTGTTACAATTTATGGAACATGGAGCTATTGTTTCATTATCTGGCAGCTGCTGCATTGTGGGACTTAAGAGGCAGTTGTTAAAAAGGGGATTTTACCTGGCAGGGTAAATGGTAAACTGAGAATATATTTCCATCTCTTTTAATTATGAGAAAGTAGTACACAGGAGTCACAAATGAAGAAATTCAAGCTTATGCAGCAGAAAGTTTTGTAGAGTTTGCCCTTTTTCCTCTTCAAGAAACCTTACTTTCCTTTTTTGAAAAAAATGTGCTGTTGAGAACCAAAAGAGTGAAAATTTTATTGTGGTTCTTTTCTCCACTTTTCGCCTTCCTCCAGGCAGAATATTCATTGTGATCCACTACATCCTAAACATTTGCCTGGTACTTATGCAGCTGTAAAAGCCTTTTATTATTATTTATTGGGGAGCAAATCCAGCTTTAGTCTGCATTTATTGATCCTTCCACCTCAGCCTGATTTATGAAAACATGTTTCAACCTTGAAATCCTTTTCAAGCTACATAGACTTGTGCCTGTGTGTTATGTTAGAATTTTGCTCATTCACAAAGTGGTGTACCCATTTTACTAGGACAGCGGCTCTCAACCATTCCAGACTACTGGACCCTTTTCAGGAGACTGATTTCTCTTCCCAAGTTATGACTCACTGAAAAACAACTTGCTTACAAAATCAGACCTAGCAATATAAAGGTGTCACAGCACACTAGTACTGAAAAATTGCTTGCTTTCTCATTTTTTACTATATAATTATAAAATGAATCGGAATATAAATATTGTACTTACACTTCAGTGTATAGTATATAGAGCAGTATAAACAAATCACTGTCTATATGAAATTTTAGTTTGTAATGACTTCGCTAGCACTTTTTACGTAGCCTGTTATAAAACTAGGCAAATACCTTTGAGTGATATACCCCCGGCGGACCTCTGTGTACCCCTAGTTGAGAACCACTGCACTAGGGCATATGAAATCATCCGAGATGGGTATAGGTAGCAGCTTGCATCATGCAGCAGTGCCCTTTTTTCAAAACTTGTGTCAAAGTGGAAATGCAGAGGTCAGCGAAGAAGAAAAAAGAGGCAAAAAAGGCTGAAGTGCTTACATTTTCTTCTTTCCATATTTGGTTTACTCTGGAGAATTCCCTGAAAAGTGAGAACTTTCCACAATAGAGGGCACAATATTTTTGTTGAGGGGGTTGAGCTGTAAAAGGGGCATATTAGCCTGCCTACCTCCTTTACAGGGATATGGGAGGACTAATTTAATGTCCGTGAAGTGCTTGTGTAACGCCGACAGACCCGGTCGTCAGCAGGCGGGATCGAACCTGGGATCTCTGGAGCTTAGTGTATGAGCCTCTACAGCATGAGTCTGGCTTTTAGCTCATTTTATCTCTCTCTAAGTGGTCTCGGTGCCACTAGATGGGACAGAACACCACACTCAGAAGGTGTGTGGGTTACACTTGGATCAAATTAGGTGTTAAGTGCTGCTGCTGTTTTATTAATAATCTCCTAATTCTTCAGACTTCCCCATTTTTTTTAAGGTATGAAAATGGCAAAGGGTATAATGAAAATGCTACCAGACTTCTTGTTGCTGTCCTCTAATTTTTTAGTCAAAGTTAATTGTTTGTTTATGCATATGTATGCAGGAGTGTAGGAATTCTCTGTGCTTTCAGGTAGGGAAAGAGCAGCAGGCTGAGGTTTTGGAAATGGGGAAATTGTGAATTATTTATGATGCCCTGAAAAGTTTTTGTTTAAAGTCCCATCCATAATTTAAACATATCAATTTTAGGAAGAGCCATACTAAAACTAACAGCAAAAGTGGTATGGGATAGAGCTTCTGATTCACTACAGGCAAAAAAAAATTTCAGGTGAAACGACAGGCTTGATACGTTGTGACTCATTCCTAACAGATCACTTAGGATGACCCTGCACCTGTGCATGTGGCCTGCACAAGATCTCATGCACTGCTTGAGTTACATGGTAAGGACTTTTAAGTGAGGCTTTAGTTGTCTGGGCTGTCTGCACTGGGGCAAACTTGACCTTTAGAGAGAATGAGGCAGTTCAAAGATTCATTAACTTCACACTTTCTAAAAAGCTTATCCTGGGTGCCAGTTTTCCTCAGTTTAAAAGTACATTTAATTAGGCTCTGAAATGTTGTACTGAAACAGTCTGGCAGAGTTTCATTGTATAGTATTAATGAATTCAAAGCAGTAATTTATTAATCGTTTTAGGGTATATTTTACCATTGAAGCTCAATCTGAAAAACTGATGCCTGTTTGAGAAAATTGGCAAGAAAACTGTTCAGAGATTAGGTTGGACATTACCCGTCTCAATTGCTTTTTGGATCTTGGCCAGTAATAGTTGTTTTTCTTGCTGAAATAGTGCTCATGGCCATATTGTTCCCTGCATTTCCCTTCATTTCTACAGGCACTAATGTTTGATCTCTCTGATACCAGATATCTTCACAGCTGGAAGTAGGAGGGCTAAAATATGCATTGTCAGAGGGAATTTCTTTAACGTGTTTTCTTTTTTAAAAAAGAGAAGCAAAATCTCCTAAACTGCATTAATTAAATACTTCCTAAGTGTTTCTTGTTAGGAGGCCAGCTGGTTAACTTTAGCTGTAGCCTCTGCAATAGCAGTAGATTCACATTATTAATGCAAAAAGTTTAGTGTTATTGGAAATATTTTTTTGCTATTAATGACACCAAAAAATCCTGTTCTGTTTGTGTAATTTGATAAACTTTCTCTTCTGCCCTTTATATAAAATAAGCAAAACTAGATCTCTTAAACCAGTTTCGAGCCTAAGATACCACTGTGTATAATTTTCTAGCCCTATGTTATATTTACAGGATCTCTCAGCTGTACATCTGCAGCGAGCAGCATCTGTGTAAGTCAACACTTACGAATACCAGACCAATCCTTGACTTTAATTAGAATTCTTTTCTTCTGAATCACATCAATAAACTTTTCTCAGTGTTGAACCATTTATTAGCTTTGTTAAATCTTTCTGTACGTAGAGAAGGCATAACAGAACCAGCTATTTCTTCTGTTTTTCTTCACTTGAAATGCCTTAAACAAATGTTATACATAAAAACTGTGTGTGGTATTTGTTTGCAGAGGAAATATTTCCTCCCTGAGGAGTCCCGTTGTGCATGCTCGCTTGCTTCACTGGGTATATCTACACACAGATGATAAACCTGTGGTTGGGTCTGGTCAGCTGACTTGGGCTCATGGGGCTTGGACTCTGGGACTGAAAAATCACTGTATAGATGTTCAGGTCCAGTCTGGAACCTGAGCTCTGAGACCCTGCCAGGGTGGAGGATCCCAGTCTTGGGCTTCAACCCAAGCCCAAATGTCTACACAGTGATTTTTAGCCCAATGAGCCCAAGTCAGTTCATCTAGGCCAGTTGCAGGACCCTTATCCCTGCATAAACATATCCATTGTGTCCTGTTAGCTAGGGTTAGCCATGTTGACCCATAGAGCTGGTGTGATTGGCACAACTTTTACAAACCAGCTGGCTAGCTCTGGCGTTCTTGATTTGAAAACAGTTTTCCTTTGCCACTGTGGTCTAGTGAGCCACACCTGCTCACTAGACCACAGATGGGTGACCTTGGGCAAGTTACTTCATCTAACAGGTAGAGCCAGGAATAGAACCCAGGTCTTCCAAGTCCCAGTCCCAACTCCACTGCACCACACTGATTCCCTTGCCTGTCTACTCCCTAAAGGAATCGTATTGTACTTAGTAATGATTTTAGAAGACAAGTGTTCAAGTACCTGTTAAAAGAAGAACAGGAGTACTTGTGGCACCTTAGAGACTAACAAATTTATTAGAGCATAAGCTTTCGTGGACTACAGCCCACTTCTTCGGGTGCATGGGCTGTAGTCCACGAAAGCTTATGCTCTAATAAATTTGTTAGTCTCTAAGGTGCCACAAGTACTCCTGTTCTTCTTTTTGCGGATACAGACTAACATGGCTGCTACTCTGAATCAAGTACCTGTTGTGATCTTAAGAGATTCTTAACTTTTTCTTGAGCAAAGAAGTCAGAATTTCTTAGAGCTGGACTTGTTTTTCTAAATGGACAATCTGTGAGACTAGATGATCATTTATTACTTTATATTCTGGGGGATCTTCTGGGTATCCCTTTCTTTTCATTTCCCCAACTCCTTTCAGTGGTTTTGATTCCAGCAGTACTCTCTCCAGCTGGAAAGGGCTGACTGTGACTCCTTTGGGAACTTTTTCAGTGCTGGCCCATGCATTGGCACACATGAACTACATGAGAGGCTTTTTTCTTGAATAACATGAAGCACTCTTCCCTGAGGATTCAGTCTGCTTCTTCTGTAGTGCAGCCAGTACTTGCAAATAGGAATGAGTTCAAGATTTGATCTCTGATTTCCCCCAGAGTCAGCGTGTGATCACATGTTGCTATATCTTTAAAGACTTAGTGGTGGAAATTTTTTGGGGGGGATTTCAGATTAGTATAGCTCATTCCTGGGATTCCCCAAAGGAATTAGATTTTGGGATTTTTTGCTGAGTTGTTGACTACCTGATTGTCTTGATTTGGTAATTTCTTTTCCATATGTGTTCCCTCCCCCCACGCACCCAGTCCCGCTTTTCATTAGTTGTTCCATCCTTAACTTTTGTCACACGAGCCATAGCTAGTGCAAATTTAGCCAGTGAAGTAGTCAGTTAAGTGAGAGGTTGCTATCAGAGGGTCAAATTCTTCAAAGTGACCCAATAAACATAATCCATCTTTCCCAGAGATAAAGTGGATCACATCTGTGACACTCCTACTTTTTGCTATCTTATGGGGGATGTTGGGGCGTGGTGTTTCTCCTAGTTCTAATATTTTGTTGTAAATAATGTAAATGTTGATAGCCCAGGATGTTTCACCAAGAGAAGTCGGTTCATTAAAAGATATTACCTCACCCACTTTGTGTCTCTGATATCACAGGAATGTGTTAATATATCGTCTGAGTGATGTATTCCTAATGTGTATTTGATGCTTGTAATATTTCTAAGATACACATGTGCATTTAAATGGACATCAGATGGCTCGGACTTTAAAACAACCAGCCTCCTAATCTCCCAGATAATCTCAGGAACATTTAATCTCAACAATGTAGTTAAATTGTAGTCTCTTAATATAAACAAAATAAATGCATGCAATGGAAATGGGATTACCCAGTGTTTTATTTTTGGTGTCTGTTTGAATTTACAGTGAGTGAAAATTGCAGCTGGCTTTATTAATCATGTGGCTGCATTTTTAGTGACTGTCATGGGCAGTTATAAAGACAGTGGTTAGAGATACACTTGAAACTAACTTCTAATACATTTATCATAATTGGAACTTTGCTAGACTGAGAACAGGGAATTTGCTTTAGCTGGGAAAAAGTACATCCTTGCTTTAAACACAACCATTCTTGTAGCTGTGTTGGTCCCAGGACATGAGACACAAAGTAGGTGAGGAATTATCTCACCAAGTTGGCCCAATAAAAGGTATTGCCTCACCTACCTGGGAGCAACACAGCTACAAAATAATAATAATAATAATAATTAATAATAATCCCTACAAACAAACATGGCAGATAATTTGGTAGCCTGCCCTTTCCTAACCCAACAAGTATGGTTGTACTTAAAGCAAGGATTTATTTTTTTTCCAGCTAAACCAAATTTCCTGTTCTCAGTTTGATCATTAAGGAATCCTCCCTCCCCATTTTTTTTTCCTCCCTTGAAGTTGCATGTTGCTCCCACCATCCTTCCAGATGAAAATGTCCCTTTTTAGACTGTATCTGTGCCATTTCTTAATTACTGAGTAAAAGGTGGTTGTTAGGCAATGCCACACTCTCCCTCTCAAACTGGAAACAAGGATGTTTCTTTCCTAGAGCTCCCAGGCCATGCTGGCAAAGGAAATGAGAAACGGAGGCAATCAGAAGATTACTTCTGCAGTATATAATCTTTAATTTATCATGCATCTTGTGACATGCAAATAAAATACAGTGGCATTTTTGTTACAATGCAGTGGAGTCCTGATTTCATTGAAGTAAGTGGTGGTTTCACCATTGATTCTGTTGGGATCAGGAACAGGCTTGTGTCTGGCACCACACTAATACAAGGGTTTTTAGAGTTAGAATCTCCTTGTGATGGGGTATGCAAACCACGTACCAGGTGAGAATGGGCTAAAAAGCAGCTGAGGATTCAGCAGGCTGCATCCATGAGGCATACCAATCTTGGAGAAGGAGCCTTGAATGGGAGAAGCCCAGTTCAGAAGGACCCAGCCTTAGAGGAGTACAGCCCTCTTCCCACTAGGTCTTAGGTGGGAGACACCAGGAAGTGGAGACCAGCTTGCTGAGTCCCCTGAATCTGGTGTACAACTTGTAAGGCAACAATCATCCTGATGAAATATCAGCAGTGTTAAATTCCTGCAAAACTGGTTTTATGATGGGAACTGCCCCAGCTGAGTGCTGACTCAGTAATAATAGCTTGTACATGTATCTCTAATGTTTAGCAGGAGGTCATGTTACTCATATTGCTTAATGCTCTGTGTGTGCTTTTTATGCCCTTTGTGGGGGAAAGTGACAGCTTCAAAGTACATGGACAACCTTTTAGGCCTCAATTGTTTACAGTACTACAAGAGTAGGGAAAACCCATGCACTAATCTTGCTGTATGGAAGAAAATTTTGTTTTGTTAATAAGCCACCGCACACAACTGCAGTACCTTATCTAAACCCAGAGTTAAACCCACATTTGCACATGTATGAGAGAGACTGCAGCTGTGTGTAGATTTCTTTGTAAGCGAGAAATGCAAAACATAATTTGGCACAGCCTGACAACTCTCAGCATCTTTGCTAACACTTTGTACATGTTCAGAAAATGCACATGAGAATAATTTCAGTCACTGGTAATGTGAAAAATTTTAATCTTACTGTTACTGTACCAACAAATACTAAGGTAAACCGCTGTACCTGTGATTACTGGATACAATCTTTCAGAAGTTAGTTTAGTACAAAGTGTAAAATTGAAATCACACGAGCACATTCTTCATGCATTACACATGTGCAAACTCATTATTAATTTGCATGATGTGTATTACGGTAGCACCTTGCAGTCCTAGTCCGGGACCAGGATGCCATTATGCTAGGAAGTCAACAGGGTTGCTTGGGTTTAATCAAGGGCAGGGTGTGACTTGATTCGCACTGCTGCGTAGTGAAAGATCGTGGCTTGAGGACCACTGTAATCTTTCTTCTAATTCACTCTTTTATACGTGTGCACTGCCATGCCCCAACTAAGGCTCTAACTGTAAATGTGTGTCCAGGTAACAGGATCATCACCAGCTACTTCATACCAAACCACATTCTCTTTTTTTCAATCTGTGACAGCGTCAAAACCTCCAATCATAATGATTTGATGGAAGCAAACATAAAATCCGGGGTATTAAAAATAGGCTTCCACGACCTTCTTGCCTGCTCTACAGTCAACCCAGGGAGTGTGTATTTCAGTACAGATGCTCAGATGCAATACTCAAATAACTGTAAATGTGAGACTCTAACCATAAACACTGGAACCACTAAACGATTGTTTGGATTTCTTTAAATATAATTTGTTTTGTTTTAAGGCACCACAGGACTTTGGGCACCAAGCATTAAAAAAGAAGATGTCACCAAAACTAGGGTTACCATATTTTAATTTTTAAAAAGGAGGACACTCCATGGGCCCCGCCACCAGCCCCACCCCAACTCTGCCCCCTCCCCTGAACGCTCCACCCCCTGCTCCTCCCCCTCCCCTGCTTCCTGTGAATCAAATGTTCGCAGGAAGCCTGAAAAAGGGAGGCAGCAGGTAAGCGGGGGTGGGGTGCGGCGTGGCCCAGTCCAGCTCCCCTGTCCGAGCGGCTTCCTCTGGCGGCTGGCCGGCCCAGGCCAAGAGGCTCTGGCCCCGGCGTCTCCCGCCTGGCTCGGGCCCTGGGGCACCGGCCCCCGGCCACGTGCCCACGCCCCCGACCGAGCACCGCGCCGCTGGCCCCCGGCCCAGTACTGCGCCACCAGCCCCCGGCCGAGCACCGCGCTGGCCCCCGGCCAAGTGCCCGTGCCCCTGGCTCCGGCTGAGCACCGCACCAGCCCCCGGCCCGGCCGAGCACCGCCAGGCCCTCCCTCCCTATTTTCCCGGACATGTCCGGCTTTTTGGGATTTCCCCCCGGATGGGGATTTGAGGCCCAAAAAGCCGGACATGTCCAGGAAAATCCGGACGTATGGTAACCCTACCAAAACATACATTTTGGAGACCTTTTTAGTTCTAAATAATTCTAATCAAAGACAAGTGAGAATAAATACACTTTGCTCGCTAAAACAGCATAACGAGAAAGAGTTATTCTCTAATCAGTGCAGGAATAGACCTCCCGTTTTAACCAGGTCTTAGCAAAAGATGAACTTCTAATATACTGTTTGTGGACATTTGTGTTTTCAATTAAACTTTAATCAGTTTTATGTTTCCGTTAGGTGTTTATCCAAGTTGCAGTGATCATTGGGATACATTCTTTATAATACATGTATCTCTATTAGATGCATATGATTTAGATAATAAATTAACTCCCTTCCCTGCTTCCCCTTAATGAAGAAAATGGCATGACAGATTTTTCAAGGAGAAGGACCATTGTGCTTTCATAGGAAGACCACATCAGTTCTCCTTTTGTGGCTAATACTGATTTGGGAGTACAGCACACTGCTATCCTGGACTTGAATTGTTTTTAACTTCTTAGTATTGTGGAAAATGAGTTTAACAGTTCGCCACCAATGTGCACGCTCTCTTCTGTTACAGCTAACAAGAAACAGCTGGTCAATGCATTAACAAAATAGTCAGTTAACTCTTGCCGAGCTACATTTCTGGCTTCTTTAAATATCACTATCTCAGAACAATACAAGACAAATCCAGTAATATGGAAAACAGCATATAGTTAAAAGGGAGGGGGCACTTGGAAAGAAGGAAAGAAAGAAAACAGGAACAAAAAAATAATTTGTCCACTTTTTTGGGGGCAGGGGAGATGGGAGTTGCTGGTAACAGGGCACATGTTTGTCAGAGAATGAAGAAAAATACATGCTTAATGTTTAACAGAGAAATTCCTAAACAAAACATAGATCAGGGCAGATGGAAAGAGAGCACATCAATCAGTTTCTTCTTCCCTAGATGGTTTGCTTTCAGGATCGGTTTCTCTCTTCTTTTTTTTCCCCTTTGGTAACCTTAGGGCACAGCCCCAAACTGAAGTTTCATTTGCACATTTTGTGTAAACTGCATGGTTTACATTTGTCGTGGTTACCTTCAAAATATGAATAACTTCAATCTTAGAGAGAGCCTGCGTCTGATGAAGTGGGCATTCACCCACGAAAGCTTATGCTCCAATACTTCTGTTAGTCTTAAAAGTGCCACGGGACCCTCTGTTGCTTTTTACAGATTCAGACTAACACGGTTACCCCTCTCATACTTGAATCTTAGAGAAGTGACCTTATTCTGCCGTATTTTATAATAAATAGGTCTTCAAAGTAATGTTAGCTGTGACCGTTTCTCTACTGAGCACAAAAAATAAAAAAGGGCAAAAAGCAAGCAAGATTTGGATGTTTATGGCCAAATCCTCTTGCATGGGGTTGCCATCTGCATGAGGTATGAGTTATTCCTTATAAATTTGCATAAAAGATCCACTCCCAAATTCATTAGGACCATCCTTTCTCAATTTTCATTTAGTCCTTTCTCTGGAAAATCTCTATGAACTTCAGCAAGAGTCTTTCCTGATTAAGGACTAAGCTAGATTCACAAAAAGACTTGAGCATCCAACTGCCACTTTACGTGCCTAAATCCCAGAACTAGGCCCTGCTGGGATTCACAAAACCCCAGCTCAGCTGCCGCCTAGCCCTGTAGGTGCCTAAACTTTTTGCAGTAAATGCCTATTTTTCTGCCTCTGGGCATGCACATCACAGCCCCCTGCTTTTCATCTAGACACCTAAGTCCCTGAGTGATTCATGAACTGGGGCAAGACTGGTGTTCCTACACCTAACTACTCTGCGGGGCCCAATCTGGTATGCATGCTCTGACTTCACCTACTGGATCAGGCCCCAATAGGTGAGCTTACACAACACAGTGGGGTGGGGAAGGAGGATAAAGATTCCTTTCCTCCTAACTTCTAGCTTAGTGGTTAGTGTACTCACCTTGGCTGTGAGAGACTCCTAGTTCAAGTCCCTCCTCCACCTTTTGTGATGGTCTTGATACCTGTGTTCAGAAAATGAAAATTAATTTTCAATGAGCCACAGTGTCCACACACAGACCAAGCAATTTCATTTCCCACAGATAATTCAAATCATGGTAATATACTTGCAGTTCAACCAATCTAGGGTCCAGCAAACATGTGAACTGTATCGCAGCCAAATCCTGAAGTCAATACTTTATATCAGATGTATCTATGCTGAGCACCTTATTCATATAGACCCCATTTGTGCAGTAGGATCTTCATGGACACAAGAGTCTGGGCTAGTTGTTTCCATGTGGTATTTGGCCCATGGAATGCAAGATCTAAAAAATGCCATAACTTTATTGGCTGGGACCCAGACAAAGCCTTCGATGACGATTCATCTTACATTTCCTTAAACATACAGGTATCTGCAAACATTTATCAAAAATAATCAATTCATAGGTAGTTATCAAGACACAGAAGCAAAGCTGGATAGTAACTTTAGCTGCATGTATGGATAACAATAGTTTATGCTTTGCTCTGCTTTTGGAATTTTAATAAAACAGACTTCCTAGAACGAAGAATTGTAAAAAGGCCCTCAAAGCAGAGTATAATTTAAAGACCAATTTGTTAGAATTTATACTATTATTCCAAAACAAGTTTCAAAGATAATAATAATAAAACTAAACCAAATAACTGTGCAGAGGTGCAAAGAATTTCTGAGATGAGATGCTTCATGTATATGTTTATTAAAATAATGATTTGTTTATTTTGATAGTGCACAAAGATCTCAGTCTAGTACATGGGGTCCAGCTTTAGGCGCAGTAGAAACACATAAGATGTGATCCCTGCCACAGAGTGCTTACCATAAAAAATGACATAAAGTGTGGTGGTGATAAGGGGTGCAATGTATAAGCAGAGGGATCAGGGTGGTGATGGGTTCCTGACTTGGTTCTATTTCGTCATCCTATTCATTTGTCTTTTATTATAGAGGCTGGGGTGAGTAAATGAGGTCTGGGGGAGGAGATGAGTGGAGAGGAAAGGGAGGGGAGAGTAGAGGAAATGGAAAGAAAAGGGAGAGAAGTCAGGAAAGTGAGGGACTTCGAGGGAAAGGAAAGTGGGAAGGAGATCAAGGCACATAGCCAGTCAGCAGACAGAAAATAGCATTCAGACTTCACAACATATAGAGCAGTTTGCTGACATCATGAGTATATGGGGGAGGGATGGCTTCCCCTCCTCCCCCGGGAGGTCCTACTTTCATCTCCCAGCTCATATGGCTGGAGAAGGGGGACTACTAGGGCCTCATGACTGGAGGTGGAGAGCTTGTCCTGCTAATTTCCATGGGGATCTGGCTGGGCCAATTCCTGCCCTGGTGCTCCTGGCTATTGCTGCAGAAGAGTACTTCCGAAACCCACATTTCTAATATAATTGAGATTTTAATTTCAGTGGGGCCTTTTTGTGATGGGGGGTGGGAGGGGAAGTTATGAACAGTAATGGGTGTTGTTAGCAGCCCCTTTAGTATGTATGAAATTCTTCAGTTAATTCAATTAGTTTTCCCCAATTTCTGGTTCTGTTTAATATACAGAAGCTATTGGATGTGCACCAAACTATGTTCAAAACCTTTGAAAATAATAATTGTAACTGGGTCTGCTATGACAAATTTTGAAGGAGAAAGTAATTAAGGACATAGAGGTAAACTGTTATTGGGATAAAATACAACTTGGTTTTACAAATGGTATATTGTGTTAGATCAACATGATCTTTCTTTGAGAAGATAATTGATCTTCTAGACAAAGGAAATGTAGCAGATCTAATCTACCTGGACATCAGTAAGGCATTTCCCACATGGGAAATTATTAGTTAAATTGAAGATGATAGGGATTAATACGAGAATTGAAAGGTGGAAGATGGGGATTAATACCAGAATTGAAGCGTGGGTAAGGACCTGATTAAAGGGGAGGCTACTGTGGGTCATAGTGAAAGGTGAACTGTCTGACTGGAGGGAGGTTACTGATTGAGTTTCTCAGAGATTGGTCTTGGGGCCAATTTTATTTAACATTTTCATTAATGACCTTAGCACAAAAAGTGGGAGTGTGCTAATAAAGTTGCAGATGACACAAAGTTGAGGTGTTGCCAATTTGGAGGAGGACCAGAATATCATCAAAGATTTAGATCAGTGGTTCTCAACCTTTCCAGACTACTGTATGCCTTGCAGGAGTCTGATTTGCCTTGCATAGCAAGTTTCACTTCACTTAAAAATAACTTGCGTACAAAATCAGACACAAAAATACGGTAGTGTGATAGCACCTTATTACTGAAAAATTGCTGATCTTATTTTTACCATAGAATTATAAAATAAATCAACTGGATTATAAATATTGTACTTACATTTCAGTGTATAGTGTATATACAGCAGTATAAACAAGTCATTGTCTGTATGAAATTTTAGTTGTACTGACTTCACTGGTGCTTTTTATGTAGCCTGTTGTAAAACTAGGCAAATACCTTCCTGAATTGAGGTACCTCCTGGCAGACCTCTTTGTACGCCCAGGGTACATGTACCCCTGGTTGAGAACCCCTGATTTAGATGACCTTGAAAACTGGAGTAATAAAAATGGGATGAAATTTAGTAATGCAAAGTGCAAGGTCCTGCACTTAGGGACTGACAACAAAAACTTTTGCTATAAGCTGGGGATATGTCAGTTGAAGGGACAGAGGAGAAGAAAGATCTGGGTGTATTGGTCAACCACAGGGTGATTATGAGCCATCAATGTGATGCAGCTGTGAAAAAGGATGGTTTAATGAGACTGCCTACAATGGCATGTGGCCCATCCATGACTGCTATTAACAAATATCTCCAGCCATTGGAGACAGGACACTAGATGGGGAGGGCTCTGAGTTACTACAGAGAATTTTTCCCAAGTGTCTGGCTGGTGGGTCTCACCCACCTGCTCAGGGACTAACTGATTGTGATATCTGGGATCAGGAAGAAATTTTCCTCCAGGCCAGATTTGCAGAGACCCTAGGATTTTGGATTTTTTTTTTTTTTTTGCCTTCCTCTGCAGCATGGGGCACAGGTCACTTGCTGGTTTGACCAGGGGCGGCACTATGTATTTTGCCGCCCCAAGCATGACAGTCAGGCTTTGGTCAGCTTTGTGTGCTGGTGCCTGGAGCCGCCCCTGGGTTTGACCTAGGTAAATGGTGGATTTTCTGTAACTTCAAATCTGGATTTAAAAAGACTTCAAGACTTCAGTAACTCAACCAGAAGTTATGGGTCTATTACAGGAATGGGTGGGTGAGGTTCTGTGGCCTGCAAGGTGCAAGAGGTCAAACCAGGTTATCATGATGGTCCCTTCTGACAGACCCATGGTTATGAAAGTGCTGCTAAGCCAAGCATTCTTTTAGTGCAGCCTAATCAAATCATTGTGAAATAGTATACTAATTAAGCTTGCTCCGTATCACTTCCCATTCATGAATAGCATCACATTCCATGGCAGGGGCCATTAATTTAAAAAAAAATGGAAGGACAACAAGTGTGTGCTAAAGTTATAAACTGTACACATTCTATATGCTGTACGTATTCCAAGGTTAGGTTAGTGCTTGGATTCACTACTGTAAGTCACCCTTTTTTCACCCTTTGTTTCTTTGCCATCTAGTATGTTTAACAATATGTTGCTCATGCTTGGGTTTTTTTATGAAGAGGTAATTAATTATGAAGGGTGTTTTTAATATCTAGCCCTCAAAAGAAACATGCTGCTTTAGGTAAATAGAAATTAATTGGAAGTCTTTAAATTTAAAACCATTGAATTATTTGCCTAAGGGGCAAACTCTTTAAACGCCTATATTTCTTTTGCCTTGTAAATTAGTGGTTGTAACAATAAGAGGTTGTAAAAAAGGAGAATATAGTCAGTCATGTTTGTGCAAAGCATTTATCTCAAAATTACCTTTAAATGAGTGATGGCTTTAGAAACCTGCACCCATTTTGCTGAGGCAAAACACTTTAGAAGTTCAAGGTATGAAGCCCTTGACCTTTTGGAAATATTATGAAACGTATTTGTTTCGGTTTATAATTAGAGCTGGCATTTCTTAACCTAGGGCCAGTGAGAGAGTTTCTTGATCTCTTCGTTATTAGCGTAACAGAAGGAAAATGTTAATGTGTGGTGTTAATTTAAACAGATTGCAAAGCCCATGCACTGAACCTACTAATGTTCACATTGCTTAAATTTTCTGGTACCCATATTTTTCCTTGTCAGTCCCTTTGTGGCAGTGTTCTTGGTGGGGATATCACAAGCCACTTGGCCCCTGGCCTTGTATTGAGATTGCCACTCATTACTGAGTCAGTTTTATCCAAGATCAAAGTTCAGTATCTTTCCAAGACACCTGCCAGAGATTGTTGCCACCTTATATCTACAATTGTATGACATTTGGCTTAAATAAAAGTAAATGTATTGATGTTACAGAAATAGAAAGAAGATAAGATAAGCAAAACACACTTATCTAGACAGATAGTATGGAAAACTCTGCTAAATGGGCCTCTAGTGTAAATTAAAGAATAGTGAGATACAAGATGGTAGACTCTGTCCTGGGAAACAGTGACTCAGAAAAGGATTGGGGATCATGGAGGATAATCAGCTAAATATGAGCTCTCAGTGAAATGCTGCAGCAAAAAGGCTAATGCAGTCCTGAGATGTATAAACAGGAATCTTGAGTAGAAAAGGCGAGATGTTATATTACCTCTGTATTTGGCACTGGTGCAACCACTACTGGAATATTGTCCCCAGTTCTGGTCTCCACAGTTCAAGAAGGAAGTGGATAAATTTGGGACGGTTTAGAGAAGAGCCATGAGCATGACTAAAGAATTGGAAAACATGCCTTGTAGTGAAAGACGCAAGGAGCACAATCTCTATACCTTCTTTTAAGGAAACTAAAGGGCTCACTTGATCAGTCTATAAGTACCTACATGGGGAAAAACTGATAGATTGTCTGGTAGATTGAAGACTCTTCAAAGGTATAACAGATTCAGTGGATGGAAGTTGGAGCTAGACAAATGCAGGCTGGAAATAAGGCATATGTTTTTGACAGTGTGAGTGATTAACCACAGGAACAATTTACCAAGGGTCTTTGGTGGATTGCCCATCGTAGGCAATTTTTAAATTAAGATTGGATGCTTTTCTAAAAGCATCTAGTTCAAACAGGAGTGTGAAGTCCTACAGTCTGTGTTTTACAGTTGGTTGGAAAGTGGTTCTCAACCAGGGGTACGTGTACCCCTGGGGATATGCAGAGGTCTTCCAAGGGGTACATCAACACCTCTAGATATTTGCCTAGTTTTACACCAGGGTACATAAAAAGCATTAGCGAAGTAAGTACAATCTTAATTTCATACAGACAATGACTTGTTTATACTGCTCTATATACTATTATTCTACACTGAAATGTAAGTACAATATTTAAATTCCAGTTGATTTATTTTATAATTATATGGTAAAAATGAGAAAGTAAACAATTTTTCAGTAATAGTGTGCTGATACACTTTTGTATTTTTATGTCTGACTTTCTAAGCAAGTACTTTTTAAGTGAGGTGAAACTTGGGGGTACACAAGACAAATCAGACTCCTGAAAGGGTTACAGTAGTCTAGAAAGGTTGAGAACCACTGGACTAGATGATCACAGTGGTACCTTCTGGCTCTATGATTTGTGAATCTGAGATATTACCTATGGTAGGGTAGGAAAAGTACTTTTTTATGGATTAAAGCTATCTGCAGTTCAGTGTAACGTACTTCCAAAATCTCTGTGTAATCAGAGGTACTTCTTTTCTTTATAGAGAACACATCCTTTTTTTCCCCTCTCAAAAGCTCTCTCCTTTCACATTTGAGGCAACAGACTACACATCACCACACCTGCCACAATCAGACCAGTATGTTAAATTGATTTGAATCAGATGACTCATGCTACTTGTTTTCACTATTCTGTATATGGTAAATGTGATGTTGTTTCACTCTCATTATCATGTTTGATATGGGTATTTTGTTAGCAAATTACCATTTGGCCTTTTCCAGAACAACAGTAAATGATGAAACATGGATTTCACCAACTCAGTTAACAAAGAGTCCAGCAAGCAAAATGTATGTAAACTTTAAGATAAAGTGATTCAAAAGTGTAGTATAAATGTCATAAATCCATATAGAGTTATTTGAGTTGGGTTGTTAAAACACTATTACAGCAGTTTGGAAACCAGCTTGTATTCCTACTTTGGGCTCCCATCTCACTAGTAACACAGCTTGACTTCTCTTTTAATCAGGATGGCTCCTTCCAGCAGGAGGCTCAAAATGCCAATTGGAATGAAAACCTTTTTTGTTATTTCAGGCAAATGTTGGACCAATCAGAGCATATTTTTTTAGTTCTGTATTGCATTACAGCTGAAGCAAACAGTCACATGTCTTTACTATAGATGGAGACAAAGTCCAGTGGGGTCCAAGGCAGCTGTTTGCTCTACTCTGAGTCTCCCCAAAGAACAAGGGTCTAAGTTTCCCACTGTAGAGTATTTGCACAGGAATAATCCTATTAAGATTCACAGGAATTATTCATATCCTAAAATGGAAAAATCAGACACTTGAATATTAGGTTTACAAATTTTGTGAAGGACGTTCAGATCTCTACTTTGGAACTACTGCTTGAAGTCTCAGGAAAGTCCATTCTGCCTTCTTTTCCCCGGAAAGTTGGAAGGTTTTCTTTAAATACAGCATTTGGTACATTTGACTGTTTCTTTGTCGTCTCCTGACAATTCAATGGTACCACATTCCTCTTCTCCCTCAGTACCTGAGAATGTCAAGGCATACCAGGACCTTTTGCAGCTTATGGCTGCTTCCTTGGGCATCCAGGCAGAATTTTTACAGGAGAATATGCACAAGTTCTCAACATTCTCCAATTGTCTGTGCTGGAGAGTACAGTGCTCCCTATTAATGACACTGTCCTGGAACCTGCAATTGCAAGGGTTTCTGTGCTGCCAGGCATTTGGAGAAGTGCTTTTTCATCCCTATGCAGGGTTTTGTGAGTTTCTATTCTCACTCAGTCTCTAATTCTCTTGTTATGAGTGCAGCGAACGATAGGGCTTGACAGGGTAGGTATCAATCTACTCTCAAGGAAAAGGAGTCCAAGAAGATGGACTTACTCGGGAGAAAAATTTATACCTCTTCTTCCTGAAAATGTGTATCATGAACCAACAAGTGTTGCTATACAAATATAACTTCTGTTAATTGGACTGTCCTATCTATATTTGCAGACAAGTTGCTGGATGCCTCCAGAATGCTTTTCTGGTTGAAGGCTGTTTGGTGGTCAAATCTCAGTAGTCAGCATTGGATATGACGAATACATTGGCCAGAATTATGGCCTCAGCTGTGACCATGAGGAAGGTGCCATGGCTGCAGAATT
The DNA here is from genome assembly GCF_027887155.1 of Malaclemys terrapin pileata. Classification (NCBI taxonomy): domain Eukaryota; kingdom Metazoa; phylum Chordata; order Testudines; family Emydidae; genus Malaclemys; species Malaclemys terrapin. Next base: position 77,651,626 of record NC_071512.1, read on the forward strand.
CAGGCATTGGTTCTCAGGTGCAACAGGCTATTGAGGGCCTTTCCTTCTACGTTCAGGTGCTATTCTCAGATAAGATAGATGAGAACTTGCACTCTTTTAAAGATTTGTGAGCCATGCTGCATTCTTTAGGGGTGTATCCTGAGGTGGTACAAAAGCACCATTATGGCAGTCAGCAACTGCAGTACTGCTCTTGGCACTTCATAGGGCAGTCCTCCTTTCCTGCAAAGTAGTGGGAATACCCCAGAAAGAGTCTTAGATCTCAGAGGCAAAGGCCTTCTGGTTCTAGTTTCAGCCAATCAACTCATGTCCTCCCCACTGTCTACTGAGTGACTGTTTTTGGCTGTGTCTGGGGCAGTGATCCAGTCATGATTTCTACATACCCGTCCCCCCTTTCAGGGATAGGCTGGCTCAGTTTTACAGTGTTTGGGACTCAGTTACCACGGACAACTAGGTCCTGAGCACTGTCAGATCAGGTTATGCCATCAAGTTTTTTTTCCATCCTTCCTCCCTACCTTCCTTCCCCATCCTTCTTCAGGGACTCCTCTTCCTAGACACTGCTCCTCAAGCAGATTCAGTCTCTGCTAGCTTTGGGAGCTGTGGAGGAGGTTCGTCTGCAGCAGCGGGATTGGGGGTTTTATTCTTGGTACTTTCTGGTTCTCAAATCCAAGGGAGAGGTGAGACCTATTCTTGACCTCCGCACCTCAACAAATACATTAGGTTTGTGGGATTCCAGATGGTCACCCTAGCAACTGGTCCTCCCCATGTTAAATCACAATGACTGGCTTGCTACCCTGGGCCTTCAAGATACTTATTTCTACATAGTGGTTCTCCCGAGCCACAGGAAAGTCTTCTGGTTTGTCATGGTGAACTGGCGCTATCAGTACACCGTACTCCCTTTTGTCTATTCTCTGCTACCCAGCACTTTAACAAATTGTAGTTGCAGTGATGGCTTACCACAGGCTGAAAGGAATTCATATCTTGCTGTATTGGATGATTGGTGACTGAAAGGCAAGTCCAGGGAAGAAATCCTCTCTCATGTACATGTCACACTACACTGACTCAATTGCCTGGGCCTTATCCTAAACAATGGGAAGTCAGTGTTTGTCCCCACTCAAAAAAGCGAGTTCGTTGGGGCCCTAATAGATTCTGAGTTTGAGAGCATTATTGCTGGCCGACCGTTTCCAGATTTGTCTGGAGCTGCAGTCTCAATCCTCTCCCACAGCTCAAGTTTGTCTGAGGGTGCTGACTCACATGGCTGCATGCACACAAGTGGTCCATTTTGTCAGATTGCATCTTCACCCTCTCCAAATGTGGCTTGTCTGTCTATTATCCAACCCATCATCTCTTGGATGGATTGATCCACTTCCTCTGCTGATCCTGGACTCCTTACGGTGATGAACAGTTCACGTCAACGTATGCCAGGGTGTTTGTTTCTTTCAGCCCTTGTTGACTAGGACTCTTGTCAACAACATCTCCTTGATGGTCTGGGGAGCTCATCTGGGGTCACTGAAAGTTCTGGGCCTGTGGTCAGAATAGGAAACTTCACTGCCTGATGTCAGAGTCCAGGAGCTTTGGGCCACCTACAATGTCTGTCACACTTTCCAAGTGCACATTAAAGGCTCAGTGTTTCACATACATTGCAGCGGTATTGTCAGTGAGTATTATGTGAACAGACAAAGGGGACTACACTCAAGTGTTCTGTGTCAGGAGATGATCAGGCTCTGGCAGTTTTGTATCGGGTAAAGCATTATTCCGGTGGCTGATCACTTACCTGGGGTTCAGAATCAACTTGCGGATCACATCAGGAGGAATTTTTCCCTGTGTCACGAGTGGTCATTGAAGCTCTGTGTCTTGCCATCCGCCTTTGCAGCTTGGGGTATCTAGATGATCAACCTGTTTGCCATGAGAGACAACTAGTAATGCTGTCAGTTTTGCCCTTAAGGGGGTCTTAGTCCAGGCTCCCTGGCTAACACTTTTCACCTGAGTTGGGAATCAGCACTCCTGTATGCTTTTTCTCTGATTCCAAATCATTCCGCAGGTCATTCTCCTATTGCAATTGGACTGTGCCAGACTCATCGTCATTGCTCTGGCATGGCCGAGGCCATGTTGGTTCTCGGACCGTCTCGCATTAACGATTCAGCCTTCCAAATCCCTTCCTTTTCATCCCAACCCCGTGACCCAGCATCATGGTCAGATTTTGCATCCTAAGCTCAGCTTTCTCCATGACACTGTGTGCCTGGTTACAGGAAGAGGAAGAGTGATATTCAAAAGCTGTATTACAGCTTCTACTCAATAGTAGGAAGCTCTCTACTAGAATGGCTTATTTGGCCAAATGGAAGCATTTTTCGATATGGTTGTTGGCCCACGGAGTTAAGTCAAAGCTGGCTGATATCCAGGACATCTTGGAATCCTTTTTACATCTCCAATCATCAGGTCTTGTACTTAGCTTGTTGATGGTGCATCTGGTGGTGATTTCAGTGTTTCATCTGCCCATCCATAGGAGGTGGATATTTTTGAATACCATGGTAACAATGTTCTTGAAAGGAGTCTTTTGTCTCCACCTGCCATTGAGAGAACCAGTTCTTTGTGGGACCATATTACAGTCTTACTGGCTCTGATGGGACCTCCGTTTGAGTCTCTCTAGTATCTTCTTCCTTTTGTGTCAAATCAATGTGGTCCTGGTGGCAATAACATCTGCGAGGAGAGTGTCTGAGTTGCAGGCTTTGATGGCAGAGTCTCCTTACATGAAGGTCTTCAAAGACAAGTGACCTTGTGACAACACCCTCAGTTTTTATCTAATGCGGTTTCTCAGTTTCATTTAAACCAGGTGGTGTATTATCTGTGTTCTGTCCTAAGCCACATTCAACCCCAGCAGAGCAGCATCTTCACTCTGATCACACCCCCTCTCAAATATTGAAATGTCAATATTGGACATTGATGTAAAACAGCAATCTGCAGGGCTGGCATTTGGTCAATTGTACGAACCATTATGCCATTATTGCAGCATCTAGAACAGATGCGAACTTTGGGAAGGCAGTTCTGCAATCCTTGTTTAACTAAGCTCCCAGCTCCACCTCCTGCGACAGCTGCTTATGAGTCACCTATGTGGAATACCAGCTGCATCTACTTGAAGAATAAAAAACAGTTACTTAACTGAACTATAATTTTTGTTCTTTGAGATGTGATGCAGATGCATGTTCCACAACACACTCTCAGTCCCCTCTGCATAGGAATCTATGCTCTTGAAGTTCGGTGAGTAGGAACTGAAAGGGGTTGGGGCAGTGCCACCTCATATAGCCAAGGGAGGGCCTACAGCCACAAGGTGTGAGTGCTGCCCCTACAGTACTGCTAGGCAAAATTCTCCAGCTTTGATGTGCCGAGCCCATACGCACCTGTGTGAAATACACATCTGCATGATATCTTGAAGTACAACGGCTACAATGCAGATAAGTAATGGTTTTTTGCTTCATGAGGATATACTTAATCCCAGGCACCCTGTATTATGGACCATTTCTACCGCAGAGTAAATATGAAAATGTGATCCAGCTCCTCCTTGACCCTCCCAGCAGTGAGATGTAATATGCATTTTACACTCTGTATGCTGCTATGCCTTATTTTTCATCAGGTGCCTACACACTCTGTGCCGCTACAAATCCCAGTAGAATTTAGACTACATCAGTTTTCTTAAGGAAGGATCTTTCCAGGCAAAATAGAGGTGTCAGTAACTATCACCTAGGACGGGGTGGGCAAACTACGGCTCACGGGCCGAATTTGGCCCGCGAGCCGTTTTAAACTGGCCCTCGAGCTCCTACTGGGGAATGGGGTCTGGGGCTTGCCCCACTCTGGTGCTCCAGCCAGGGAGCAGGGTCGGGGGCTGCACTGCACAGCTCCCAGAAGCAGCGGCATGGACCCCCTCTGGCTCCTACGCACTCCACTGGCCCTGCTCCAATGGACCCTCCAGCGCTCCACTGGGAGCTGCAGGGATGGTGCCTGTGGATGGGGCAGCGTGCAGAGCCACTTCGCCGCGCCTCTGTGTAGGAGCTGTAGAAGAGACATGCCGATGCTTCCGGAAGCAGCTTGAGGTAAGCACCGCTTGGAGCCTGCACATTTGAGTCTCTCTCCATGCCCCAACCTCCCCCAGCTCTGATCCCTCTCCCACCCTCCAAACCCCTTGATTCCAGCCCAGGGCACCCTCCTACACCCCAAACTCCTTATCCCCAGCCCCACCCCAGAGCCTGCATCCCCTCCCCCTCCCCCCCGCACCCTGAACAACTCATTTCTGGTCCCACCCCAGAGCCCGCACCCCCAACTAGAGCCCTCACTCCCTTCTGCACCCCAAACCCAATTTTGTGAGCATTCATGGTCCACCATACAATTTCTATTCCTAGATGTGCTGCTGGCCCAAAAAGTTTGCCCACCCCTGACCTAGGACCTACTAATGGGGAGTTCTTAATCCGCAGCTACTGGAAATTAGAACTGGAGTCCAGTGTGAATGTAGTTACTAGCTCCTCAAAGGAGCAAAAAAAAAAAAAAAAAAAAAACTGGAATGCAAATGTAACCCTTTTGCACCAGTGAGATTTAAAAGTATTTTAAAAAAGTCACCATTTATTCATAAGTGCTTTCTAACCTGTGAACTTTCCTACTTCAGTGATGACCGAAATGACTGATTCTCCTTCTACTGAAGAGTGAAGTTAAAATATATGTGGTTCGATGGCATAGACGCCAAATTTCCCCAGCACTGGTGGGTGTTCCCGCCTCCCGGCTCCGCCCTGACTCCACCCTTTCCCCGCCTTCATTCTAATCCTTTCCCCAAAGCCCCCCTAAATTCCACCCCCCCCGCTCCTATTGAACCCCTTCCCCAAATCTCCGCCCCAGCCCCACCTCTTTCCCCAGGGTGCCGGGTTCTCCCTCCTTTCCCCTCCCTCCCAGCCACATGAAACAGCTGTTTTGTGGTGCAAGCGCTGTGAGCTAGGGGGAAAAGCGGGCATGCAGTGTGCTCAGGGGAGGAGGTGGAGCGGAGGTGAGTTGGACGGGGGGGCGGGGAGCTGCTGGTGGATGCTGAGCACAAACCAATTTTTCCCTGTGGGTGCTCCAGCCCCGGAGCACCCATGGAGTCGGCGCCTATGTTTGATGGTGTTACACTCCTAATACTTCATGCTTTCTATTTGATATTTTTTCTTCCCTATCTCATTGCTGCAATACCATTACTTTTACATGAAGTGATTTTAGACTGTTCCCCTAGATTTCTGCATGTTGATTGAAGAGCAGTACAGTAAATTCTTACTCTAGCATACTTGTGTTCCTTTTGGAAATAGTCCTGTTTTGCTAGAAAACTATTATTTGGTGAAAGCTGCAAGTGGGCATGGTGGTTAGGTTCGGCTTCCAGCTTGGCCAGTATTATAGAAAAGAAGATATATAAGATAATTGTAGCTGGAGATGTGCAGTTGTTTTCAACTCTAGAGTACATTTATAGTTGTAATCACACTTGTAAAAGCTCTAAAATAGTGGTTTGGGTCATATAAATAGTAACATAATTCATTGTGTTTTCACAAATCTGTAATCCAGGCAATTAATTCAGAACAGAATTCTTACCTCTGACATCCATTCTTAGATTTTTAAGCAGTCTTTTTTTCTTTGAAGCTGGGAGAGAGTTGGTTGTGGAGATTCTGTCTACACTGCAAAAACAAGTAAACCAAAAAACCTCTGTGGTCTTAACTGTTAGCTAACTTGTGGTAGCTAACTAGGGTTTAAAACAAGGGTAGGCAAACTTTTTGGCCTGAGGGCCACACCGGTGTTGCGAAACTATATGGAGCGCCAGGTAGGGAAGGCTGTGCCTCCCCAAACAGCCTGGCTCCTGCCCCTTATCTGCCCCCTCCCACTTCCCGCCCCTCCTCAGAACCCCCGACCCATCCAACCCCCTCTCCTTGTCCCCTGACCAACCCCTCCCTGCACCCCCGCCCCAACTGCCCCCCCCCAGGACTCCCACCCCCCATTCAACCCCCCCTGCTCCCTGTCCCCTGACTGCCCCCCCCGAACCTCCATTCCATCCAACCGCCCCCTGTTCCCTGATTGCTCCAGGGACCCCCTGCCCCTTATCCAACCCCCCGCCCCCTTACCATGCTGCTCAGAGCAGCAGAAGCTTGCAGCCCTGCCACAGCCAGACACGCTGCCCCTGGCTGCCCGGTAGGAGCAGCAGACCAGAGCGCTGGCGGCGCGGTGAGGTGAGGTTGTGGGGGAGGGGGAACAACAGGGGAGGGGCTTGGGGCTAGCCTCCCCTGCCGGGCAGGACAATCCCGCAGGCCGGATGTCGCCTGCGGGCCGTAGTTTGCCCACCTCTGGTTAAAAAGTGGTGAAGACAAACCAACTCGACTTTCAACTCTGGTTAGCAGCTCAGGTTCAACCCCATGCTCCCATATAGGCTTTAATTTTAGCTGCTATCCAGAGTTAAAAGCGGAGTTGCTGTGTCTTCACTGCCATTTTAACCTTAGTTAGCAAAGAGAACCTTTTTTGCAATGTAGACGTACAGTAAGAGCTAGTTAATTGAAAGCACTACTAAGCCCTCTAAAGCCGTTTGAAAAATGGTTAGACCATTAAGTAAAGAGACTGATTCTTTTAAAAAGAATGAGTAACTCAATGGTATCTGAAGGGCTGTTATCACAATAGTATTTATGTGTAAATTAATCAAGGCTACAGTGTGTCCTGTTTAAAAAAATAATTAAAACTGCTCCAGACCTCAAATCTCTACCACTGGAGGACAGATGATGCATGTGAGAGAACTTTTTGTAGTGTTCCCCTAAATTATTGCTCTTTTTGGTACTGAGGAGCTGCAAATGGAAAAATAAAGGGAAAGGAGAGAAAAAATTGTTTTAAATTTTCAGCATTTGACCTGGTGCTATTTAGCTGTCTTTTAAGAAATAGTTAGCCCCAGCCTGGCCATCCCTTTCTGAGGTATGAATAGTGTGTTTGCAGGAAGACTGGGGAGAGAGGCACTACTGAGAGACCTTATGTCATGGCAACAATGTCCTGCCATTGTAAAGGGTGAATTTAGTAATGCTGAGAAAAGTAAATGAAGTCATGCCAGGAAAAGCTTTATGTTTAGAAACAACAATCTCCTGTGTGCTCCCAAGAGTGGAACAAATCCCTTTATATGATTTAACTGTAATTGATTGTGCTTGTTTCCACTAAATTTCCAGTAAATATAGGTCAAATAGTAGTTTCAAATAGATATATTAACATGAAATTTAGATTGATCTATTGCACGAGGCATATTTTTATTAAGTAAAATGTATAGGGCTGTCAATTAAAAAATTATGGCAGTTAATCATGAGATAAAATATAGTCGTGATTCATCGCAGTTTTAATCACACTGTTAATAATAGAACACCAATTTAAATTTATTATAAATATTTTGAATGTTTTCCTACATTTTCAAAAATATTGATTTCAGTTACAACATAGAATACAAAGTGTATGGTACTCATTTTTATAATTACAAATATTTGCATTGTAAAAAAGCTAAACAAGAAATAGTTTCTTTCAGTTCACCTCATACAAGTACGGTATTGCAATCTCTTTATTGTGAAAGAGTAACTTACAAATGTAGAATTTTTTTTACATACTTACACTCAAAAACAAAACTTTAGAGCCCACAAGTCCACTCAGTCCTACTTCTTGTTCAGCCAGTCACGAAGACAAACAAGTTTTTTACCTGCCAGATATACCTTATGTGACAGATGTACCTTGCAGCGCCATCTACAACAGTGCCATGTGAATGCTAGTTCTCACTTTCAGGTGATGTGGTGAATAAGAAGCAGGCAGATGATCTCCCATAAATGTAAACAAACTTGTTTGTATTAGCGATAGGCTGAACAAGAAGTACGAGTGAGTGAACTTGGAGGCTCTAAAGTTTTACTTTGTTTTGTTTTTGAGTGCTATGTAAAAAAAAAAAAATTCTAGGTTTGCAAATTGCACTTGCATGATAGAGATTGCAATACAGTACTTATGAGGTGAATTGAAAAATACTATTTCTTTTGTTCTTTTTAAAGTGCAAATATTTGTAATAAATTATAAAAGTGAGCAGTGTACACTGTATTCTGTGTTGTAATTGAAATCAATATTTTTGAAAATGTAGAAGAACATTCAAAATATTTAATACATTTCAATTGGTATTCTATTATTGTTTAATAGTGCAATTAAAACTCTGGTTAATCCCGACTATTTTTTTAATCTAGTTAATTTGTTTTGCATTAATCGCTTGTGTTAACTGCAATTAATTGACGGCCCTAAAATATGAATAACAATTTAATACATTTATTAAGCATGCCAAGGCAATGCTAGTTTGATTATTGTACTCTCCATTATGACATGAGATTTGTCAAAAATGAACAAAAAGCATCTGCAAGGGAATAAAAGGATCATGAAATTATCTTGGTTAACACCATATGGTGTTTTCAATAACTGTATGTGTACATCTTCTGTATATTAATCTAGAGAGCAGGAATGTAGCCAGGGTTAGGACTAAGGGTCCTTGTTCCACATCCATTTAAAAAAAATAGATTGGCCCAGATGAGTATTTACATGTAATTACAGCCTCAAACACTTCATCTTCTCTACAAAACATATTCCTGACAACATCCCGAGAGATGTATGATATATGTGTAAAGGTAATGAATAAATAGCAGATGCACTAAACAGAGAACATCACGAGAATACATTTACTTGGGATTCTGTAAGCATGCTGTATGTTAGGTGGACTGCTGAAAGTATTAGAGTAAGAATGCAAATGGAGCTGTTGAGCTAGTATTTTGTGCTACAACTGTGCTGAACATGGATTAGGAGGGGAAAAAAAGAATTGTACCTGTATAGGAAGGTCTCTTTACATTTGTTTCCTGTTTTTCTATAATCCTTATACAGAATTAATAGTACATATAGGGGTAATTTATTCTAATGGGTCTCTTCAGATTGGTCTTCCTCCAATAAGTCATATCCAGTTCAGTGGGCCAAATTCTACCCTCATTTACATAAGTGTAAATGCACATTTCAGAGTGGTAGCTGTGTTAGTCTGTCTCAGCAAAAATAACAAGGAGTCCTTGTGGCACCTTAAAGACTAACAAATTTCATGGGCTAAAACCCACTTCATCAGATGCATGGAGTGAAAAACACAGAAAGCAGTATAAATATTACAGCACATGAAAAGATGGGAGTTGCCTTACCAAGTGGGGGGTCAGTGCTAACGAGGCCAATTCAATGAAGGTGGAAGTGGCCTATTCTCAACAGTTGTCAACAACGTTTACTTTGTTTTGTGGGATCCTTTGTGTGACCTACCACTCTTTTGCCTAATTAAAGGTGCCTTTTGTTTTAATTTGCATTTCTTTTAAAATGGAGATTTAGTCCTATCTCCAGTTTTCACAGCGGGTCTGATGTCAGAGTAATTACCTACGCCCCTTCTTGTCAACTGTTGAGAATAGGCCACTTCCACCTTAATTGAATTAGCCTCGTTAGCACTCCATGCATCTGATGAAGTGGGTTTTAGTCCACAAAAGCTTATGCCCAAATAAATTTGTTAGTATCTAAGGTGCCACAAGGACTCCTCATTATTTTTGTAACTGCAGAGTAACTCAGTTGATAGAGACCCATGGAATGTACATGCTAATCAAATCTCTTTTTTCTCACTGTTAAAATAGTATGCTTGGTGTCAGACCAGTTCAAAATGGAGGATTTTTTTAATGCTTGCTGGTTTGTATGCTTTTGAACACACTGAGCCAAGGCCAAACTTTGTTTCTGGATATCTTCCAACAAAATTGGCTTTCTAATTGAAAATAATCCATGCTAGTCTCTGACCTTCAGAATATTCATGGCTCTGCTGGAGTACATGGGCCAACATTTGTTGTGCTCAGGCAGTTTTAAAAATGATGTCCACAGGGACTAGCTCACAATGGTAAACTGCATGGGGAAGGAATATCACTATGGTAACTTGAAGACAGTTTGTTACCCATTCTTTAATCGTTTTTCTAGTGTAAACAAAAAATATACTGAAGATTTAAATAGGTCTCGCTTTTTTAGTTTTGGAATTATTTGTCTGAGCCTTGAGTGTTTAAACCCAGGTCATAACGTCCCTTTGTAGCTGACCTTGTCATAAAGCAGGGAATTGAATCTTTATGATAATAAGTATCTTAAATCATGTTTTAAAGATTCCAGCACCTGGACTTTAGAAAATGCCCTTCCTTACTCTGTTTTACGAGATGTTCTCTGATACTCTATTTGCAAAAACATAGATTCATGGAGCTCTGTATTAACATATTGTTTTAATGCTAGCTGCAATTCGCCCAAGCCTGCAAATGATTTACAGTACAATGTGTATGTTATTGAATAGATTGAAAGCTATGGGCATAGAGGAATTAAAAACAGCAACAACACACATACACTCAAAAACTTCATCATGAGAGATTTTTGAGGAATAACCAGAACATATGGAATAGCTGAAGATAAATATGTTTCCATAAGCCTAAATTAAGCCAGCTGCTCACCCTACTGTAGAATTTGGCCCATATATTTAATTCTACTCTAATTTTCTTTCTCTATGCTCCAATGTAACTTTGCTCCTATGGATGTATACATGTGACGTGGAGAGCAAAATTTGGCCCAGGGTATTCAAAAGAAAAGCAACTTTCTGTGGTGGTTTCAGGGTGGGAGTGAGGCAGGGAGAGAAGAAAAATGTAGCTTGTATTTAAATCTTTTATCACATTATATTTTTCTGAAATTATAAAAAGTGTGATGTGTCTGCAGCACCAGGCTCACTGCTACAGGGCTGTGTTTGGGCTCTCCATTCTCCACTGGAAGTTTTAATAGCTACTGTTTGATTCAAAACAAATTTCCAGAACACAAAGAGGATTTTAGTTTTTTGTTCACTAGTCATGGAGACCAATTAAATGCAATTCAGTATGACACAGAAGGAATTTTTTTGATACTGAGTGAGTACTATACTAAACTTTATTGAATTTGTTGCTTCTACCATGGGCTCTGTTGGGTTTAAATGGCTATTCACAGCAGGGGATCATGTGGAGCCACACCCACCCAGCAATAGATTTAGGAAGCACTGAGTGTCAGATGTAATGTCTCATGGATCTTGGGGAACACAGTGTGTCGCTGTTTTGCCATTGGCCTGGGGCGACCACTTGTGCACACCCAGAATACCAGACATTCTGGGAAAGGCATGGCCCACCACTGCCTGAGTGACTCTGCCCCCACTAGCATGACCATGCATCCGAGGTCAGGCCATATGGAGGATGCCATTTTGAAGAGTGCCCTGCCCCCATCCAGCATGACCTTGCAGGTACGGTTGCACCAGCCAGGCAGAGCAGTGGGCTCTTCACAATGGTGTCCCCCAGGCGTGATACCAGACAGAACCTCATCTGGGGTTTTGTCTCAGTAATGAGCAGAGGACAAACCATTTAAAAATAGGACTGCCTGGCTTCAAACCAGACAAATGGCTTGCCCACACTGACCAGTGAATAGGAGGATATAGGCATTCTCTCCGCATCCCTTCTGAGGGTGCTAGACTCAGAGTTCTCGAGCTCAGAATAGTGCAAGGATGCCGTATATAGTCCTTGATCTGGGGAGGACTTCATGTACTCTTCCCTTTTCCTCCACTGTGTACCCTCACAGTTCTGGGCACAGACTTCAGCCCTACACCTTCCTTCCTTAAATTTTAAAAAAAATAACTAGGAAACAAAAAATACCCCAAACAAACAAGAAAAACTTTAAGCTTGCATAGCGAATGTCATTGCTGCACTTACTCAGCTGGGTTAGCTTTGCAGTCCCTTCACATTGCAGAGCTACTAAGTAACAGTGACTGAGCGAAAGAGGGGAGAAAGAAGAAAATAAATATTTGCCATCACTTTTGTTACCTTTGGCAGAACAAAAGACCAGGCTGAAGCTTAAAGTATTATGAAGAGGGAGGTTTGTTTTGCTTAAGCTGTGGAAACAAGATCAGTTTTCAAGGTTTGTGCAATGAGACATTTAATGATAGTGAACTTACCCTTAAAGGGTCAGTTATAGGAATTCAACCTTCATTTGAACTTGTAATCTTGTTTTCTTTAATTAGAAAAGGACTGGCACGTTGTAAGTTATGGACTCCTCTTCCCCCTAAGCCTGTTTCCTCCCACTTGGCTTCTTGTTTTTTTCTGGGACTTATGTGTCTGCATTTGGTGGCACAGAGCAAATGCGACCTTTACCAGCAGTAGGCCAAATTCTGTCTTTGGAATAACATTCTTGCAACTTACTGAGACACACTGAAGGTGCTAACCAGACCTATAAACCTGAGTGTGAACCATATTTTTTTTTCATCGTACTAAGGTCCACATCCATTAAAGTGGGTCTTCAGCCTGCTTACGTTTTGGGGAGGGGTGAGGCAGAATCAGAGCTGTCCATGATTATTAATGCAGGAGTGGGGAGAAGCACCCTCCTTTCAGAGCCTCTCAGTTTCATTCTGCCTCCACAGCTGGAGACAATTTCATCAGACCTTCCTGACATACAGCTCAAAGTAAAACGTCCCAATTATTTTTAGCAGAATAAATTGGCACTTTCTAATTGTTAGCTGTGCTCCATGGCTCCGCTGGGCTCAGAGAGCAGAGTGCATTTAAAGTCTCCTACTTAATGTCCTTGCTTGAAGCTCTGCAGTGGCTGGAGCTTCTGTGAACCATGCAAAGAGAATTGTGGCAGACAAGGCCAAGAAGAAGGAAAAGGAAAGCCCTGTGTCTCCTGCTCCTCCCCTCTCCTTGAGTGCCTGGATATGTGAATCTTCTGGGGCATGGCCCAGGTACTTCAAAGGTAGCCCAATCTGGGCAGGGGTCACTGCTACCAGCCTCCTGGATCTCAGCTCAGGTGGCTAGCCTGAGTCTCTGCCTGAGCCACAACATCCACACTGCTGTTTTTAGCATGCTGGTTTGAGTCCCTCTAGCGTGGGTCTGTCTCCCCAGCCTGGGAGGCTCACTCCCAGCTGCAGTATAGATATACCCCCTGTGGCTCAGGACCGGCTCCAGGCACCAACCCAGCAAGCAGGTGCTTGGGACGGCACGTCCGGCTCTTTGGTGGCAATTTGGCAGCGGGTCCCTCAGTCCCTCTTGGAGCAAAGGACCAGCTGCTGAATTGCCACCAAAAATTGAAGCGGTGGTGGTAGAGTAGATAGCGATTGCGGCTTTTTTTTTTTTTTTTTTTCCTGCTTGGGGCGGCAGAAACCCTGGAGCCGGCCCTGCTGTGGCTGCCACTAATGCAGCATGCAGAAGTAAAAACAATCCAGTTCATACAAAGACATGAACGTGTGTTTTGAGACAATGCGTAATGTGGTGCCATCCCAGCTGAAGCCGAACTGGGCTACACAGCAGCCATTTGATGAAGGGGGAAGAGTTGGTGGGAAGAAACAAATGAAGAGGAGGATTGGGAGCAGTGTGGAAGGGAAAGAATAGAGGGAAAAGAGGGAATAGATAAATATAGGGCTGAATCCCAATTGCCTTAGTTATGCATATAATCCCATTGAGCTCAGTGCCTCTACCTGTGTGAGAAAGACGAGCTGTTTTGTCCCATATAAAAAACTTAAAAACAGACAAACGTTGAACTGTATAGTTATAATTCCACCTCTGAATTTGGGTGAGGATCTGGTGATGCCATAAACCACAGGGAGACGGTTTGAGTGGTTCGTATAGATCAGTGATACTCAGATTGAGGCTTGTGAGCTGTAAGAGGCTCTTTGCAGCACATGATATTAAAACACTGTGATTTAATTGTTAACCAATCAGGATGCTTTTACTATGTTATTAACCGATTGTAGTTGATAAAAATAAATATGAATATGAATAAAATAAATACAAAAAAATAAAAATAAATAAAATAAAAATGATCAGTCATTTTGCTGTGAGAATTATATATAGAGAGTAAATGAAACAATGAATTCACACTACTGTGGCTCTTTGGGTAACGTTAATTGCTAATTTGGCTCCTGAACCACTGAGATCTGAGTATCACTGGTATATATGATAATCCAGTGGTTCTCAAATTTATTTGTATCACTCCCCCCTTCTTTGTGTCTGTAGTTGTTTATGCCCCTCCAACCACAGAAGTACATGTACTCCGCCCAGCTCTGAAGGCAGAGCAGAGAGCAGTGGCTGCTGGCTGGGTGCCCAGCTCTGAAGGCAGCGCCACACCAGCAGCAGCTCAGAAATAAGGGAGGCAATGTGAAAAGTGATATTTGTCAAGATCACTTTTCACAGTAGACTTAGCACTCCATTACCTGACTTCTGTGCTGCTGCTATCGCCCTGGGGCTGGCAGCCTGAGCTGTTAGCGGAGCCCCCCCACACCTGGGGTTGGCTGCTGCCTCCTCCAGGTGAGGGATTTGGGGAGAGGGAGGAAGGAAAGCTCAAGCCCAGGTTGCTTCCTAGTGAAGGATGGAGGGGTAGGAGAGGAGAACCTGAGCCCGGGCAGCGGGGCTTCAGCTGTCAGCCCGGGGCAGCAAGGCTCTGGCTGTCCCCTCCCCCTGCCTCCCACATCTGCATGGCTCTTCTGCCTGAGTCCCAGCCACCCAGGGCTGACACCCAGAGCTCTTTTAAAAAAACAAAAACAACCCCCCCCCCCGCCGAGCTCGTGCCTCCTTTGACACATTCCTGCACTCCCCTGGGAGACCACCCCATAGTTTGAGAACTGCTGCTATAATCGAACACAGTAATGGGTTCATAGCTATGTGTTGGTTATTCTGTCTTTATAGTAGAACTGCCTTGCTTCAAGAGCAATAGCTGTAAAATATTGCCAGAGGGGAAGCGTTGCTAATGAGAGTGTGGTATGCTGTGCTACAAGAGGTTAACTTGAGGAGCCAGCCACAATCTTGGGTGGCGTCCTTGAGGTCATCCACATCAGACATGTATAAAAACATCAGCTGTAGACTGTTGTACTGCACTGTGTCTGCCCTTTTAGTGGGACCAATAAATGACCTTGTAATTGTGGACATGTTAGGGGAAATTTCAAATGCACAAATGGCAGTTAGGTGTTTGACTTTCAACGGGAAGTTAGGTGTCTTAAATGCCATTTGTGCCTTTGAAAAATCTCTCCTGTCATCATTTTTCAATCATTTTGACTTTTAAAAAGACTCCAAGGAATTAATAAGTGTGGCATGTATAATCTTGATATTATACTAACTAACTCCATTATCGTTGGCACAAAGTTGCTGCATGTTTTGGTACGTTTATCTACATGTACTGACATGGCCAGAGACAGGATACCAAACTAGATAGAACACTAGCCTGCTCCAGTAGGGCAGTTCCTCTCCATGGAATATTCCCAGAAAGGATGGTGTAGTGTTTAGGGTGCCCACCTGGGGTTTGGGAGACTTGGAGTTTGATTCGTTGCACTACTGCAGACTTCCTGTGTGACCTTGAAAATCAATAGCACTTTTTTTGGAAATGGGATATATCTTAAGGCACGCGGGTGCTTTTGAAAATTTTACCATTAGTGTCTTTTTGCCTCAGTCCCCATCTGTATAATGGGAATCCAAGGACTTCCCTATTCTATAGGGCTGTTAGGAGGATATATACCTTGAAGATTGTGAAGCACTCGGATACTACAGTGATAGGAGCTGTATAAGTACTATAGATAGATAGCATGTGCTGCTCTTAGAAGGGTCAGATTTGAGATCAGAGCATTGAAAGAATTGAGAGCTGTTTATTCTCAGTTTAAATAAATAACCTTTTCCTTTAAAGGAAAGGAAAAGTCAGCGGACATTGGTTTCTGTGAAACTTCTAACGTAGATGTTGAAGTCTCGTGTGTGTGTGGTTTACTGCCTTATGAATTCCTGTCTATTTGGATATAAAAATAAATATAGGTCTGTCTTCTTCACCTCATCAAATTGGCTTTAAATTGGCCTGGAATTTCATTACTTATTGTCTTTAATTTACGAAAAGTTTATGATGACTCATTTTCAGCAACACAATAACAGCAGTAATGTGGTTAGGTTGGTTTGTGAAGTTTCAATAGCAATCTATTAAAAATACAATGGTTTTGAATCTAAATAGGCTTTTTAAAAAAAAACAAAAAAAAACATGGTTTATTTTTTTCTTTGGCCCCAATATGGAATTCTAATGTAAAGCCAGCTGAATGCTTCCTGCCCTTGTTTGATAAAAAAATGCACTTCCATTCATTGTTTCCATGCAACTTCCTATCCTTTCTACAGTAAAGAAGGTTAAAATCCAAGACAATTATGAGCTATCTCTGGGGAAAGGAACATTTCACAACAAAAAGCATTTTTAAAGTTAGCCACAGCTTGAAATAATGAAATGAAATAATGAATAATGAAATAATGCAGTAGCTCTAGATTTGTTCATTTCTTCTTTCAGCGATGGATTTAAACGCATCTTGATTGAATACTAACAAAAATGTCAAGAGAGAATATTACATTTTGTTTCCCCCATTCTTGGTAGTCCATCGATCTGACGATGACAAATCTGTGCAGATCATCTATTGTTGGTTTCATGATGTGCTTTCTGATGACTGTACAAGCCAATTCTAGAGGTGCACATTTTGCTGCAGATGGTGCATGGGAAGTTCGCGGTCAATGGATTGCGTGCTGCTGATGCTCTGTGACGTCGTTTGTGTGCCTCTTGTAGATGCCGGCAGTGGTCTTCCTCAAAGGCGATGCAGGTATTTCTGACTGTTGCATGCCACTGTGTTCTGTTGCTGGTGGCATCCTCAAGGTCCCTAGGTTTGATACTGCTGTACTGCAGATTGGCTTTGATGGTGTCCGTGTAACGTTTCCGTGGACGACCTATATGCCGGATGCCCTGGGAGAGCTCACCATACAGAAGCTGACGGGGGATTCTGTTGGCATCCATGCGGCTAACATGACGGGTCCAACGTAGCTGTGACTTCATGATCATCATTTCAATGCTTGTCATCTGGGCTCTCTCGAGGACCTCGAGATTGGGCTTTGTCTTGCCAGCGGATCTTCATGATGTTGCGGAGGCAGCGCATGTGAAATGCTTCGAGCTGCTTGATGTGACGCCTATATAATGTCCATGTTTCACACCCGTACAAAAGAGGTGAAAGAACAACAGCTCTGTACACAAGCAGTTTTGTTGACATCTGGATGTTGTGGTGATTTAAAACTTTGACACGCAGACAGCCAAGTGCCTGGTTTGCTTTGGATATTCGTGCGTTGATCTCATTATCCAGTGAACCATCACTGGATATGACACTACCCAGGTATTTAAAGTTCTCCACTACTTTCAGCTGAGTGCCATCAATGGAGTTACTCGGGACAGAAGCATTTGATCCAGGTGCAGATTGATGGAGAACTTCTGTCTTTCCGAGGCTGATAGTCTGAAAAGTTGCAAGGCCTCAGCAAACTTGTTGACAATGTGCTGAAGATCATTTTCAGTGTGAGCCATGAGGGCACAGTCGTCAGCAAAGAGTGCCTCAAGAAGGAGTTTCTGCACTGTCTTAATCTTTGCATTCAGGCGAAGGAGGTCAAAAAGTGAACCATCGTGCTGGTATTTCAAGTATATACCTCGGTCCATATCTTTCATTGCATGGTTAAAGACACATGCAAAGAACAGGTTAAATAGGACAGGAGCGAGAACACATCCTTGTTTCACGCCGTTGGTGATGTTAAAGGGGGCTGATGTGGCTCCATCAGACAATACTTCGCCTGTCATGCTGTCATGAAAAAGGCGTATAATCTGGGCAAATTTTCTTGGGCAGCCAGGTCGTGTTAGAATGGTCCAAAGAGCTTCCCTGTTGACTGTATCAAACATCTTTGTCAGATCTATGAAGACAGCATACAGGTGCATGTTCTGTTCAATGCACTTCTCTTGTATTTGTCTGACAGCAAACACCATGTCAACTGTGCTCCGGCCAGGTTGAAAACCACATTGACTTTCAGGTAGATTTGCCTTGGAAATACTGGCTAGTAGGTGGTTCAAGATGATGCGGGCGATGATCTTCCCTCCAACGAAGAGGAGAGATATGCCTCTAGTTTCCACATTCTGCTTTGCTGCCTTTTGTTCTCTTGAAAAGAGAGACGATAGTAGCATCACAGAGGTCCTGTGGTATGTTTTCATCCTCCCAGATGTTGATGATCACGCTGGTCATCCTCCCAGATGTTGATGATCATGTATATCTCTGCTGGTATCCCATCTTTTCCAGGAGCTTTCCCTGAACTCATCTGGCTAACAGCTTTCTTAATCTCATCTATAGTGGGCGGAAAGTCAAGATCTGTCAGAGCAGGTTGTTGTGGAATTTCATTGAGGACAATATTATTCACAGTTGATGGTCTGTTGAGAAGGTTGCTAAAGTGTTCTCACCATCTTTCGTTGATGCCTTCTTTATCTTTAATCAGCATTGTGTTGTCTAATAAGAGCAATGGGGTGGTCCTTGGTTTAGAAGGTCCATAGACAGTCTTAATAGCACTGAAGAACATCTTTAAGTTGTGGGTCTCAGCATAGTGCTCAATTTCTTTGGCTTTGCTTTCCCACCAGTTACCTTGTATCTGATGGAGGTCTTTCTGTGTTTTGATCTGAAGGTACTTGAAATGGTCCCGCTTAGAGACTGAGGAGGGGTCATTCTGCCATTCGATAAAGGCTTTTCTCTTTACTTCCAGTGCTGAGCATATTTCTTCTTGGTTCTCATCAAACCAATCCTGATGTGTTCTTTTCTTTGGTCCAAGAGATGTTATTGCTGTGTCAGTCACTATCTGCTTGAACTGATCCTACTTTTCGGTTACAGTACCAATCAGTTGTCCATGAGATGTCAGTTTGTCATCAAGGCTCTTCTGGAATTTGTTGAAACATTGAGCATCCTTCAGTTTGGCTATATTGAAAGCAGGTCGCACATGCTTAGGGCGTTTGTGCCGAGAAGGAGCGATGTAGAGTTGAAGAGACGTCCTGAATAATCTGTGATCTGTCCAGCACTCTGCGCCTCGCGTTATTCTAGTAATCGGTACATCTCAGATGTCTCGCCTTCTAACAATGGCATAATCTATCAGATGCCACTGTTTGGACCTAGGGTGCATCCACGTCGTTTTGTATTTGTCCGCTTGTCAGAACAGTGTGTTAGTAATGGTCAGGTCATCTTCAGAACAAAGACTCAAACGGAGTAGTCCATTGCTGTTCATTTTGCCTACACCATGTGGCCCGATTACTCCTTTCCAGTTCTCGCTGTCAGCCCCGACTCGGGCATTGAAATCTCCAAGTAGGAGTAGTTTGTCTGTTACAGTGTGGCCTTGATCAGTCTGTCGAGATCGTCATAGAATTGTTCCTTTGAGTTGTCAGAGCATGTTAAAGTGGGTGCATATGCACTGATGATGGTGACATGATGTTTGGCATTTAGGGGGAAGCGTAGCTTCAGCAATCTTTCATTGATACCCACTGGAAGATCTGGGAGTTGATGCATCAATAAGGTTTTTATTGCCATACCAACTCCATGTATTCTATCCTCTGTCTCAGTCTTACCCTTCCAGAAGAAGGTGTAACCACCTCCTGGTTCACTCAAGAAACCTTCCCCAGGCAATCTTGTTTCACTTAATGCCGCTATATCGATGTTATAACGGACTAGTTCTCGAGCAATGAGGGCCGTTCTTCTCTCAGGTCTTGCAACAGCTTCTCAATCCATGAGGGTACGAACATTCCATACACCAATGATAAGTTTTCTCAAATTTTTCTTTTGGTTTCGGCCACAGATTGGGTTAAACTGCCAGCCGCGGCTTGCTGGCCAGTTGTTGTAGGTTAGGCAATTTTTAGGCCACCTTTTCTAGGCCCCTCCCTTACTAGGGTGAGCAGTGCTGTCCTGAAGAGGGCTGCTCAGACTCCTGGGATGCTGCCGGGCAACTCTGCTGCCCCAAGTACAGAGCTGGACGACCACCTATCCACAGACCACCTGCGTGCAAGATTGGGACTAAGACTCCCAGTGGTAACCTCCACCTGTCGGTTTGTCCCTCCCCCATCGCCGCAGGACTTGAGTGGTATGATGATAATGTTTGATGATTTGCACAGAACCTGTGCGTGAAAGCTTGTTAAGTGGTAGAGCCGTTGCACGGGAGCAATCCCACTCTCTCGATCTTAGAAGCCAGATACTAATGGTACGAAAAATCGTCACGACTGGTAATTTCTTTGGTTGCAGTGGATGGCCTTGATGTCTTTCGTGCCTCATCAAGCCCTTCGCTTTCCACAAAGTGTTGCAAAACCGCCTTCTTGGCCGTTGGATCTTAGTGATCTCTTTCGCCCACTCCGCTGGAGCTGACGTCACGTGGGGTAGGCATATCCCTAATTCACTGAGGGTTTGGAGCCCATCAGTTACACTCACCTGGTTTGGCCGGCCTGTCGAAGCCGTTGCCCAGGGTGTGGCTGCTGCGCATGCTGCAGCTACTTGGAGCCACCAGGTGAGAGCTGAGTGACAGGTGGGGACCAAAGTGGACGGACTACCCCCGGAGGTCCCCCCATCAGAGGTACTACCCCTCCCTGGCCACCCCATACACCCCAATTCCCCCATTAATCCCTGTTCAGATAACAGCCGTATCCTATTTTTACATAGACTTCCATGTGACAGAATTCCATAGTGTTTTACAGTCTTTATACATGCTGGAAGTCAGCCATCACTGAAATACATCCACATCTAGTGTGGACCATGGTTAATAGGACACAGCAACATTAAATAACAGTTTTTGTCAGAAAGAGAATATTAGATGCACTTAGTACTGTAGGGGGGAGCTTGGGTATGCCCAGTAGAATAAGCTACAATAAAATTTGGTCATTGGAAACTTAGCTTTTGTGTTGTGGATCAGTGTAGTATGAATATTTTTAGTGATGAAGTCTGTAACACAAACTATTGTGTCTTTAGTTCACTGGTATTCAAAACAAAAGCTCTGTATGTTAGGATTATTTAAATGAAAAACAATCCATTTGGACTATACTGATTATTCGGAGAAAAGATGAATTCCTGAGTGTTTCCTGAAAGCTCACTTGGGAGGAAGAGAGGGAGAGTATTATTTGGAGATGGAAAAGTACTAGGGGAAAAGTTCCCTGTAAACAGCATGTTTCTGCAAAATCCAGAAAAGCAGAAATGTGAAACTTGACAGTTTTTGGTCATAAAATAAGTACAGAAAAAGATTGCATAAAATTTAGTACGGCACTTTAATAAAACACACAGTACATCTGTTTGGAAGGACTTTTTTCCAGATACAGATGTTTGTTTTCTAGGGTAATGCTGTATTTGTAATACTGTCATGAAGTTGTGCTCGGCAGATGTTGAGCTGAACAGGTTTCTCATTCATTCCCTGTTTTTTGTTTAATCAAATTACTATATACCTAAACAACTGTAGTCTCTTGCTAAACTTGGTTTACAGTATATTGTTTACATTGGCTAACTTTCCTCTGCTTCAGCAGATATTGAACTGGACTTTAATGTATAATCAAGAACTAATTTGATTTGGTCATCTTATTCATTCATAAAATTACTGCTTTATTTGTAATTTACTCCTTCATTAGTAACTGTACCTTGCAACAAAATCTGAGTTTTAGCTGATAGTTATCTTTTTCAAATTAAGCACACACAGAAGCACACACACACAGGCAGAAATTTTAAAGAAGTGGAAGGAAAAATTTCTAGTTCCAAAGGCAATTTGCATTTCCTGCCTAAGGGAAAATGCCAGAAGTATGGAGGTAGTACAGAAGGTTAGATCACTTCTGCTGAAGCAGAGGCAGTGGGCCATATGGTTTTATCAGTAGCCAGGAAAGGAGGGAATAAATATTTCAAAAGAGGCATCAAAAATCCCTCTGCACAAGGAGAAAATCAGATAAGTGGGATTGTGCTGTACATAGTTACAATCCAACAGGAGAACAGCACACAACTTCTGCAGGAGGCTAGGATGGTTCTGAAATGGGCAGGTGTGAGACGTAAGATACTTATGCTGTACATGGTAAAAATCCTCTAAAAACACTACAGGAAAATAAAGGAGGAAAATAGTATCTTGGTTAAACTTACATTTGACTTGCAATGCAACGTTAAAGCAACAGAGTGGATTGGGTGTTGCATGCAAATACTCTGGGATAGAATTGATCATAGTATAGAATAGGAATTAGTAAGGGTGATAATACTGGCATGAGGAGTGCATTCATTGGTACTCTGGTTGCATGCAGGATTGCTGAACAACCTGAAAACAAATCAGAGATTGGCATGTATCTTAATATGCTATTGCATAAATACACCAATGGGAAGGTAATGTAAAGGCCAAATTTACTTTCTTGCAGAGATTAGGTGGTGTTGCATAGTGGGTTTTGAGTTGACAAAACTAGTCTGAGTCTGTGAACTTTTCCCCTTTAATTTACACTTCTCCCTTGTCTCAGGGGTGATTCAATTCAAAAGAACCATGATCGAAAACACACCTTTCTAGCTGAAGGTAATCTTATGCTAAATGTTGGTAATAAAAGAAACCCCAGAAAGTTAAGGTCCCCTAAGAGCAGTATATGTAGACTTGCATATGATATCTATGTCATTTATTATTTCAATAGAACGTTTTTTCTCCTCCTTTTTCACGCTCTTTCTTTCTGTATTTGGTTTTCTTTGCACATAATTTTCTCATTGCATTGTTTTACCCCCTCATTCTTTTCCTCCCAATCTATTCTATGCAAAGTATAAAACCAGTAACATTTGAGAAACAGTCAAACTTCTGAATCTACTTCCTTCAGACGGTTTCAGTATTTACACTAAACAAATACAGCTGTCCCTAATAGTTGCTTATCTCTACCCACCTGCCCTTTGTGGGGTTTTACACTACAGGTCATATACTGCCCAATGTTGGCTGCAGTTCCTTTACATCGCCTGTGGTACATGCGTCTCAGAGTTTACCTCCTTGCTTTACATCAGCAGTTATTAGTGTCCTACTCATCTTCCCTCTCTGAAAGACATGCTACATGTGCTTCCAGAAATGTTGCTCAACCTCAGTCCTGCTTCATGTGTGTTTTGACTTCAATTAAAATAGGATCTGGCCCAAATTCACTGACACTAATTTAATGTGTGAGGTGAATTGAATGTCTAATACTCAAATCAGAGAACAAACGAAAGTGAAAAGCTTTAGTTTTGTAGAGCAGTGGCTCTCAACCTTTCCAGACTACTGTACGCCTTTCAGGAGTCCTGCATAGACCCAAGTTTCACCTCATTTAAGCTTACAAAATCAGATCTAAATATGCAAAGGTGTCACAGCATGCTATTACTGAAAAATTGCTTTACTTTCTCATTTTTACTATAGAATTATAAAATAAATCAACTGGAATATAAATATTGTACTTACGTTTCAGTGTATAGTGTATATAGAGCAGTATAAACAAGTCGTATGAAATTTTAGTTTGTACAGACTTTGCTAGTGCTATTTATGTAGCCTGTTGTAAAACTAGGCAGATCTCTAGATAAGTTGACGTACCCCCGTGACACCCCCCCTCAGGGTGCCACTTGGAACTGGGGTACCACTGAGACTGCCTGACCCATCAGCCTGGGTTCCCTTTACATTGTACTGCTGTGCAGCCTGCCAAGCCCTCCCTCAGGCTTAAGACTGCACTTTACCAACACACATACACACCCAGCTGCAGAAACACATAGATGCTGAAATCAGCTCTCCATGGGAAGGCTCAGCTAAGGAATTGCCCGGTACTCAAGTGCACAACTCACTGTAGAGGGGTAAACCCAAAATTATACTGTCTTGCACTGCACAGAGATCTGAACAGCATAAGCTCATGAAATTCGCCCCTTTCCTCAATGTGGAGGGAGATATGCAACAGCTTTTGCCCCTCAGTAATGTTTTCCACGCACTGGTCTTAAACAAAACAAGTTTATTAACTTAAAAAGATAGATTTGCAGCGTCCCTAGGAAGGCTTCTCAGGAAGGCTTCCCAGTGGGAGATTAGTATCTTCTAAGACATATTGTTCTCCCTAATGGCCATTCCCAACAAGCCATCTAGACTGATTGTATTCTGACTAGTGGGCATTCCTAACTTCAGATACCAAAATGATACATGCATACAAATAAGATAATCATATTCAGTAAATCATTACCTTTCCAATGCCTTATCTTGCACAAAATACATCATAATTATGCCATACTCATATCATCATAATATTACTATGAAGAATATGGGGCATAATGTCACAACCCCCAGAAGACCTCTGTGTCCCCTGCCCCCATCTCCGCTCCCCTGGTTGAGAACCACTGTTGTAGAGCAACTCCTGGGACAAAATCCTGCTTAATTTGCATCCATAAGTAGTCTTGTAGAAATCAAGTTTTCTCCTTCACCTGTTGAAGCTTACTCTGGGCCTATTCCTACTCCTTCACTGGGCCTACATGTGAGATTTGTGTTCAGGATTTAGTCCATGATAGTGGCAGTGGAAAAGTATTGTGATATTTGAGATAGCATCCTCACAATAATCCCCTAACACTTTCAGGGCGGGTTTTTCAAAAGTATTCATTGTTGGTTTAACTGTGCACCTAGTGACATCTATGACAGTATTGCCATTGATGTCAATTGGAGTGCAGTTAGGCCAGAAAGTCTCTCTGGTTTGTTAGTTTATTTTTTGCTCGACATGCACATCAGAATGGCAAAAAGGAGAAAACATCACAATTTAGAACAAAAGAAACAACTGTTATTTGATACCATAAAATCATTCCCTTTTCCCTCTCTTCCCTCCAAAAATGTTGGGTTGTGTGAAATATTTTTAATTTATTGCAAAAAGAAATGTAATTTGTTTTCAATAAATTGTCAGTTTAATATAATAACATAGCACAAACATCCATTTAGCTGTAGAAGCTATGTAAACAATTAAGATTGTATTTGAAAGTAATCCTTGTTCTACTTCTTGACCTGAACCAAATGGTACTGGAACCTCAAAGGTTCTGGTTTAAATCTAAAAACTCTGGTGTTCAGGTGGGTTCTAAGTTAAGGATGAGAGACTGTATGGCCATGTGTTACAGTGACTGTAGATTTTCCCTCTCATTTGCTTGCTCCTTTTCAAAAAGATGGCTGATGGTGCAATTCTTTGTCATGGAAGAATATGTAACAGTAAATGGATATCTCCTACTCACTTGTAAATACAATTTTAACACGCCTTCCTGTCTCTTGAAATGAGAAGGCTATAACTGTAGGTATTGCTTATTATCACTAACATAGATAAAGATTTCTTTCTTAATATAATTAGCAATATGCAGTAACAGAGATATCTAGAATTACCATTTCATGTGGCCTGTAATCTAATATGCTTGAGTGCATACACTAACTTGACACTGTTATTTGACTTTCTCTAATCCAGAGACTACCTAGCTGTCTTCCTCTTGCTAACAGAAGACTTGCATCTGAAGAAGTGAGGTTCTTACCCACGAAAGCTTATGCTCCCAATACTTCTGTTAGTCTTAAAGGTGCCACAGGACCCTCTGTTGCTTTTTACAGATCCAGACTAACACGGCTACCCCTCTGATACCTTCCTCTTGCTGTTACTCCTGTTCCTTCACTCAAACAGATACTCTAAAAACAATAACTTGTGGTGTAATTCTTACTGTGACAGTTTCTTGGGTTTTTACTATCCAGGCACTTGAGAGCACAGTCCATGCCAACAGATTACCATATGAGGCAATGGAAACTGTGCCATTACCTTCAGCAGAAAACCCATAAATCGTCAAAGAAATCTCATTTATCCTGATAGTAAGTCATATTTGTATTACAGTACTGGGTTCCTTCTAAGAAGTGCCATATGGGAATAGTTCTCTTAAATTCAGTATAATTTTTTTATTTGAGTGAAGGTTCTTTTTTTCTCTCTTTTTTTTCTTTCTTATTGTTACTAATTCTTTAATGCTTTTCTTTCCTTGTTGAGGTTGAGTGATCTTAGATATTGGGTTCCCAAGAGAAATTCTGGGTTCTAGGGGATATTGGATGGTTTTTTTATCCCCTTACCTCACCTAGATGTCCCTGTTTTCCCTTTGCTCCCACACTTTACTACTTGCTTTTTCTCACTTGGTTATCAGTTTAGTGACATTTCTTTAAAATGTGTTGCATGTAATTCTGATGTGGCATAAGCAAAGCAATCCAAAGGCTGTAGTTTCTCACTAAATTACCACACACACCAAAGCCACTCCTTTGTACAAGTTTGTCACCTGGGCATATTTGGTTCCTGTTTGGACATTTAGCCCCCTTTGGGATAGGTTTACCAGCAAAAGTATATGGAGTCTAGATATTAAAAGTGGTGACGTCTAGCTAGATTCCCAAAGGCCTACAGAGCTGGTCTATAGTAATTTACATTACTTCAAAATTAACAGCTCAGAGATCCCTGGTGTTTCTGGACTTTGCTGTTTCCAGATGTGTTTAAACTTTTGCCTTTATGCAAAATGCCCAGATATGGAACATTCCCTCATATGAAAATCAATTAGACTAAATCTGTTCTTTCTTCTAAGAAGTGTTGGATTCTGTTGCAGTTTGCAGGCTCCTGCAGGGCCTTTTGGGATTCCTATGGAAGAATGTTAACATGCTTTGGAGCCTGCCATTCAGATTCACACAGTTTGCGGGAGTGGGTCACACTTTTCAGCTAACAGAGCTGCAGAAGTCCCTATGGAAATATAACAGAAACTATATTAGCCTATATTATTATTTGAATCAAATCCATCATAGTTATGAGTTGGTTTGGGGTTATAATATTGCCCCGACCCCATCTCTACCATTTTTATTACAACAGAACACACGTTACTCATTAGGACCTTGGGTGATATGGGAAACAGAGTGCTTAAATTATGTTGAATAAGTTCCAGATGTTAGTATCAAACAGAATTGGATCTATATCAAGGGTCTTTTTAAAAAATTGCTATTTTTTGAAAGCGGAAAAAACATTTAATACAATTCTTTAACAGTTGTTACCCTGAAATATATTGTGCTACATAGGAGTATATATCCGTTATAATGAGATTACTTTACCTGGTTTTCATCTTCAGAGGGCTTTACAAACCTTAACTAAATAATCTTTAGTTGCAATACAAGCTGGGATTTTTTTAAATAAGAAAACTGTTAAGAAATGGAACATGTAGTACAATAGCAAGATGGGTGAGTACAAACTCAACTTAAAATACATAGTCTCAGTAGGGGTAAGTCTGTATTCTGTTAAACAGTGATAATGTCAAGTGTGGGTGGCGTCTTAGCATAGTTGATGACAGTGAAGTAGAAAAGGGAAGGCCAGGATGTGGGCATGTAGTGAGAAGGCTGGCAGAAGTGGATCTAGAGCTTGTGCATGGCTAAACAACAGGAAAGTAAAGCTGAGGCAGGATGAGGCAGTGGTTTTATATAGGGCTTGTAGTGAGCAGGCTGTGCTGGGGAAGATAAATAAGATGATTAGTAGTATCACAGAGAGAGTTTTTTATTTTTGTATTGAATCTGTTTGGTTTTCCAGCATTATAAATTCTACATGTTGGATACGGTGATGAACGCAGTATAAGAACCTATATAGATAGGATTGCAGGGATAACAGGACTTTTTTTTATGAGAAGAGGATTGGCACCATGTATATTCAATACTAGAAAGAATTGCTTCAGGTTGTATTCAGACCTGGTGAAAATATATGGAACTACACGAAAACCTTAATGATTTCCATGGGACATTGGTTGTAGACATGCAGACTCACGCCAGTCATTGCACAGTTCTCTGTTCATGTGATTTCCAGTGTTTCAAGATCAGAAGGAATTGCTGTTCCTGAGAATCCAAAAGCACTAGAAAGCTTGGTGTAGCACCCAAAACAAATGCACGTTGTTGTTACAGAAGTAAAGACCAGGATGTATGATGGAGGGAAGATATTTTTACAAATTAATTAGGAGGCTCAGAAATATCCTGTTGGAAAGCAGATAGTTGATCTTCCTCCAGAATGTTACTAAGAAAAGTGCACATTTTTGTCAACATTGCTTCGTCAATGCCACTTCTTCCCGCCCCACCCCACCTCCATGGACCTTTTGGTGTGCACCCTTCACTTAGCCTGTCCTGCCCTTGATGGCAATGCTGGCTCAGATGAGCACCTGATGGTGCTTTAGATAGAGGTTGCTGACTTGGCCTGTATTTTTCTTGAGCCTCTTCTTATGAATGAATTGTTCTACTGTTGCATTGCTTCTGCAGTTGGAAGAGAGGCTGGGTGACAGACCCCAAATCCATTCAGTAAATTGGCCAGCAAAAAGGAGCTCAAGTGAATGACCATTCCTTAGTCCTTCTTTCATTCCCTTACCCAAGTATCTGGCATGGCATTTGGGAATATTTATTGTGCAGCTCATATAATAACTCACTTAGCTGCAAGATTGATACACTGCTGGTTGGGCTGATTGGGATGGGTACTGTCTCATTGCACTGTTTGTACAGCACCTTGTACAATCTGGTCCTGGTCCATGAATGGGGCTCCAAGGCACTATCATTATACCTGTACAGTAATAATAATATACTAATTTGTATTATTGTTACTGATAATAACAACTTTTTTAAAGCAATAAAAGAAACAACATTCTTATTAGGCTTTCTATACTTTAAGAAAGTATCACTGCTTGAGGACTGTATTTTTATTTTATGTGGCTGTATCATTTAATCTTGCTTAAAAAAATATTCAAGGTCTCCCACCCTTTCAGTGTTCATTCAGTGCTGTTGCCAAGCTTCTCATGTTGAGAGTGTGCTGTTTGCTCATCCTTTGCACTCCATGTCTGGGCAGGTGTAAATCATGCCTCAAGCAATGTCTTTAAAAAGTATGCCTGTCCTCTGGGAACTGGCAGGACTTGTAGTATGCACCAGTGGGTTTTAGAATAAAAACAGCCCCTTTCACAGGACAGGACCTGTATGATCTAAGGCATTGCAAAAATCTCATTGTTCTCAACACCTTTGCTTTCTTTAGAAAAAGTCTGTTTTAAAAGAAACTATTCAACTCTCAAATGATCAGTTGTGGACTGTAATTTTTATTTAAGAAGCAAAGTATGGGTCAATGCTAAAACAAGAATTAAAAAAATATATATACTTGCTGATTATACAGTTTGGGTCTAATGATCTTTAGCGATATGTAACTGCTTATGAACCATATACAAAAATCTGCAAAACGTTTCTGTTGGAAATTTTTTTATTTTTATTTCAAAGTTTCTTCAGTGGAAACCATTTTTTTTCCCTCTAGCAAATGTATAGCAGGCTGAGATATCACAATTCTTCAAGCCTGTGCCCAGTCTTTTCTATCTATAATCTTTGAGTTGACCTGGCATGCATCTGGGCCTAATTCAGTGACTTTCAGAATCAAAAACATACTGTATCTGTTGTTATAATGGTGTGTTTGAACCATTTTGGAAAAGTAGGGCTGCTTTTCATAAATATTTGTCTTGCTTTAGTTTCCTGCAGATATAGTTTATATGTAAACTACTCCATACACACTCACTGTCGTGCTATCCTGCTATATCATATCACACTGTCTCAAATACAACATAAGAGCATGGCAGTGATTATTTGAAAGGACATTGATTATGTTTTGGACTAGATAGCAGTTATCAGTTTAGATCATCATTGTCAGATTCAAAATAGACTTGGCAAACAAAATTTCAGTTTGCCATGTGATAAATGTCTGCAGTAATGTGGCAAGGCACCTGAACTATGTTTGCATTATATAGCCGCTCTGCTTCAAAAGGAATATATATGATTGCGTAGTTATGTTTTCTGTTTTTGTCATAAAGATGTTTCACATAGACAAATAATCTGCATCTCAGGCAAACCAATCCCTCCCCCCATTTTTTATTTTTCATTCTTTTCTTTCTCAGTCCTTATTTCCTTCCTTATTTTCTTGGTCTACGGTGAACTTCCTACAATTTTGAGAAAGAGAGGAATACATGATTCAAATGAGGATTGTCAGAGAAATTAATTAAAGATCTAGCACCAAAAAGGAATGACAAAATAAGTAAATAAGCAAAGTAATTGAAACAAATTATTTATAACTAAAAAAGTTTTTCTGTTATATATTGCAGATAACTAATTGAAGCCTCTGTCTGTGTTCCAACTGGTTTTGTAGTCAAAAAGACAATTCTCGTTTAAAAGATGTCATTTACTCTGGCTCGTGCCTCTGAATGGTGTGTATCTGTGATTTCCTCTACAGGTCCTGTGCCTAGGAGTGAATGTGTGTTATCGGCTGTCAACAGTTCCCACCCAGTTCATGCCTTGCTGGAGAGCTTTACCGTCTTATCTGGTTGTGCAAGCAGAGGCACAATGGGCCTGCCGCAGGAGGTGCACATCCTCAACCTCAGAAATCCAGAGGAAGGTCTTGGCCATCATGAAAAAGAGGTAAAGGGGAGATTGTGCACTTTCCAAACAAGAAAGTACAAAAAGTACAAAAATAGCTGTAAAAGGCTTTCTTTTAACATTAACGTGCTGAAGAAAGATTTCTAAACATAAACAGAAGCACTACAGGGAAATGTAGGGTATTTGCACTGTTGCTGCCCGTCCATGCTTTGCTTGGTATAGGAACAAATCCCTGTGGTGTTCCAAGCTGTCAGTCCATCCACAGTTTTCACAAGCAAGAAGTTCACTAACAAAAAATAGAATGAGGAATAAGAAACAGATTTTCATCTAGAGGAGGCCTGTATTGAATTGCCCATCTTCAGCACTAGATCATTTACCAAAATGTGTTGTAAATTATCACAAATGCTTTCAGATCCTTGCCATGGTCTCTGTAAACAATACTTAAATTCAGATTCTTTTACCCTTGTAATACAGATTTATTCTTAACTGCTACGGAATGTAGTTCAGATAGCAAGTATTGCTGACTATAGTAGTTCTTAAGCACAGTGCAATTACTTATTTATGTAGGCTTCACTCGGATGAATTGGAGAGCACTTTTGTTCTAGCTGCTATGAAAGCAGCAGCAGCAGAAAACTCTTGATGTTAACTTGTGCAATACTGTTGTTTACTCTGAAAACACATCAAAACAGACTGCTGAAGTGGAAAGAAAACATTTCATGTCAGGACAGCTCAGCTCCCTAACTCTTATATTTACAACAGTACACCCCAAAAAAACCCAACAACAACGACGAAAAACAAAGCAAAAGAAACCCCAAACCACTACTGCTGCCTGTGAAAGCACCATGTGTGTATATATACAATTAGCTGAATTGGAAGCATTAGAAAAAGAAACAGATCCAGTGGGAGAAAGCTGATTGCTTAGAGGCCTAAGATCTTAAGTCTGTGCTTAAAAGAATGTTAAATAAAGTGTACTGACTTCTAATATATAGGGTCGTAGACTGTCACCTCTGAAGGGAGTAGAAATCTTGCCATTGACTTCAATGGGAGTGTGACTGCTGAGCCCAGGCTGTGGTGTCAGTGGAATGTATATTGTATGTTCCAACTGAAATTTCAACTGTTGTTTACACAGTCTGAAAATTCCAGATTATGATGGAAAGGTGATTCATTATCTTTTCAGTAGACATCGTCACTGGCTTCCCTCAGCCAGACATGTGAGATCTGCTTCAGACTAACCATCCTGCAACAAGTACAGATATAATACCAGTCCTGCTAGGGATGGGCAAGAAAAGTAGAGCTGCTTTGGTGTAGCATTTTTAGAATTCATAAAGTATTTACAAACTACTCTGAGTGCAGTATAAATGTCTAAAAAGATACAGGTGCTGTACGTTTTACTATATGGGCATGTAGCCCATATTGTAATTTAAAAGCTTGTTTTTTGGTTATCCTGATTCTGCAGTTGTTGCATAGGCACACCTCTTCAGTAGAAGTCATGTGAATATAAAGGCTGCAGGACTTGGCATGTAACATCTCATACTCAATTATAGCAGATAAATATTTAACTTTTAGATCAAAATGCTTTCTGTCTAGCAGAAAGAGGCTGCTTATGTCACATCTAACATGCTTATTTTAGCAAAACAGTTTGTCCATATCTATCTTTCCGGTGTTCTTTGGTGTATTAGGTGACACAGTGATGCTGTGGTGGCATACAATATATTTTACATCTGCAGCCCTTTACCTCCTTCCACTGTCTCCCAACCTTACCACAATCATAGCCTTTAGAGATGACTCCTCTGAAAATGAACAGGAAGCTAGAGAAAACCTTTCTGGCGACAGCAGAGAGCAGAAGTGTGTAAACAACTCGGAAAGATCAGATTTTACTTTTAGGATAAGAATCTAAAAACAAAGCAGAGCAAATGTTATCTTTTTCATCATTGTAAAAATCAACTCTAAGTGCCCTTTTGACTTAAAAAGTAAAATGCATCCATCACCTCATGTTAGGTTAGGTCAGGTCACTTCACCATTTAGGATGTTTCCTGATGCCTGCAAATGCTGATAGCAAAGGCAGAGATTTATTTGTTTACAGTACAATATGTCTATAGAAATAAAAATAGTCTTTTTGTTTGCGAATACCTTCTTTTCAGATGCAACATTTAAACTATATTTAAAACAGATTGCACGTGCACTCTGTGATCTATCAAGGTTCTGATAGCAAGGAATATAGGACTTAAAATGCTTTAAATTATGTAAGTCTTGGAGTTAAGTGTGGTGTGGGTTTTCTTTTGTTTTACTTTTGTTTTGTTTTTTTAACTTGTCCTATTACTGGTGCTGCTAAGTTAGACATTCCTTACTTACTGAGAGGAGCGTAAACCCTCCCTGCAGCAAATCTTCTGTAGGACTGATGCATTAAACATGTTTGTTTAGTTATCATGATACTCATAAATGTACAAGGCATGCACACACACATACACACACAAGTACACACAAGTAATTTACGTTGACACTTCTTTAGAACATGCAGGAAACAAGCTCTCTTGAACTTAAACACTTGGGGCATCTTTACTTCCCCGGCCACATGCACAAAGTTCCCAGTAAGGTTAATGGGAATTATTTATGCACGTTACACTGAAAACAAAAGCTGGCTTAGAAACTTGCAGTGTTTGCAGGAGCCAACACAATACTAAATTGATAATCACTCAGGTTAAGGTTAAAACCTGCTAAATGAAAAGGTCATGTGATGACATGCTGCATCATGGCTGCTGTTTTCAAGGGGTTTATTTGCTTTCCTGTATTTCCATTTCACTTCATTAATTTTATAACTATTTGGGTGGCATCTCATTTTCTGAAAATATTGAGGCATTTTCTTCAAATGACCATTCTGATACTGAACTTCAGTCTTTTTCAGCCATTAGTATTTTGTGTTCTGTGCCCTAACATTTCAGTTTTGCCATTCTTTACCATAGGAAGTTAATACAGGATGCGTAATAGACGTGAGTCTGAATGTTGGCTTTGGCATGGAAAATGTGAGCCTTTTTTGGTTTATTTGATCAAATAGTCACCAGAGAGTGAGTGGATTGGTCTGAGAACTAATATGGGAACCAGGTTCTAATGCGCTCTAATTTTACCTCTAGCACTAACTTTCTCTTTAGCTTTTGGCACCCTCTCAGCCTCAGCTTCTCCATCTGTAAAAAAGAGGATAATCTTTGCTTATTGTGAGCTGTTGGGAGACTTAATTGATGTTTGTAAAGGCACTGTGCAGAGATTAGCACCAGAGAAATATACATAGAGATAAAATTATAAATAAAATTCTTCAAAGAAGAAGAACGCTGTTTACATAGAGGTGTAACACAATCTTAGCGGCAGATTCTCTTACTACTAAATGTTGGTTTAAACTGCCCTGAGTTTCTTCAGTCACACAGCTAATGATCAAAATAGCTAAGGGGAAAGAAATACAAAATTAATCTCATGTGAATACTTAGAATTTAAATCAGAATTCCTGGAAATACATTCACCATTGTTTTCACGTACATCCTCTTCCTCAATAATCTGAAGATGCAGTACCTGCAGTAAAGTGGCAGGTTTGTCCAGACCTCGCTAAAATAGTGTTTCTTTTGTTCCCAGCTTTACTACTTCTAAAAATTCAAAGCTGGATCTTTTTGAAGTATCTCTAGTAAATTTGGGCTATGATAAATTCTCCCATTGTGTAATGGCTGCTTCATGGATTGGGAAATTATCATAGCCCAAATTTATAAGAGATACTCCAAAAAGATCCAGCTTTGACTCTTTTGAAGTAGTAAAATTGGGAACAGAAGAGACACTAATTCGTCTGTTTCAGTTTGTCCAGATCTAGACCATCTGATAAACTATTCCTACCATAAGACCTTGGCAACGTATCTTGAACCAACATTTTTCACAGTTATTCTTGTAGAACTTCATGATGACAGATTATTCGTCATTCTCCATCAAAGTAATTTGTTTTTAGTACTGTAGAGTTTTGGATGATGAGGATTGGAATGGAATCCTGGGTCATCTAATCCATTCTTTTGCATGAATAGTGGATTTTCCACTCTACTAATCTCAGCTGTTTTCAAAAGAAAACTTGGATACACCTTTAGGGATACATTTTCAGACTTCAGGTTGAATATGTTTATGTGCAAAGTTTTCACACCCTGAAGAGGTGCAAATACCAGTGTGTACACTTAACCAATTGTCTAACATCTGTATGCACCCAAGTTTTAGACTGTTTCAAGTGCCTGCAGGTGTGCTAAAGGTGGGCATTTGTATGGTTGTATGTTTTATGCTGATACAAGTGGAGGGCTGGTAAAGGTCCTTTTGAAAATGAACCTCTTAATGTTACGGATCTAACACCATCCCTTTATAGATTATACTACAGAATAATTTGTTTTTCTGTTACATCCTGTTCTTGCAAAAATGTACACATGTGCATAAGGCTTATACACTGTATGTATAGCACTGAGTGACTTCAGTGCTACTACTTAGAGTGTGTAAGTCTCTGCAGAATCAAGGACTTAAACTTTAGTTAAAAATGCTTTCTATTTTAAATTTTCTGGTTTTATTTTCATGACACTTCTTTAAGTGTAACAACTGTTCTCCCTCTAAATCTCAGAACTCTTAAGTGTTTGGATAGTTATATCCGCTTTTCATCATTCCTCTAGGCTGTACATGTTAAATTTCTTTACTCTCTGCATGAATCATATTTTGTAATTCCCTTATGATTCCTGAACCCCTTTGGGTTTCCCCTCCAATTTATCAGTGTTTTTTTATTTTTGTGTATCATTTTTTTAAAAAACATGATGCTTCATACTGTACAAAGGACACTAGTGTGGCCTTACTAATGCTATATTCAGTGTAATAATTCATTCCCTGTTCGGGCATCCCGTTGAATCTGAGTATCCAAAGGTCTTTGGGTCCAACCACAACCTTCAGATAAAGGGAGCTTTGGATGAAGAGTTCACACACGTAGTGCACTGAAAAAAGGCTGACCTGTTGTATAGGGGCTGTGATTTAGGGCTAAGAATGTTCTCATCCAGGGTTACTATGTCTGTACAGCTCTTGATGAGAAGTTGGGAGCGGGAGAAAGAATTCAGATTTGTTAATCAAGAGATCAAGAGGTTTAGTTACAAGGGGTTGAGTTATCTGGGCATCTGCTGTCTTGCATGAGCTCTTTTTTTGTAACATTATCACACTGAATTTGTCCAGTTCAGTATTACAGTTCACCCCATATATTCTGCTCTACATTACTACATTCTAACCATTGGTCTCTTCTCTGGTACTTCTCATTATTATTTTTCCCCTAAGCATATTGCTTTGCATTTATCAGAATTAAATCTCAACTTGTTAATAATTATCCATTTCTCCATGCTTTCAAGATCCTTTTGCAATTTATCTCTGTCCTTTTCTCTGTTCATGATCCCTCCTAAACTGGTATTATGTGTAGAGTTGATTTATACATTTACTTCATCCTCTAAACGTTTGTTAAAATACACCACAGCCCTGATTTACCAACCTCCTTTTAATAGACGCTCAGTAATATTCCTTTGGTTGTTCTAAACTTCTCACTCTGCTCTGGAACTTCTCAAGCACAGGCTCAGTGAAGATAAGGCCAGCCATTTTTACAGCCCTCCTAGGTCTGATGAGCCTTTGCCAAACTGACTGGCTTCCTCTGAAATTGAGGATAGCCAGGCCAGAAGTCTTAAAGTTTTGAAAGAACCCAGAACACGGACCTTCGAGTCTGCTGCTGGCTGGTAGGAGTCCCACTAGAAATATTAAAAATACTCAAGTTGTCCTGTTTAATGGTCTGGTTCTATAGTCCATATTTGCTGGAGTAGTTTATTTGACTTACATGAGACTACTCTGGTGAGTCAGGGCTGCGGAAGAGAGCACTTTCACAGTTCTGGGCCTATTATTAAACCTTGTGGTAAGTCACTCGGTATCACTTTCAAATGTGATGCTGTACATGTTAGAATTAAAGGTTCTCATTCTGACAGCAGGGACTCCTACCCAACTAATAATGTGGCAGGTGCAATTAGTTTAATTACTTTGGTTGATGCATGGTGTCTTCCATATCCCAAAAAACCTGGATAGACGCACACACACTCCACCTCCTGTGAGCACTTTAAGGTATTCATGCTAGTACAGAAATCTAGCCATGTTGAATGTGGCTTTTCATCTTGTTTGCTCTGGACTGAAGTCTTTGTAGATTGTTATCTAAGTCAGCTCAGAAGTTGCTGGTCTCTGTATTTGGCAATTTTTTCAACTTTTACCCACCAGAACTTCAGGAGGAAGTTGTGTGACAGCCAGAAGAGTCTGTTTATTTAGAGCATGATGTCCGTCAGAAGCATCAGTTGATGACTATATGCTTAAAGAAACAGGAATGAATTTTCGTGAGGTGAAAGTTCCATGTAAACCCCCAAGTATTTTCTGTTCTTAGAAATGAGATGGTTTGCTGTACACCAGTTGAAAGTGACCATGAAAATACAGTTTCACAAAGATGCCTGGAACTGGTGGTGAAATAATGGCAAGGCAAACAAGAAAAAGGGCTAAAAGGAAAATGTCAGAGTCACTTTCATAACTTCCCCCCTCTCCCCCTTCCCCCCCATTATTTAAAATGACCTGTTGGGAGCTTGAAATGAGAATCTGTTTTACTGACATTTATTCTCTTGCACTGTGTGCACACAGATACTGATTTGTTATTGTAGGGTTCTATGAGAACTGGGCTGCTGGCACTGAGGCAGAGACCCTCAAAGGTATTTCTTTTTAGAATTTTTATTAATTTTTTTAAAGGCATGTATTGTAGAAAGATGCGTCTTTTCCTTCGTTTCCACTCATGCATGTGGGCACACAATTTCAGACAGATACATTTGGTTTGGGTTCTCTGAAATTCAACTATGGTTCCAGTTCTTGTTCTCCCTGACCCATCCTCACAAGGTCTCTTCATGATGTACTCTGGAGTATGTCGACTACCACCCCTGCCTTCAATTCCCTTGTCTTTGGAAAAGTAATTAAGACAGTGATGGCAGCTTTAGGTGCACCTTTATATCATAGACAAGTTGGGTAGGTTTCATTATTTCTTTGAGCTCTTGTTTTTGTGCTTGATACAGCACTTATCAGGGTCATAAGAGATCATGTGTTTAGAGTTATTGCCTATAGAGACTCTTTGAGCCACCAAGATTGGTATTAATCAGGGACTCGGGGTCAGGTGTAGTACCTGAAAATACTTTTAACTTGTTTTTGGAAGCTGCCTAGATTTTAAATTGACACTGTCCCTTTTAACACCTACCTAGAAGACTGCCAGAATACAGTAATCATGTTTCCTGTTTACATGCCATTATAGTTTAAAATACAGAAATGTTTTCTGATGGCCATGGTCCATCTATCATATATGTGATGAGTGTCTAGACTGAGAACTGGATTTGGTGGTGGTCCAGAACCCTAGTGATGGGAAAGAACTCTAATAATCAAACATGTTATCTTGCTGGAAATAACCTTGATTCTGTGGCTTTACAGATTGGACTTATATTCTTCCTGACTTCTTTTTCATGTAGATATGTCTTCCACATACTTTTCTTTCAGTGGTCTTTATAATTATGTTCCTACTAAAGGCTGGACTGCATAACCATTAGAGATCTTTAACATGTGGCCTTTGTTATCCTGATGAAAATTTTGCTTTTTTTTATTGCAACAGAAATATACTGTGTCAAATGATCAAAGGGGCCTATACAATTTAATTGACAGATTTCATGTAAGCACCTGCTTACATGTGCAAAATTCAGTAATGCATGTTCAAGTCAAGGAGTTGAACATTATCTGTTGTGCAAGCACAGATGTATGTTGTGCACATACAAAATATGTAAATGCAATTTAGAGGTCCACTTGAGAATTTGACCCATTGTGGACATACTGCATTTCAGGGTCAGAGCTGATGACCCTGATTCAGGAAAGCACTTAAGCATGTGCTTAATACTTTTGACTTCAGTGGAAATTTGCTGTCTTGAAAAGGGGTGTATTACCAAATGGGGCCTCAACTGCTTTTTGTTAGAACAACCTTTTCTGGATGTCTTAGCATTTATTTTTTCTTGGCTATATGTAGCAGTCCCTTGTTACCTATTATTAGATGAAGAAACTTAGGGGAACAGGAGACTTGCTTTTTTTGAAAGTACTCCTTTTTGAATAGATATCTGACTTTCCCCTCCCTACAACAATTTATTTGTATTTCAGAGTGATAGTTACAGGAAGGAAGTTACAGGAGGAACAGTTGGCCACACCGAATATACCTGAGGTTATGCACACAAATAATGTAAATAGGAAGTAACACAGGGATATTAAATAGTAGTTCAAAGTTAAGCCGGTATTTGATGCTATAAATCAATTTGTAAACAAGTAGAAGCCGGACAATGCAGGTCAAAAGAGTATGGCATCACTATTGTGAAAATACTTAAGACACTTATGAGTTTCTCATAGTTCCTGGAAATATTCTTTTTCTGTTTTGTACATCCTGATCCTGGAAGCATTTATGCTTGTGAGTATCCACAGAAGTAGTCCCACTGAGCTGAGTTACTCTGGTTCCTTGGTTTTATTCAAATGCAATTAATGTCCTGACAGTACTAAAATAATTCCTATATTTATTGTTTTTCTTTTAAACAATTCCATTTTTATTTGTACATGGAAGAAAACTTTGATCATGAAAATAAAAAAATACTGAATATTTGAAACAAAAATAATCTGGATAGCTGAGGATCTTCCCAGTGCTGATAGTAGAATTATGTTGAATAAGTTTATGTGGAATTCCATTAATGAAGATGTTTCCTCTACATCCAATTTGAACTCCACGTGAAAGTAAGTTACAGACACATACATGCCCCTCTTTCCTCATGCTGATACAGTATATGTCCACGATGATGTAAATACAGTCTCACGCATCCCCTTCCTAAAGCTTGTAGTATTCTAAAGCAGTGGTTCTCAACCAGGGGTACATGTACCCCCTGGAAGACCTCAGTGTACCCCCAGAGGTACATCAACTCATCTGAATATTCGCCTAGTTTTACAACAGGCTACATAAAAAGCACTATCGAAGTCAGTGCAAACTAAAATTTCATAGAGACCAGACTTGTTTATACTGCTCTGTATACTATACACTGAAATATAAGTACAATATTTGTATTCCAATTTAATTTATTTTATAATTATATGGTAAAAATGAGAAAGTAAGCAATTTTTCAGTAATAGTGTGCTGTGACACCTTTGCATTTTTATTTCTGATTTTGTAAACAAGTAGTTTTTAAGTGAGGTGAAACTTGGGGCTATGCAAGACAAATCAGACTCCTGAAAGGGGTACAGTTGTCTTAAAAGGTTTATAGCAACTGCTCTTAAGGATCCTATATACATTTTCAGGGTTGTGTGTTTTTTTTTTTTTTTTTGACTCATGGACACACAGTGTATTCAGACTAGTTCATTATCCTGGCTCTGAAATGTGAAACTGAGCACAATTTTCTAGCACA
Source organism: Malaclemys terrapin pileata (assembly GCF_027887155.1). Classification (NCBI taxonomy): domain Eukaryota; kingdom Metazoa; phylum Chordata; order Testudines; family Emydidae; genus Malaclemys; species Malaclemys terrapin. The sequence continues at coordinate 77,691,431 of NC_071512.1, forward strand.
AATGTGAATTCCAAATTTTATGCTGAGCCTCTCTGAGACACACCTGTAAAGTGATGTACCTCTCTCCCACTCATCTGGAGTCGTATGTAGGGTCTGTGGATTAAACTGAGCCTTACGTTTTCTGTAACAAAGCTTTTTCTTAAGTGGAATTGTGCTTTAAAGCAAAAATACATATTAGAAACACTTTGAGCCCTATTCATAAAAGATTCTTCACAAAACAGAGCTCCACATCTCTTAAGTCATACATATAAATGTATTTGAATAGGTACACAAGTTAAAGTCCTTAATTGTGTATCAAACAAATTTTAAATGTTGATGTAGTCCCCTTTCAAAAGGTACTACATTAAGGAGCACTAGGAACTTTTCATGCACACCAGCAATGTCAGTTAGTTAGGTCAGTTAGTGCAGAAAACACTAGTGTGCACTAGAGTTTACACTGCTCTGGTGTAGCCTAATGTACCATGTAGACAAGACCTAAAACTTTCCCCCTGTTATTTGCTTCCTTTGTGTACTTCATGTTCTTTGGACAACAAAACAAGACTGGTCAGAAACATTCTCTGGCATTTATCGTTCTGTGTTGTGCTTGGGTTTTCAGCATTTTTTATTTAACAACTGCTTTCATTCTTTCATTGGTTTATTTTTACTTATAAAACATTGGGTTTGGTTAATCCTTCCCCCTCCCCCCATTTTTAATACAAACTTATAAAAAGGAGCCCTAAACTACCAGATAGTCTCTTCATCTTATTTACTGAAATTGCTCACTTAGGCCCCAGTCCTGCAATAGGAGATCTGTGTGACTGGACTCATGCTAATACAGAGCCCCACTGTAGTCAATGAAACTCCACACGAGAGAGGCTCCAGCCACATGGATTTGATTGTGGGATTGGGGAAGGATGATCACATTTGTAAATTGGGGAAGACCTATATTTGAATTAAATTAAGACTTGGTAACTAAGATTGGATTTTTCAGTAAATGTAATGTTTTTATTTTATTTTTTTTAAATGGAAAGGCCTAAATAATTCTACTGTGTTTTTTACATATCTAAAATGTAAAAATTCTAGTCTTTTATTTAAAAATAAGAGTTCTTTCCCTCTAAAGAGCAGACTATGAAACACCATGTGAGACCATGATTGTTCCTCTAGTGCAGGGGTCAGCAACCTTTGGCACGCGGCTCGCCAGGGTAAGCACCCTGGAGGGCCGGGCCAGTTTGTTTACCTGCCGTGTCCGCAGGTTCGGCTGATTGCGGCTCCCACTGGCCACAGTTTGCCACTCCAGGCCAATGGGGGCTGCAGGAAGCGGCATGGGCTGAGGGATGTGCTGGCCACAGCTTCCTGCCGCCCCTATTGGCCTGGGACGGTGAACCGCGGCCAGTGGAAGCCGCGATCAGCCGAACCTGCGGACGCGGCAGGTAAACAAAGCAGCCCAGCCCGCCAGGGTGCTTACCCTGGCAAGCTGTGTGCCAAAGGTTGCTGACCCCTGCTCTAGTGCTTGTAATATCTCATTCACTTCTAAATAGGCACCATTGTGTGCTGCTGTTTTCTCTGAAGTTTTCTGAAAAATACCTGTTTCTTTGATAGGTGTAGACTGTAGAGCTTTGTGATCTGAAGAACTAGGAATTCAGTCATGTGCAGGAAACCCTAATTGTGTCAACATTCTTTGTCACAAACATAGGAATCAAATAAGCAACACTTTGATGTCTTCTAATTCAGAAATTCCAGGAGATAAAATAAGACACTCAACCTTTATTTCACAAACCATGGCATGCACTGATCTTACTTTGCAAGTTGAAGTCACTAAATTGCATACACATTAATGGCACTGTTTCCACAGCAGTCGCTACTTGTAGTCTAGTAGAAGCAAGACCTCTGACCCCAGTCTAATGCCTTAGTCACGCAACCATCCTTCTTCACTATTATTATTGTAATGGCATCACTGCCTTTAATTCTGTGGATTTTCCCAAGTTAATTATTATCACTCCCACAACTTCTGGTATTTAAATGAGTAGTGTGGTGGAGACATCCAAACCCAAATCTATTAATCTGCCACATTATGTTGATTTATGACATCTTTTAAAGAAAAGATGCAGCCATAGCAATGATATTGTCACACTTTAGGAAACAAAATCCTAATTGTGGCTGCAGAGAATCGAATTCTAGAGTCATTTTGCAATCCTGGGATTTTGGGATCAAGTTGATGTTTGTTTTATAGATTTCCTCAAATCCCATAAATTCCCAATAGAAATAATTGTATAGTAAGGGATTGAGTTAGAATCAGCTAGGTAGTGCTTTTTTGGGGTGGGGGTGGGGGGGAGGTTATGGCACCTAAGGTGGGAATTATAGGTAAAACTGGTAGCAATGTCTGTTTAAGCTTGCTGGAAACTTTCAGTTTCTTATAACTATCAAATTTTAACCATTCAGTCTGAAATTATGCATGCAGAGTGTCTGCCTCAGGCTGAATTGTTTTGGAAACTTTCAGCATAAATGGTTCAGCTGTTTCTGAGAATGAGATTGGAGGAAAAGATGTTGTTTCACCCATGTTAAAACCAATTGGTATAACTGTTTGAGATACTCTAGTGCTTCCTTGCTTCGGAGCAGGGATGAGAAATTAGGCGGGGGGGTTGCCTTTGGGTCAGAGCTGTATCTTTTACTGTTCCTATTAAACAAATTTGGCCAAGTTATAGACCTTCAAAAAATCTCACTTCATGCATTCTCAGTTGAGATGGATTAGAGTTTGGTCGCTAAATTCTTGCAGATTCTGTCTGCACTGAGAATGCTCCAGCCCAGGACTGCAGGGGCTGAGCAGGACTTTGCCTGTAATTGCTGCTTCCAGCTGCTGCAGGTTGGTATTGTGCAAGGCACAGGAACTGAGAGCAGAGAGACACACTGTCCTGTGCTCTCAGTGCTCCCCCTGCTGGTACCCTGTCATTGTGGAGGAGGTGGCAGCCTGACTTCAATGCAAAGGGGACAAGAACCAGACCCGGGGAGAGGGGAGGGGAATAGGGTTGCCAGGTGTCTGGTTTTCGACCAGAATGCCCTGTCGAAAAGGGACCCTGCCAGCTCAGCTCAGATCTGCTGACCGGACCATTAAAAGTCCAGTTGGTGTGGGGCTGGCAGGCTCCCTACCGAGATCCGTGCAGCCCCCGGTATGTCCCTCCTGTTCTTAGGCATAGAGGCCGCCATGGGGGCTCCATGCACTGCCCGAGTGCCGGCTCCATAGCTCCCATTGGTCAGGAACCATGGCCAATTGGAGCTGTGGGGGTGGCGCCTCCGGGTCAGGGCAGTGCACAGAGTCCTCATGGCCCCTGGGCCTAGGAGCCAGAGGGCCATGCAGGCTGCTTCCCGGGAGTTACCTGAGATAGGTGCTGCCCAGAGCCCATATCTCTCACCCGGTCCCGCAACCTTGTTTCTTGCATTTCCTAACTTTTGAGTGCTTGACTTTGCAACTTTAGTAATGTGCTTTTAACATAGTTTTTGTGTGTGTAATATAAATATATGACAGGTTTCAGAGTAGCTGCCGTATTAGTCTGTATCCGCAAAAAGAAGAACAGGAGTACTTGTGGCACCTTAGAGACTAACAAATTTATTAGAGTATAAGCTTTCGTGGACTACAGCCCACTTCTTCGGATGCATATAGAATGGAACATATATTGAGGAGATATATATACACACATACAGAGAGCATAAACAGGTGGGAGTTGTCTTACCAACTCTGAGAGGCCAATTAATTAAGAGAAAAAAAACTTTTGAAGTGATAATCAAGCTAGCCCAGTACAGACAGTTTGATAAGAAGTGTGAGAATACTTACAAGGGGAGATAGATTCAATGTTTGTAATGGCTCAGCCATTCCCAGTCCTTATTCAAACCGGAGTTGATTGTGTCTAGTTTGCATATCAATTCTAGCTCAGCAGTCTCTCGTTGGAGTCTGTTTTTGAAGTTTTTCTGTTGTAATATAGCCACCCGCAGGTCTGTCACTGAATGACCAGACAGGTTAAAGTGTTCTCCCACTGGTTTTTGAGTATTTTGATTCCTGATGTCAGATTTGTGTCCATTAATTCTTTTGCGTAGAGACTGTCCAGGAACCTATCCTTGTAACAAACCCCGATGCCAACTCTGTCCACATATCTATTCAAGTGACATCATCATAGGACCTAATCACATCAGCCATACCATCAGGGGCTCGTTCACCTGCACATCTACCAATGTGATATATGCCATCATGTGCCAGCAATGCCCCTCTGCCATGTACATTGGCCAAACCGGACAGTCCTACGCAAAAGAGACTATATTACAACAGAAAAACTTCAAAAACAGACTCCAACGAGAGACTGCTGAGCTAGAATTGATATGCAAACTAGACACAATCAACTTCGGTTTGAATAAAGACTGGGAATGGCTGAGCCATTACAAACATTGAATCTATCTCCCCTTGTAAGTATTCTCACACTTCTTATCAAACTGTCTGTACTGGGCTAGCTTGATTATCACTTCAAAAGTTTTTTTTCTCTTAATTAATTGGCCTCTCAGAGTTGGTAAGACAACTCCCACCTGTTTATGCTCTCTGTATGTGTGTATATATATCTCCTCAATATATGTTCCATTCTATATGCATCCGAAGAAGTGGGCTGTAGTCCACGAAAGCTTATGCTCTAATAAATTTGTTAGTCTCTAAGGTGCCACAAGTACTCCTGTTCTTCTTTTTATAAATATATGATTATGCAAATTCTTTCTACCAGTGGAATGGCTACTAATTCTTGAGGGGCAGAGTTATGAGTGCATTATACTCAGGAGTTCTCAAATGTGGCAATAAAATCTTTATACCACAACCTACCATCATGTGTCTTGTGTTACCCACGTTTGTCTTATTTTGTTAAGTTTCTTGTGTGTCTTTGTCAGATGTGATGTCTTGGAGGCAGGAGCTGTCTCTTTCTTTGTGTTTGTATGGCACCTAGCATAATGGGGCCCTACGTACAGAGTAGAATACTATCCCATAATAGAGTAATAAGTGTAATTCTAAACGGGGTCGGCAACCTTTCAGAAGTGGTGTGCCGTGTCTTCATTTATTCACTCTAATTTAAGGTTTTGTGTGCCAGTAATACAGTTTAACGTTTTTTAGAAGGTCTCTTTCAATAAGTCTATAATATAGAACTAAACTATTGTTGTGTGTAAAGTAAATAAAGTTTTAAAAATGTTTAAGAAGCTTCATTTAAAATTAAATTAAAATGCAGAGCCCCCCGGACCGCTGGCCAGGACCTGGGCAGTGTGAGTGCCACTGAAAATCAGCTCGCGTGCTGCCTTCGGCACACGTGCCATAGGTTGCCTACCCCTGTTCTAAACATTACACTTTTTAATTAGACAGTCTCTAGTAGTAAATTGCTAGGGAAAGTAAAACATATGAGCCCAACACACCATTCCTTTTATGAGTAGTCCCATTGACATCAGCATGATGCTGCCTTGAATAAGGGCTGCAGGATTGGGCTTGAAGCCCTTAAATAGATTTAAAATAAACAAGAAACTTCCCCATGAAATGTGTAAAAGAAGGACTTTCCCCTTTGGATGCATTGTACAGTATGGGAATGGTATTGACCTCTACTCCACTATGCAGAGTTAAGACAATACCGTGTTTTAGATCCTTTTGAGTGAAAGCCTAACTGTGTCATGAAGGGGCAGATGGCACAGGTGGTTTCATTTCATCTTCGGGAGCCTGCATTTATATCTGGTTTAGGTTGGAGATGAAATAAGTTTGGTGGTCTCAGCCTCATGGGCATTTGTCCATATTACAAAACCACCATATAATTTGTCAGGACTCAACACTGTGGCAGCTTCTGCTTAGCAGGTGCCCAGAACTAGGATAGCAGTTGAGGAATAAACTGTGTTGGCAGAGCTACATGGGGAAGTTTGCACGTAGTCTGCCTACACTATGTGCTGTAGCCAGTTCTTTGAAACTCTCTTTTTCAAAAAGTATTTACACTAAATAAAACAGAGCAAAAAAGAAAACAGAAAGCAAAGCACTGCTGTATTTTGTTCACTGTTAACTTAGAGGCCAAGAAGAGTACAGCTGTTTGGAGCACAGATGCATTGTGATAGGCTGTTCACTTTAAAATATGCAGCCTGTTCTAGATATAAAGGATAAATAAAAGGAGGAGAGAATGTTGGCTAAAGTTTAGATTTTCTAGAGCTGGGCAAAAAGAATGTTGAATTCTACATAAAACTGTATCACCTTTTTTTGGAATTTGTGAAAATTACTCTTTTTAAATTAAAAACCCCAAACCCACAAAAACTTAAAGGAAGATCACTGCCCATAGATAGTAGTCTCTTGGGGTGCTGCTTCATCACTGTCTCTCTGAAGTCTTCTTGCTCGTTCAATATCTGCCCATTCCACTTGCCCATAACTGAGCTCTAATGATCCTAGTTGCCTCTGCTTCCCTGAGACATCTTGAGCCTTACTAACATTTTTGATTATTAAGAACACATTGAAACTACAATTCCATATGTCCAGGATAAGTTGGACTTGGTAGCAAATAGGTTGGGGAAGTTAACATGGGCAGCTGAGCAGCACAAACACTAAAGCCTGGTCTACCCTTAAAAGTTTTACCAGCATATCTGTTTTGATTAGGGGATTGATCTTTTTACCAAAATAATTATAATGGTTAAAGACCTAGTGTGAATGAAGTTAGACTGGTATAAAGGTGACTTAGGCCTGATCTACACTAAACAGTTAGGTCAACTCAGCTACATTGCTCAGGGATGTGAAAAATGCGCAGCACCCTGAGTGATGACATGAAGTCAACCTAACTCCTGGTGTAGATAGTGCTAAGCCAATGGAAGAATTTTTCCATTGACCTCGCTACCACCTCTCAGCATATGTAACGCTTCAGTGTAGACACTGCAGTGTTGCAGCTGCAGTTGTGCCACTGTAGACAAGCCCTTATATCACTATAGTTGTTCCTCCTTCTGTATATACTGTATGGAGCCCATTAATACTGGTATAATTGTGTGTCCATACTGGGGTATGGAAGGGTGGTATCGCTAGCTATACTGGCACAATTAAAGTGGTACAACTTTCTAGTGTAGAGAAGCGCTTACTAATTGTCCTACCAGTGGCACAACAGGTAACATATGTCAGGAGTATAAGAAGCACTTTGAAAGACTTTTCTTTTAATGTGTATATTATATTTCTCTATATATTTGTGTAAATAATTTACATTTAATGTAATCTGAACAAGTTGGCAGCTGTAGTTAAAAAAATGCTTTGGAGTAGAAGAAATGATTTAGCAGTTTTTGTCTAAATGTATATGAACAAGTCCTGTCCAGAAATTATCATATTTGTAATAAAGTAAAATGGAGAATGCTTCCTAATTCCAGTTTGTGTGTCAGAAAGTTCCACACACTTCCGCTAACTTTGGTGCCCTTTGAAGTTGCATTTGAACTACTTTATCTCCAGTAAGAGCCTATCAATATTTTTGTGTAACGTTAAAACTATTTAGGAGAAAGTCTTTCTGCTACACTAAAACATCTGTTAAAAATTAGTTGTACATAGTACTGTTGCCAGGTATTGAAGAATAGTTTTAATATAGTACATGTTGTTACTACATCTATAATAGTGTATGTTCCTTACTATATCCAAACCTATTTTTCCATGATCCAGTACTGAACTGCTGCTAGCAGTTCACCTTTTTTGCTCCGCTGGCTGGTGTGTCTAAATTGAGACCCAGTGTAAGAGGATACAAGTTTATTGGAATTGCATCCTCTTACACCAGATCTGAATTTGACCTTTAATGTGTTTAGTTCTAGAGCAGTGGTTCTCAAACTTACTTGATTGCACCTTCTTTGTGTCTGTAGTAATTTACCTCCTTCCCTTCCCTGCCCCCCACCGCCGCCACACAGGTACATATACAGATATGCCACGGTGGGTGCTTCACTTGAATCAGTTTCGGCTTCTTTGTTTTTCATTTGGAGTTGGGGTTTTTCCGTTGCATGTTACCTATTTTTCCTATCCATTGTAATAAGAGCAAAAGTGAAACTGTGATTGTGGTTCATGCTTACTATTAAATGTGTACACCATGTCGTAACAAACGGATTAACATATAGAGGGTAACGACTTTGTATAATGCTATGCAAGCTTAACAGAAATCCGTCAAAATGCACAGCGCCATCTGAGGACCTGACTTGTCTGGAGGAATCAGTTTTGCTAGTTATTCATTGCTGTGGGTAAAATGTACACAGTAAGTTTTCTTCCCTAAAGCTGCTTGCACCCCCTAGAATACATTTTGCACCCTCCACTGCTAGTTTTGTTAACTTAAGATTTCATTCTAACAGCATTGCTGTCAGCTGCGCGATGCTTTGCGGTGTCTAGTACCACCCCCAATTCCAAGTAGTAGCTAAAGGACACAGCTGAGTTTCAGAAGAATGAGTCTAACAATATATGCATATTGATTTCCTACTTAACATTTTTAACTGCATCAGAAACCAGTGGTAAAATGAAAATAAAAACCACTGGATGCTTCGCCACACTAGCTGAAGAATGTATTTTAGATGACTGTTTCAAGAGAGAAAGCAGGAAGATCTTGACAAATATTCCTTTTGCTTCATTATGGAAGTTTTAACAAAAGCTTTTGTTAATCGGTATTCTCTTTCTCAAAGTTGATCACAAATTTTGAAGAGTTTTGTGAAGTTTCTAGGCAGAATTTCTCTTAGGGTGCAGGTATATACGTCTTATTGAGTCATCTCTGTTGCAGACTTGCATGTACACAGACACGCTCTGTCTCATTTTCTGGGTCAAATTTTGAAAAATTAGTGCTTAAGTTGCATTTGTAAGATCAAGTAAGTACACTTGAAAACCAGAAACTGTGGAATGGGATTTCATATACAGATGGATACTTGCACATGCAATTGCTTGTTTTATGTGTGTAGACGCATACAGTACTATGAGTGTAATTACCATGTGCAGAACTTTTCCTCTCATTGAAAGTTTGGCACACTCTGTTTCTCAGAACCTAAGGGTTCCCTAAAACTGTAAATTGCAACTGTAACAGGGTCCACGACCTGCCCCTCTTCCTGGGGGCCCGCTTGCTGCCCCCCAATAAGGCTCAGAGAGGCTTCAGGGTTGTGCAACATCCGTGTCTTTATTTACTTAAAGTTGTTCCACCACCAATGTCTGTCTATATACCAGCTGTACAGGATTATCCACCTCTTTTACAGGCAGAGTCAGCCTTCAGCTAGGAGGCCTCCAGTTCCCTCCCACACTGACTTCTCCCTGGCTGCCCCCTGCCTTCTGGCTCCCGCCCAGCCTTTATAGCCCTTGGCTTGTCAGGCCAGCAGGTGTTCCCAATCCTCAGGCTGGCATCAGGCCTTTTCCATCAGCCCCAATCTGCTTCCCATGATTGGAGCTGACTGGGCAGGGGCTAATTAGGTGCTTTTGCACCAGCACCTTGCTACACAACCTATTAATTTCATATCTGTAACACCCAAAATGTTTTAAAGAGAGTAAAGTAAATCTTACAAAAATAAGATGAAAATCTGGATAAAATATGTGGCTGCCATTTTGAATTTACAGTCCCTGCCTGAAGAATATTTTCTCTTTATTTTTGGAGGGAAATTAAGATGACTTTGTCTCCTGCGGACAAAAAACCCAAACAACTGAAAAAGCAAATACTTCCCTAGAAATGACATAATCCTACATCCCTTGTTTTTAAAATCATGATTTACTCAATAGATGTAATTCATCCTGGGTGGAACTCCATTGTAGCCAGTGCACTGGCATTATGTTTCATCAAATGAATTCCTGTAGAATTTCTGAATCTCTTATATTGGATAGTAGGACTTAGTGGAATGTTAAGAGAGGCTGATCTTCTCATCACATTAATTCTGTTCACTAGTATGCATTATCAAAATAATTTGTATCCTATGGATAATGATTAATTATGAATATTGACTGAACAGGATTCAAAGTATTTATAGACAGAACTGAAGAAAAGCCGTATCCTTCCTTATATCTATTCTAAATGTAGTTTAGATCCTATCTGTATTCGGTCAGAGGGAAAAGAATTAATTTTATACTCTCAGCTGAGTAATTACGTTCACCTAAGTCCTCTTGAGTGCACCTTGTTCAGTTTTTGTGACTTGAAGTGGTGTGGTGTACACTCTTGGGGTTTAATTTCTTTTTTTTCTCTTCTGCTTTACTGAACAGCTGTCTTAGTATGGGCAGTGTAACTTGATATAATAGCATATTTTTGCCCTAGTCTATTAGCACAGATTTGTAATGGTTGTTTTGGAAAATGTGCTATGAATTTATTGCAAGACCTTCACACTGGAGTAGTTAATTCAACTTTACAAATCCCTGGCACTTGACTTTCATCTTTCATAACAAAACTGAATCTGTGACTTGATGCATTGAAGTGAGCAAAACAAAATGGTACTTTAACAGCGGTGTTTACTTTGATCATTTTTCAACGTTTGTGCCCTAATCTTTCACGTAGTACAAATTGCTTTACCAGAGTAATGGGGCAGGAGCCCATGGACTGTTTTTGTAGTTTGGTTGCTGTGGTGATATTCAGCCTTCCATGAAACTATCATCTCCAGGGAAACAGAAACCTCTGCAGCTGTCTTAACCTTGTAGATATTGTGTATGTTTAATAGAGGCCTTAAAAGAGCTTTTTACAAACTGTATAGACAGTCGTTACATACATAAGCACCCACACAAATATTGTTTGCTAGGTAATACTTGCTTTAGTTTGATAACATGTTTTATAGGGGACACAGCTATCTTTTTGAACTCATATTTAATAGTTTTAAAGCTTTTTACAGCATATATTAAATGATTATTCTAACTGACCTGACAACTAGACATTTGTATGTATCATTTCCCATCTGCAACTATATATTTTGTTGTTGGAACAATTGCCAAAGCAAGAATGATTTTTTTTAAATGAATTTGCCATCATTTTTGAGTGTGTGTGTTTTGGCATAGCCCTAAAGTTAAATTTTGTCCATGAATGAGCTAAAATATTCTTTTAGTGCCTAGAAATTTATAACTTGGGGGAGTGAGTGAGTGTGACCCAAAGGAGGCTAAGAGATAGGCAGACACATTCTGGAAGAACAGTACTATTTTGACATACAAAGCTTCTGGGACTTAAGCTTAACTGAAAGGACTGTTTAAAAGCATGCCCAGAAATGTTAGATTAATGTTTATGAAAATGTTGACTGTGATACATCAATAAACAAGTGAAACCTTCATCAAGGGAGGATACTGGGACATATGTGCTTATTTACTATTAATATTCCAGGGGAATTGGTGAAAGCTCCATCATTTAGGACATTTTAAAAGGAGGCTGGAGAAAGCAATAGAAACTATGTTGTAGCTGACTGGTAGATGAACTAGATGACCTAATAACTCTTTGCCTCATTTAATTATTCACTTTTTATTTTATGTTGATATTGTCTCACTCAAGTGCTCAGGCAGAATTACAAGTGCCATCTAAAATGGAGGATGCCTGTTTAATAGCTGTTGGCTAAGATATCATGATGTTAAATGCAACAAAAATGTAACACATATAAATAGTTTAAATTAAATTTAGAAGGATGGATGGGGGAGTATCACTTCATAAGGCATCATATAAAATAGAGTAACTTCCCTAATGCTTTCAGGTAAATCATGGGTGAAATTCTGGCCCCATGAGTCTTTCACTGTGAACTTCAGTGGAGCCAGGTTTTGACACTGTCTTCATAGCTGTTTGTACAGAGCCTAACATGGTGGGGCTGCGATTCTTATTGGGGTCTCTTGGCACTACATAATACAAATATTTAATAATAATAATAAGCATTCAGTCTGACAAAATACAAAAAGAGAACAAGAAGGAAAAACTTTCTATGTAACTTGTCTCTTCTACAAACATTTTCCTTAAATACATTCTGGCTTAATGGTTTGAAATAGTCAAATACCCTTTTATTAATTTGTTTATGTAGTACTTGCAGTATGCTAGACACTGACCAGACTTTGAAGAGGGGGAAGTCCCTGCCTTGAGCTCACAGTCGAAGAACAGATAGGCACTCAGAGTTTCGGGGAAGAGGAACAACAAATAGGGTTCTTTTTATACATGTCTGCTAGATTCATTGTTAGCAGCATGGCAGAAGTGGTTTATGAAGAGGGACTTAGATGTAAGCAAATGAGCTCAGGGAGGTGGTACCGTACATAAGGAACGTTGTCAAGGAGGCAGTCGTGCAAGAAGCTGATGGACAAGCAGAAGAAGTTGGGAACAGTTGGCAGAACCAAAGTGGCAAGAAGCTTGACAAGGCCAGATAAGCAGAGAGAGGCAGAGTTTTACACAGAGATTTGAATGTGCTGACATAGCTTACACTTGATGCAATAGCACTTTGTGAGCCAGTGGAAGGATTTAAAGAGGGGAGTGACATGATCAAAAATGGCTGCCACACTGCAGGGCAGAGGGATGGGGAAGATGGTGATGATGTCAACAGTGTTACAGAAGAGAGGCAAGTGGAAAAGTTATTTGCTCAGTGTGCCCCAAAAGAAAAATAGGAGGAAACTACACCTGACTGTGGATCAAGAGCTAAATTAAATATATTGTAGAAATCTCATTGTGCTGGTACCTAGATTATTTATTCGGGTTTTAAAACCTGACAGACCCATTAGCAAAAAAATAGCAAATGACAGGAATGGAGGTGGGGGATAAGGGCCTAATGGAGACTCACTGACTTAGGTGGGACCTGAGGAGTAATGACACTGAGAGTGTGGGTCCCGAAGGCTTGAGAATTCCATCCACTCTGGTGGAACATCATCACAGAGTCTGCTAGAAAAGTGTACATTTTTTTGCACTTTATTTCCTTGGAGTCTGGGTCTAAGAGGCTTCCAGACTGAGTTTCAGATAAGTTTTTTGTGTATTTGTTTTTTGTTTGGAGAGGATAACAATGCAAAATTGTGTTGGTTTTGTGTGTGAGAGAGAATTTTCAGAAAAAGTTAGATTTTACTTGTGAAAAATTCCTTTTCAATTTTAACTTTCTGTGACTTTTCCAAAGGACCAGCATGCACTTTTCTTTCTGGAATGTGGGAAGACTGTGACATATAGTGTAGCTCCTCCCTGTCCTGTCATCCCAGCCAGGAACCACACAATAGTTGCAAAGAGGGCAGTGTTGTGTCTGTACAGCAGGTGCCATGTGCTGAAGCCTGTGGGGGAAAAGCCAGATGCAGCAATGATGATTTAAAAAACCAAAGAGTGAAATAACAACCAAAACTTACTGGAATAATAACCAAGAATTCTTATGGCACATCCAGTCAGGGTAATTCCTCTGACTGTCTGGCCTCAGCAGTGTGGTCGTTTTTTTTTTTTTTTTTTTTTTTTGTCTCTCACAACTTTGCTGACAAGCAAAAATCTTCAGAAAGTCTAAGATGGAGTCAAACTTTGTACTTCATTATGTGGACTCTAGTTGTTAGTTTTGAACACAGTTGTTTGAGGTCAGTTTAAATATAGATAATGATGTAGCTTCATTGCCTTATTTTCCAGTGGATCCTTACCAGGTGCTGCAGAGATGGAATTTGCTGGGTCTGTTAGTAACAGGGTATATACTGTGTTATGAATTTCTAATCAGAACTCCCTATTAAAATCAACTGGAGTAAGTCTTTAAAAAAAATACAAGGCTAATAAATTAATAATATTTTCTAATCTTGTGCATCAAGTATCTGATTCTTAATTTTTCTATATAGAGGTTTTTTTGAGGTGTTCTCTTAATTTTTTAAAAAGTCACAGAGGACTTATAATTAAGATTTACTACCCTACTGGGTAGGAAAGAGGTATATTAGAGTCACAGGGTCCAGAAAGAATCAGCTGTTGTTGATGGCACCAAGAATAGGGTTGCAAGGCATCCGGGTTTCGACCAGAACGCCCAGTCAAAAAGGGACCCTGGCAGCTCTGGTCAGCACCGCTGACTGGGCCACTAAAAGTCCGGTTGGTGGTGCAGTGAGGCTAAGGCAGGCTCCCGGCTTGTCCTGGCTCTGTGTGGCTCCCGAAAGTGGACAGCATGTTTGGTTCCGAGGCTCAGGGGCGGCCACGGGGTCACCGCATGCTGCCCCCGCTCCAAGCGCTGACTCTGCATCTCTCATTGGCCGGGAACCGTGGCGGCGGCGCTTGTGGGATCAGGCAGCACACAGAGCCCCCTGGCTCCTCTGCCTCGGAGCCAGAGGGACCTGCCAGCCACTTCCAGGAGCCGCCTCAGGTAAGTGTCGCCTGGAGCCTGCACCCCGAACCTCTGCCTGTACCCCAATCTGCTGCCCCAACCCTGAGCCCCCTTCTATACCCAAACTCTGTCCCGGAGTCCACACCTCCTCCCATACTCCAACCCCCTGTCCCAGTCCTGAGCCCCCTCCCGCACTCAAACTCCCTCCTGGAGCCCGGAGCCCGCATCTCACACTACAATCTCCTGCCCTAGCTCCCTCCTGACCCCAAGCCCCTCGGTCCCAGGCCAGAGCCCCCTCCTGCACCTCTCATCCCCAGCCCTACCCCAGAGCCCACACCCCCAGCCAGAGCCCATGCCCCCTCCCGCACTCCAAACCCCTTGGCAGGGAATGGATCACTTGGTGATTACCTGTTCTGTTCTGTTCATTCCCTCTGGGGCACCTGGCATTGGCCACTTTTGGAAGACAGGATACTGGGCTAGATGGACCTTTGGTCTGACCCAGTATGGCCATTCTTACGTTCTTATGTTATGTTTGGTTTAACCCTAAATAACACATCCTCCCCAGGTCTCTTCCCTGGGTGTTCCCTTTTGGCTGCTCTCATCCTCTCCACTCAATGTCTATAGCAAGGTTCATCCTTTTCTTTGTTTCCTACAGACAGAGTTGCTGGCCACGCTTGTATCTCTCATCTTGCCCTTTGAATTTGAGTGTGATCAAAGGTCTAGGGAGGATTTCATCTCCTCAGTCATTGGGTGGAGATCTTCATTCTCCAAGCAAGATGAATATATTGTGCTCCCCCAGCCAGCTACCTTTCTCTGTCTCTGCAGCACATCCTGTTGCTCTAGAGACAGCAGAAGGCACTACAGATTGATCAGTGACCTGTGGGCATTGCTGGCTTGGGGAGAAGAGGAGGAAGCTGGTAATCTGTGTGGCAAAGGCTTGTGGGATATAGTAGTAGAGCAAGGTCTATTGGCTGGAGAACCCTACCTATAATCTTAGTAAGATATACTGTACTAAGAGCCATTCTAAAAAATGAACCTTTATTGCAACAGTGTAGTTGATTTGATTGCTCTTTGATATTCCGAATACCAGCTAGTCTCAAACTTCTTCATAGTGTGAATCACACAAATAGTCTCTTGGGCACTCCACTCCTATTAATCTTTATGTGGAACACCTCCCCTCCCGTTGATGGCCATGTGGGTCATCTAACTTTCCTTTCATTGTCTTGTGGGACCACCTTTAAGGAGGCAGCAATCTACTACTGCTATTGATATTCTCCCTAGAAAGAATAGAGCACTGGCTGTGTTCCTAGCCTGTTGATCATAGATGATTTTTTTCTGTTCCTTTGTTCCCTGCAGGTCTAGGGACATACAGGGGCTTGGTTATAAAGCCCATTATTTTGTAATGTAAAGTCTCGTTTACCATACCTGTTTCCACATGGTCCTTTTGGAAATTCTATTAATTTTCTTCTTATGTATTCCTTTGTAGGCCTAGATTTCTGTTGGAATCCCTTCTCTAGGAAGGTCAGGGCTGGTGTAATGGTATCATCTTGTGTTACTGGACTGGTTCCTCTTGTGTGTAATTTTGTTTTTGTTTGGTGCTGGTTGTTTTTTTGTATTTCCCAGGTGTGATTTCAGTCCCATCAATATCAGCATGTTCAGGCCTCTTGCTAGACAACCTCTGCAGCCTTTCATTTAGAGATCAGATATCTGAGCTTCCCTTGCAAGTTGCAGTTCTTTTGGTTTATCTCTGTGTTCTCTAACCCTCAGTTTAGTGGTTTGACCTTCTGCCCACACTATTTTTGATCAACATTTGCCAAGGTTTTCTTAAACACTTTTGCAGCACTTTGCAGCTTCAGAACACAAATGATAACACAGACTGACAGTTTTGGAGAAGGCTAATCCATCAGTCTTGGGTCATAAGGTCTGAATTCTAGAAACCTTAATGTATGTAAAGATGACCTGTTATTCAATCAGAGTTTTATATTTAATTTTGTTTTAAACAGTTAGAGGGAAATAGTCACAACTTTTTCTGTTGCTCTGCAGGTCACGTTACATTTGAATCCCATTTCCTCAGTGCACGTTCACCATAAGCCTGTGGTGTTCCTACTGAACTCTCCTCAGCCCCTGACCTGGAAGCTGAAAACAGAAAGATTGGCATCTGGAGTCCAAAGATTTTTCTTCGTAAGTATACCGAGTCCTCTGCCGCTCTGTAACACAACATGTGGAGTGAATGATATTCATTTTGAAAGATTTTAAGCGTATCTTTAAAAAACTTAACAGAAGATCAAGTTTCAGTGTGGGACTCTGGGGAGCTATTAGGTGGCATGGGAAAGCAGTTTGGGAAAGTGCCCAGTTACTTATGTGAATTTAAAAAAAAAAAAACTGGTTTTGTGGAATCTACCTATTGTGTGATTATTAACTCTAGCAGTACTTCTAGTTTGAGAAGTTGTGTAGCCTAGGACATAACACCAGTCCTGATTAGAAGTTTTGAATGTACTATAATGCTAAAAACATCAGAGCAATAGGACATCTTACAAGTAGCTGCTAAGTGTGTGGTCTGTCACCAAAATACAAATATGTATAAGCTGAGCTTCTCGTGTGTACAATGCAAAGTTTATTGCTGACGTGAAGTTTTGTTGCACTGCTGAGAAGGACCAAACGAAGCCATTAGTGTTTCTCAAAAGGTTGGAGCACTGCTTATATGGCAAGCTCCAAATGCTACCTACTGTTTGTAAATCATGTTCTTTCAGTTTGCCAGGACATTCAAGTTTGCTATTTGTAGTGAAACAGACTGGTTGTTTGGATTAGATTTTTCGCATATGACATAATGTCTAAGGATGAGTCTTCTCTATTAGAATTGCAGCTTTACTATTTTGAATCATAATCTCAGAAGTAAACATTATTATTTATAGCTGCAGGATATCCATCTGGGGCTTAATTTTGCTTTTAAGGCACAGCTGGCAGTGGTGGACAGTACAGTGGTGCACTGTCCAGAGAGAGTCATTGTGCCTCAGGTAAAATGCCACCAGGAGTGCAAGGTGAGGAGGATGCACTGTGTACTCCCCCTGCAGCTGGCTAACTGTGATGCTAAACTCCAGTAACCCTGGTGTTCAGTGGAATGCAAGAGCTGCTATTTTCCTCAAGCCCCATTGAAGGTGCAAGAGAAGAGGGGGGTTTGAGCCCCTAATGTGTTAAGCTTTGAAGGACCTAATCCTTAGGGTTACCATTCGTCCAGATTCCCCCCGGACATGTCCGGATTTTTGAACTAAAAATAGTGTCCGGGGGGAATTTGTTAATGTCCGGACTCCCTCCCCCCCACCCCCATGCAGAGCACGCGCGGCTAACAGGGCAGCCGGATGGTGCCACTTGCATGGGGCTCTGACAGCGAGAGAGAGTCCCTCCTCCCCCCTGCAGCAGAGCTCACTCACTCCCTCCCTCCCTGCATTCACCTCCGGCAGTCTGGAGCTCCTCCCCCACTGCTGCCCAGCATGCCGGGAGAACGGCTCAGACAGTTCCTGAGCAAGCTCACAGAGAGACCTTAGGCGAACCGAAGGCCAACGACAAGGGAGCCAGGGGGTCGGAGAAGGGGCAGGGAGGTTCTGGAGGGGGCAGTCAAGAGACGGGGGGGGTCGGGAGTTCGGGGGGGGCTTTCTGGGAGGTGTGTGGATAAGGTTTTGGGCAGTCAGGGTATGGGTAGGGGGTAGGGTCCTGGGGGGCAGTTAGGGAGGGGGCAGTCAGGGGACAAGAGGCAGGGAGGCTTAGGTAGGGGGTGGGGTTCTGGAGGGCAGTTAGGAGCAGGGGTCAAGGAGCGGGGGGGGAGGGTTGGGGGTTCTGAGGGGGGTGGGAAGTGGGTGGGGCAGGGCTAGGGCAGGACAGGGGCGGGGCTAGGGCGGGGCTCCTCCCGTCCTCTTTTTTGCTTGCTGAAATATGGTAACCCTACTAATCCTGCTTACAGTTAAGTTTGTCAAAATTCAGACTGGCTTCAATAGGAGCAGGACTGAGCTCTATCCTGTGCATTTTTATGGCTAATTTCATGTACACTCAAAATAGCGTGTAAAAGTAGCAGCCCAGAGTCTCCATTTCGACCCAGCCCATCCTGGCCAATGTCCTCAAAGTCTGTCCACTTCATGGCACCAAAAAAAGACATTACTAACAGTAGGCTGTGCAGAGCGTGACCCTCCCTTTCCATAGTCACATGTGGGACAGCAGCGAATTAGTTACCAGTGTTGACATTTAAAGGATCATCACTAAGCATCTGAGCTAATTTAGTCACTGGGATGAATAGCAGGTGCTCTGTAGATGCAGTTAGGAATCACTGCATCAGTTTATGCCTGCTTCCCACATGCATGGTGTTCTCCATAACCGCAAGGAATAGAGGTTTGGGGTTGTTTTGTTTTGTTTTATAATAAAAGTTGAGAACCTGGAGAAGAAGATGGCTGCATCCAAAGAGTGCCATATCACTGACTCAGCATAACCTGCTGCAGTTTGAGACCTGCAGTACCTCCCAACCCAGCATTTCATTCTCTTCCTCTCCCTTCACTGTTCAGGCATGTCTTCACTGCAGTTAGCCTGGGGTCTTACCCAGATATTATACCTAACTCCCTGCCTGTCCACATACAAAAACCTCTCATCTCAGTTTAGTGATGCTTTAAACCTGGTCTAGCTACCCTGACTCGGGGTGTGAGTTAGAGCCTGGGTTCTGCTTTCACTTTGCAGTGAGGATGTAGACTAAATCACTGGAATTCTGTCAGTCCTCCAATACCTTCCCACAATTCTCTCTGTGTGCTGAGGACAATCAAGTTTGCCCACAATTCATTGGGAAAGAATCAAAGCAGCTCAGCTTACAGCAGCACACAGAACTACAGGCTATGCCCCTCAGAAGTTCTAGCGCCTCATATAGGGGAGTGCAGCACCAGTGAGGACACAGTGATTGGGTATGGCTTCGTTGTGTGGCTGCTCACAGCTGGGCTAGGCTAACCCTGGTGCTCATCATCCAGGCTAAATCGGCAGTGAAAGGCATACCCTAGAGGCTTCCACTCTTTCCTCTCTGGCCTGCAGCGTTTGGAAGTACTTTGGGTGATTCTTATTTCAAAGTGAACCATGGAACAGACATACACAATGTTTCTAACCCATGGAGTGAAAGGCACCCTTCCTTCTTGCCACAACATCCAGCAAAGTCTGACACAGTTCTAGCTCAAGGTTCTGTTAGGGGTAGAATGAAGGATACATTACCTGGTCCTCTTTATTTTAAAATATTTTGGCTTATCCACTTCAGCTTTATCTCTGTTGTTCACTTCTCTTGAGCTTGTGGTTAAGGTGGAAAACAGATTATTTTGAAACTTAATTACTAATGTGTTCTTTCCTAGCAGGTTTTAAATTTAAATAAATTCCTTGTATTTTATTTCCACAAATTATATGTTCAAAGCAGAAATGTAAGAAACACATACTGCTGCAGTGTCATAACTATTGTGTCTGTCTCTATGGAAGCATTTCCCTGGGGTAATTGCTGACTTTCTAGCTTTTCTTTCGAGCATTTCACAAAACAAATAGATGTACTGTTTTTACCTCAATTATAAGTTTATTGCCTTTCTGTGTTTTAATACACTCTGTAGTTTCTTTAGAGATTAATCACCATCCAGTAAGGAAAATGAAGACATGAAAAGATGTTCAGCTGGCTAGTTTATGGCATTTTAAGTGACTAAAAGAACAGCAAACCTAGCACCCGAGCCAAACACTTCAGTTAAATGGCCCCAGTACTACAGAGAATGATAACAGTAATAGCACATAACACAGTCCTTTGCACACACTGTACAAAGGTTATCAGCACTATTAGCCCTAATTTACAGATGGGGAAAGTAAGGCACAGTGAGGGTAAATGACTCATCCAAGGTTATGTTGTGAGTCAGTGGCACAGCCAGGACCAGACCTCTGTCTCTTTGTTACCACTGTGGTGCTCTGGCCATTGTATAGTGCTGCCAGGTCCTGTCTGTGGAACATTGTATTCAATTTTTCATTGGAATTAATTTGTTCAAGGAACCCAACAGAAGACAGCACAGAGTTGCTGTTTAAAGATGGAACCACTTTGGAATGGAGATGGGTTCAGGCTACAAAGATCAGTGCAGGACTTCCCCAGAGTTCAGGGGAATTCAATCCATTGTAGCCCATTATACAGACAGGGGCCAGTATCAGAATCTGAACTTTCCAACAATATGCTTAGAGTTGGGATTTTGTATCATGCCTGACTCTGTTTTGGGAGGAAATTTGAACTGTGAAAAGTATTCATTGTTTCCTAGTATAATTTAAATGTAATTAAGAAGCTTAAGTATCTATCTAGAAATCTTCCTGCTAGATACTTTAAGGTAGAAAAATATAAAAAGCATTTCTGAATGGTTTGGTGCACATGGAAAAAAATTAAAATACTTTTTTTTGCCTTGTTATACACATAGTTTAATTCAGGGAAAAGTGACGGGTAAAGTGTCTATTCAAAATGTAATGTGAGTGGCTCACAGTTTAGCCATTTCTTTACAAGACATTCCTTTTTACATGTTAAGCCAAACAGTGGACCAAAATATTACTAAAATCCTATAGAAAACTACTAAATGGCAAAAGATCTACTATGATTTACACTTGAAGTAATGTATACTGCACCCTCTTTAGAGTGCTATGCACTTCAGCCATGCCTCTTACATAGTTAACTTCAGTTTGCTTTAATATAATCTTTTATACAATGTGAGTTGAAGTGAGATAATGCTTCATAGAATTGTAGTGTTATAAATAGGAAAATAGTGTTGTACTGTGAACAGGGCACCAGACTGAGAGTAAGAAGTTTCCCACTCGTCCAGTGATTTATTGTGTAATCTTCCTCAAGTCACTTCATCTCTTTCTGCCTCATTTCCCCCATTTGTAAACTGAGGATTATATTACTTACCCACCTTGACAAAATGTGTTGGGATCTTGGATAAAAACTTGCATTTAAGAGCTAAATATTATTATGCTATCAGTATATTATTAATATAATAATTAATATTGTATCCGTAACGGATTATGGTAATTTAGATGCAAATTTTGGACCCACTCTGCGTTGTCTTGGACATCACTGAGATTCAGTTGCTGGTCAGATTCTCATGCTTGAAAATTTATAAAAGCCGTTCCAAAAGCCTGTAGAAAACATCTTGCCTGTGCTACAGCTCAGGGGTGGAGGGGGGAGGCTTGCAAAAAAACCAAACCAACAAAAACAGTATGGAGAAGAGTTTACTTTTACTACAACAACAACAGAAACCCACTTTTTTTGGTGGTGGTTGTTGCTTAGAATGATTTGTTGCAAAAATGTCCTGGCCAAAAACCATGTTTTTTTTATGGGACTGTCAGAGAGGTGGGCTTTACAGGTACAGTTTAGCTGGTGAATGCTTTCACTAGAAGTGGCAGCCCTCCCTCTGGCTTTTAAAGCCTAGGAACACCTTTGCTAGGAAAATGAAACATCTTAGTGCAAAAATTAGAATTAAATTGACATCGAAAATTTATACTCCGTTCTTTGTGACTTTCTGGCAGAAATCATCATGTGTAATTATTTATAACTGTTTATGAAGAACCTGATCCTACAACTCTTACTTTGAAGGGTATGCACTTAAGACATGCTAGTGAGTAAGGGATATGGGCCCTGAAAGCACTTATACAAATGAGTAACTTTACTCACATGAGCAGCCCCAGTGACTTTAAAGGAATTACTCATATCAGTAAAGTTAGTGTAAAAAAAAAAAAAAAAAAAAACCATGAAAAACTGTATTATGTCTTTTGGCTTGAGATTTTAAAAGAAAAAAAACTTACTGCAGTGAAAAAAATAAATTAATTCCAGTATAAAGATTAGTAATTAAGTCACTTATGCATTTCTGAAGGGGGAGGAGGGAAGCTGTGTACTCATTATTTCTGCCAAAAATTGGTTTACTCTCTTGACTTGACAAAAAAATATGGCTCAAATATTTTGGGTCTCTGCCACCAAACCACAGGCAGTTGTATGGTTTGCACTACATTTTGGATGACTGACAAAACTCACTGAAAAACAAGTGCTATTTGTTTTCCTGTGCCTAGTATTTAACGGGAAATCAGGAGGCTAAATTTCCAATCACTTGTTAAACAGCTGCAGATGTAAGCAAAGCACTCAGAAGAAGAGTGAGATAAGATAGGAAATGCCATGACTAGTGATAAATGTATAAATAGTGACCTTCCATGATTGCAAGAAAATGTAGCTGATTTTTAGTGTCGGGAAATTGTGCTTAGAATAATTTAAAAGGACATTTACAATTAATATTCATTGTTTTTCCACTGAGAAGCCTGAAAATAATTCCCTATCCTTCCAGTTTTTTTGCCCTTTTCTACTTGGCAAATGTCTCCCACACAAATATTTTGAAATAACTTCAGCATAATACACTAGGTTAATTAAAAACAGTGTTCAGTATACAGTAACTTCTCTAGGGCTTAATTTTCTGGCATGATAGCTCTGTGAACTTTTTGTCACATAGACAGTTTCAGAATACTACAAAGTATTGTTTTTATAGGGCTACAAAGGTGGGATCTTCTACTTTCATGCACATCAGGTGGGAGCTCAGGCTACTCATGCTTTTGCTTTTTTTAAAGTTTTTTGCAATAGATGAAGGATTTATGGGGGTAGGAGTGATGGAAAATGATAGGTTAAATATATATTTAGAATCTGATGGACTATCCAAATCAGATCACATTTTACAGTACAATAAATCAGATCTAAGCCTAAAACTCCACTAGTATTTCTTTAAATAACTGGATTTTTCATTTTAAAATTGTTTCACAAAGGAATCAGAGAAAGGAGAGGCAGCAATTCGACTAAGCTACACAAACTGCTGCACAATTATGTAGCACATGACAAACATATCTATATATTACAGTGCCAGTGACATCCCAAGATATTTTTCTGAACTTTATAATATGCAAACACCTTTCAGCTATATTGTGTATCACTTTGTCTGGATTTGAGCCAGGCAGGAATCTTTGGAAAAGCCTCTCTATGCTGCCACATAATTCTTCAGCGTGAATGTAACAAGGTTTTACCCAATCTAGCATCCTGCCTCAGTTTTCTTCCAGGACTCTGCATCCAGCTGCTTTTGAGTCAGGTTACACTCATTGGGATCAGTTTATTAAAACAATATTGTCAAATGTCAACTTAAATCAAAACATGGCTTTCTCCCACTCCAGTTACTTCAGCCTCTTGCTGGACTCAACAGTTCTTTCCAAAACCTAGGTCCTGCTGCCTGGTATTTCTTCAGGCCTCTTAAGCTGTAGTTCCTACCTTATACTATAGCCAGGCCTTTTCATCTGGTGTGAAGAGCCCCTGCCCATATCCCTACTTCGCCTATATCCCCTCAAGTCTCTGCACTTCCTATGACTGGTCAAGCAGGCTCACTCTTATAGGAAGTCCCACCCCTCAGCTAATGCCAGGTGACAGGAAGCCTGACTCTTAGGACCGCCACTCCATATATGCACCTTTGGCCTGACACTAAGCCAAGATGTGAAGGTAAAGAGGAGCAGCCATATTGGTATTGGAGAGTGAAATGTGTTCCCAGATGGCAGTTTCACCCACCACCTTCTTCCAGTGAGAAATTAGAAGGGGTGGAGCTGGCATCCAGGGTTATCCTCCTCCCTTATATCATCATGGCTTCTCCCCCTCTTCTCTTGCTTCAGTGGCTAGGTTTACTATGCCACAGGAAACTGATGCTGTAGCTGGTGGAAGTTTGCAGAGTGGGGAGAAGGCTCCTGCTTGCCACTAACTGAGCCTAGTGATTAATTTAGAAATAATAAATCACTACAGGGTGTGTTAGTCATCGATTCCAGTGGAAACCAGGCAGCTGTAATGACTTTCATGTCTGTATCTTAATTCTCTCCTTCTTTTCTTCCTACTAAATAGAAACAGATTCCTAGAAAAATTCAAGTAGATTCTGTCAGAAGCCTTCAACTGGCTTATTTAGTTTGTTGATCTTTATGTGCGTTCAGTTGTGTAATTTAAACATGACGTCAGTTTAGAATATTGTTACCCATTCAGATAAATTAATGTGACATGGATGGCTAGCTACATATGATTAATATAGATAATCTCCCACTAAGATAACTAACCTGTGGGGGCAGAAGGAACCATCTTGGATGTGTAAACTGTTCCCATTCACCAATGGAATATTTATGAA
Organism: Malaclemys terrapin pileata; assembly: GCF_027887155.1. Classification (NCBI taxonomy): domain Eukaryota; kingdom Metazoa; phylum Chordata; order Testudines; family Emydidae; genus Malaclemys; species Malaclemys terrapin. The sequence continues at coordinate 77,715,820 of NC_071512.1, forward strand.
ATTGTTTAAAATGTGGTATTCAAGTTAATGTTGCCCCTGAGGCACTATTACTTGCATAATAAGCACTCACTCATAAGATAAGTCAAGCACAAAAGGACCTTGGCAGCATTACAAGGACACGTTTTCTATAAGGCTGCATAGCTCTCTTAAGAGACATATACAGGATCTTCTTTAGGATCAAGGACATGTTTTTTTTGTTGTCTCTGGACAATGAAAGGAAATCCCTGTTGCAGTGTGAGTTCCTCTCTGTGACCAATATGCTGCTGCTGGATAGGAGTGTGCAGTAAGACAATATCTTTTCCTAAATAGTTTTTGTTTTCTGTAGAAATTCTCTCCAAACCCCAAGAATGGATATTTGGGCGGGGGGGGAGAGAATGAGAATATTGCATGGAGAAAAGGATGTAGCTGCCCTTCTCCTTTACTTGAAATGCAGAATAGCCCTTAGAAACACTTTCTTTTCTGTGATTAGTAACCTTCCTCATCAGTATCTTTTGGGCCTGCACACTGTTTTTCCAGACTTAGTGTGTCAAGTTTGAGAAATTCCCCTTCACTCCATCACCTGAGAATGTTCAGTGCATTCAACAGGAGAAGAAAAGGTGGCAGCAGTACTGAGGGCATTAGAAATCACCATATCAAAAGCAACAGCAAGAGAGAGTGTGCGGGAATACTTTTTCCACCCTATGACTATGAAGCCACCAAGTAAATAAGGAGATGGCGTGAGAAGCCAATAGCATGCCTGACACGGTGTGTTGCTAGCCAACCAATTGAACTGTGTAGCGCTCAGATAAATGCTATAAATATCTTTAATTAAATGAGGTACTTTTAATTTCAGTGCACCTGCGTGTCCTGGGTGCTTTAAGGAGTAAGGCTGCTTTCAGAGAGATTGGTTCTATAGGGTAAGAAGTTAATGTACAAAGGCAGGTGTTGAAACAAAATGATGGTTGCTTTTTTTTTTTTCTTCTTTCTTTCTTTTGGAAGAGTTTGTTGAACCCAGTCCAAAAAAAATAATGTGGTTGGCTCACTTAACCTAGCCTTAAGTCCTTGTAGTAAAAATCCCAGCACTGGCAGACACAGCAGAGTTCTGCTTTTCTTTTTCAAATCTGGTAGTGGGACCAAAATTTCATATGCAAACTTTTCTGCATGATTTTTAAAAAAGCGAATGAAGAGCTTAATGTGTATTTAAAGATGTTTGATTAACTATCTAACATCTCCACTCTATAATATCCCCTTACATTAGTTAGTTGTTTTGCCTTCTGTCCTTCAGTTTGTTCCTACTAAGAGGCAGGATCTTTAGATCTTATTGTGAGTTTCATTCCCACAGGAAGACATTTGTCATGCCAAAGAATGTTCAGAGCGTTTTCAAATTTCAATTAGCAAACAAATAGAAAATCAAATGCATTCTGAGGAGGAAACCTATGCAGTTAGACATGGCAGGGGCAGCGAGTTATATGGGCCCATGGTGCCCAGGCTCCAGCAATATTCAGGGCCTGGGGGCCTGGCTCCAGCAATGTTTGGGGCCAGGCCTCTCCCTGGGCCCCGCCTGCTGCCCCCCCGTACCTCCCCTGAGTGTCCCCCAGCCCCTACTTGCAGCCTCACGCACCTCCTCGGGCCCCCTAGCGTCCCTGCCTCTTCCCTGCAGCTCCATGCTGACTCCACTCTTCTGGCTCACGGCATCAACTGCTGCTGCAGGGTCCTAGTGCCCCCCATCTAATGCCAGGGCAGACTGTCCTGCCCCTGCCCTTCCGCCCCAGAGGTACCTTCCTTTTTCCAGCGGGATCCTCCACCAGCACAGTACCCCCCACCCCCTAATCACCGCTCCTGCTGCACGCTGGGCAAGGGGCAGCCCCATCTCCCACCCCCAGTAAGGCTACAGTGAGGGGCAGCAGCAGGGGAGGCCACATGTAATGGCAGCCCCCACCCCTGGCACCCACCAGAGGGGAGGCGAGGGGGTTTCCTGAACCTGAGAGGGGCCCTAGGAGCGCACGCAGTGACAGTGGTGTGGGATGAGTGTGCTGCCGGGGTAATGGGGGGCTCCTCCCCCAGAGCTCACTGTTGCCAGTGGGGAGAGGGCTGAGGGGAGTCATCCTCTCTGGCCCCAGCCCCGGGGCAGCCTGCCTGCACCCCAAACTCATCCCCAGCCCTGCCCCACCCCAGAGCCCTCACTGCCCCGCACCCCAAATCTCTGCCCTAACCCTGAGCCTCTCCAACACCCCAAACCCCTCATCCCCAGCCACACCCCACAGCCCTCACCCCTGCACCCCCTCTCACTCCCAAACTCCCTCCCAGAGCCTGCATCCCCTCCCTCTGCACCCCTCCCATCCCCAAACTCCACTCCAGAGCCTGCACTCCTCATCCCCTCCTACACACACACACAGAGCCCGGAGCCTGCACCCAAAATCTGTCCCAGAGCCTGCACCTCCACCCCCATCTCACACACCCTCTCCTGCCCCCAAACTCCCTCCCAGAGCCTGCACCTCTCACCCCCTCCTGCACTTCCACCCCTTGCCCCAGCCCAGAGCCTGCACCCCTCACCTCCTCCTGCGCCCCCACCTGCTGCCCCAGCCCAGAGTCTGCACCCAGCACCCAAACTCCATCCCAGAGCCTGCACCCCAGACCCCTTCTCCCACCCAAACTCCCTCACAGAGCCTTAGGCAGGTGGGGGGCAGAGTTTGGGGGGGCGGGTTCTGGGCACCACCAAAATTTCTACAAACCTGCCACCCCTGGACATGGGATCAGTTGAAACATAAGTGGAAAATAGAATGAAAAATGCATTACTGTAAACTACCATATATTAATATATTTTTCAGCTCAGTGTTCAAAAGTATCCTTTCTTCCTCTGCATAGAAAGTTCTCAGTCGGTGTGTCTTTAAAATGAATCTGATAAGTAAATATCAGAACAACATCCCTGCATTAAAATTTTATTTGAAATGATGTAATAACTTACGGTCATTAATAGATATAATTACTGGCATTTAGATAACCATTGCCATCCAAAGATCCCAACGTTTTTCTATTGTCTGATGAATAATGTTTAATGACACTCTGGTCATTAAAACTCGTAGGCCTGATATTCATTTACAGTAAGGCACCTTCACATGGCATTTTCAAATGGTTTAAATGACAATCAGGACCCACATTTCTTCGGTACTGTGTAGCATAACTGTGGTAATTCAGGGTTTATCTTATTGCTGATAGTGGTAAGTGCAGTGGTATATTGGTGTCCATTGACTTCTAGTGTACAGTCATAGCTGATCAAGGCCCTGATCCTGCAAACATATATGTGCTTAACTATATGCACAAGAATTGTTCCATGGGAGTAACTCACATATGTAAAGGTAGGAACATGCATAAACATTTGTAGGGCCTAATTAATTACATTTTATCGTATGTCTATGCTGCAGTGAACACATAGTGGCCCAGCAGGCATGTATTTGGATTGTTAGTCCACACTAAACCTGTGCCACCGTGTCATCACTACTATTGTTACCGGTGCTAACTAGATTAAAACTTGTAAGGCACCTTGTATTACACTTTAATATGCAATGTGAACATACATTAGAGATGCGTTGGGTCAAATTAATCTATAGTGTAGTTGTATCACAGTCACTGGAATTTCTCCAGAAATGGGTTTGGCCCCAATTTAAGGTGGATTTCAAAATCTGCATTATAAAATGATTGATTCTTTAAACAAATTGTACTTTTCTATTTAGGATATGTCTACTTGTTGCTGCCTTTTCCCAAAAACATAGAATGGGGGTTATCACACTGTAGACAGACTTTAATGGGGACATATGGGTGCTCAACATCTCTGAAAATCAAGCCATAAATGTCAAATGCATTTTAGACAGAGTGTTTTGGTCCCTCACTGTTTTTTTTCCTATGGTATGCAGAGTTTACTTTCTTGCTTCAGAAATGTGCTAAATTCGTGTATCTTATGTTGTGCTGAATATAATCTTTTTATGAAAATATTTTATGATAATCATATGAACAGCAACAAATAAAGATCATCCAGAGTTGAAACAGATGTTAGTCTAAACTTTAAAACTATTCTGGCAAAGGGATAAAGGATTCCTAAACTGTTTTCTGTGACAGGTCTGGTCAAAATGAACTTTGAAGTACTAGGGTCTTCTCTCTTCAAAAAGGAGAAGTTTATATGATCTGTGCAGTGTGTCCTCGCAAAAATGATTGATGATACTAACAAATATCAGTGGATGTAGGAAAGAACTTTAGAAGAGTTTAACATGCTAGAACATACAAGCTGTTTCTCAGCTTTGATGAGCATTTGTATTTTCTAAGCAGGTTGGTTTACAATGTCCCAAACTAGTACTTTTAACAATAGCTCCAGGAAAGTTAATAACGAGTTGTTGTTGGTTTGCAATGATGGATGCTTAATGTTGTAAAAATAACTGACTTTAGTTTATTCCCTTGGATGAACTCATTGTTGATGTATTTTGCTGTTTATAGAGCTAGACAGATGTAAATGGCTATTATTCTGGAGAAGCATGCGCATAAATAATGCGCAGGATAGGTTAGAGATTGATGTTTATTCATTGCTCTGATTATAATGCTTGAAGTCTCATTAGACTTGCAGTTCAAAACCAGACTGTGTGTAGGTTCCATCAAAAGAAGAGTGCAGGATGAAATGCAGTAAAAAGATGTTCATGTTGCAGCAATATGAATGATCAAATATCTGTTCTCTTGGTGCAAGAGTGTGGCCTGTTTTGTTTGCTTGTGTAAGCCAGAAAAGTGCATGATACACCCCCTTTCTCCCTTGCACTGGTACATCATATTGCCACATCCAGCTTTGCACAGCAGCTACATTCCCCCTCCCCCAATCTTGCATGGTGGATGGGCAGGGGACGGAGTCAAGACTCTACACCTCCTATCTCCACCAACACTCTCTGCAGCATCAGAGTATGTGATAGACTGTGGTAGACCTGTTGCAATTTACTCCTTCAAAGCAGTGAGGAGACTTCTGGAGTCACCATCTCCCTCCCAGGCTGGGGCTTGATCATACTGCCACCATCTAAATCTTTGTTTAAATGTAATTGCAGTTCAGCTTTATGCATAGCCATACATCCAGGGTTGTTGTAAGACATGTCTGGGTCTTCTGGGATTAATTCAGCAAAGTGTTTTCTAACTCATTCAGAACAGATTATTTGGACCAATGGCCTGTTGATTTAATTATCTAGGGTATAACAGGACTTGAGTAGTATATCCTTGCAAACATTTTTCATACTGCTGTGGAAAATATACAGTCTGAAGAAATTTTAAATCTCTCTCTTTCCCCTTATCATTGCTTTGGTCTGCTCCAGCATCAGAGAGTTTCCTGCTTTCCCACAGAAGGAAATTTCCTAGGCTGTAATCCTTTTTGAACTGAGATATCACAACATGAAAGAAAAGTTATCAATCTTCCTGTATTTCCCCCCCACCCCCATTTCTTGTTCTCATTAGACTTGACTGGATAGACTCTGCTGAAACTAGGACTTGAAGAACCAACATTGCTAGACCACGTGAAGCAGATATCAGGCCCCAATCACACTGCTCTACAGCCAAAATGCTTCTGAAATAAATGTAGTCAAACTTTACTAATTCTGGGTCACTGAGAACGAAAATGATGCTTAAAATTGTTGATTGGCTCTAGTTTTCAAGATATGCTATTGGGTCAGTATATATGACCCTTGACTTGGGAATGGCGGAGGATAAGTGAGTTATAAAGGGAAGGGATCTCAATTTAAACCAGAAATGACTAAAATACATCTTTGACTGGATCTATGAATAAATCTATGACTGGGTTTGGACAGTACTTGCTTTTTAGGCAAAACAATGAATGATGCAATCTGAAGCTGGTATTGCATCATACATGATATGAATTGCATCATGTTATTCCTAGAAGTCATGGATGATGCAATCATAACGAAGCTTACATCACTCTGCTAAACAAATTGCCCTATATCAGCTCTAGAAATCATACAGTGTCGTGCTCTCTTATTTGTCAGTGTTTGATTTTGCAAAGGGACACATTTCTGTTTAGCCAAAGTGAGCAGAGATGCCTCGTACTTGTGTGAACAGTGCAGATAACTTCTGCTATGTTTGTGGTGAAGTGACTTTTGCATCACAAAAGTGCAGTATAACCACTATGGTTAAGAGAGCCTATCCCCTTTATTTTGGCTGCAAAATTGGAGATCAGGACAAGAGGTGGGCCCCACGCATATGCTGCAGTGCTTGTGCAACAAATCTTCGCCAGTGGTTGAACAGGAAAAGGAAATCTATGCCTTTTGCAGTGCCAAATGATTTGGAGAGAGCCAACAGATCATACCAGCAATTGTTACTTCTGCATGGTGCCTCCAGTTGGAAAAGGTCTGTCAAAGAAGAAAAAGTGGACTGTGCATTATCCAAACATTCCGTCAGCTATACGCCCAGTACCCCACGGAGAAGGACTGCCAGTTCCTGATGCACCAGAATTATTCTCACTTGAGTCAGACAAGGAAGAGGATGAAACTTCTGGTCCTGAACCATCAATGTCACAGGACCCACATTTTCTCCCATCCTCCTTCTCTGAACCACACCTCATAACACAAGGTGAACTGAATGACCTTATCAGGGATTTGGAACTACCCAAGAGTAAGGCAGAGCTATTGGGCTCCAGACTACAGCAGTGGAATCTCCTGGCAGGTGATGCTAGGGTTTCCATGTTCTGTGACCGTCAAAAGGATCTTGTCCCATTCTTCTTCATGGAAGGTGATCTTGTAGCCTGCAACAACATCAATGGTGTGATGGCAGCCCTCAACATCGTTCACGATCCAGATGAGTGGAGACTGTTCATTGATTCATCGAAGACGAGTCTTAAAGCTGTTTTACTGCTTAATGGCAATGTTTTGCCATCAATTCCAGTTGGTCATGCAGTCCATATGAAGGAAACCTATGACAACATGAAACAACTTTTGAGGTGCATAAACTATGACCAACATCAGTGGCAGCTTTGTGGCGATTTGAAGGTTGTTGCTCTCTTGCTTGGTCTGCAGACTGGATACACAAAGTACTGCTGTTTTCTCTGCGAATGGGGTAGTCATGCAAGAGATTCCCACTACATCAAGAAAGATTGGCCACTCCGACAGTCATTGGAGCCTGGGAGGAAAAGTGTTCAGCATCCACCACTTGTTGAATCAAGGAAGATTTTGTTACCACCCTTACACATCAAGCTGGGTCTGATGAAGAACTTTGTCAAGGCCATTGACAAAACACAAGCAGCTTTCAAGTACCTCCGTGGAAAATTTCCAAGGTTAAGTGAAGCTAAGATAAAGGAAGGTGTCTTTGTTGGTCCTCAGATTCGTGAACTTCTTCGAGATGATGCATTTGACCATGCACTGCGTGGCAAGGAAAAGACGGCATGGAAAGCTTTCCAGTTAGTGGCAATAAATTTTCTCAGAAACAATAAGGCAGACAACTACAGGTTGTTGGTGGAAAACCACCTCAAGGCATACAGAAGCCTTGGTTGCAACATGTCACTAAAGATGCATTTTTTTGCACTCTCATCTAGATTTTTTTCCACCGAACTGCGGAGCAGTGAGCGACGAGCACGGCGAGCGATTTCACCAGGACGTTGCAACAATGGAGAAACGCTATCAGGGCAAATGGAGCCCATCAATGCTTGCAGACTATTGCTGGACAGTGACAAGAGATGCTCCATTTAATGAATACAAGAGACAAGCCACGAAGCGCCGAGTAGACACTGAATAGGACTAAACTATGTACATAATAGTTTTTTGCCTTTTGTTTCATAATACATTTTATTTATATAACCCTTTTGCTGATTTTTAAAGTGTTACATAAACAGGACAGGTGCAATATTATCATGTAAAGCAACCATAAACGCATGAAAAGACCTAGGTTTACAATTTGATTAAAACTCTACTATCTACACAATATATATAGACATAAAATGTAAACACTTAAATATCTTAGAAACAGTAGCCAATGAGTTGTTTTAATTGTCATATTTGAATTCAGCACATCAAAATACATAATAAATAGCACATTTTATCTCCGAAGCAGACGACTTCTCAAAAACTGTAGACCAGTGTCATCAATCACATTGAACGAGCACAAAATACAGTCTAGGATTGATGACGTTTAACTGCTTTGAGCTCCTCGAATCCTGAGCCAGCTATGCGCTGATCCAGTCCAAACATGTACATTAGAACCACCTACAGATGCTCTAAATTACACTAGCTGCCAGTGGCCAGCCCCAAAGGATCAATATGACAGCCTTCTGTGCCACCAGACTGGGATGATCTTCCTTGGGCTGTAATGCTGGATTTAGGGCTACTTTTCACCACCAGTATGGCAGAAAGCAGTCCAGCGTAGGGGAGAATCTGGCCCTCTGATCTCACCTGCTCCAGATTGACTCCATTGCTACTCCACCAAAGTCCGTTGGGTTGCTTGGCCTTACCATGACGTGTCTAAGAATTATTTGGCTCTCATTCTTCATTTCACTCTGTTCTGTTTCTGCAGCTGACATATTTGAATATCTCAAGTCTTTTGCACATATCCTCATTATAGTGACATGCACTATTCCTCAGTTTTCATTATTTTTAAAGTGGATATGAGTGAGATGTTAGGTTGCCCATCAGAGCCTCAGATAGTGTAGTGTATTTGTAAGCTCTTTTCTAAAGATGTATAATTCCTCTTACATTTTGGACCAGATATTTCAAGCCTCCAGACACATGCTCCTGTCAAGAAAGCAACAAAATGAGTTTTTCTTTAATAAAATAAGGTATTCTCATCTGGGTGAGGCTTTCAGTCATTATCTTCGGCTAACCAGGACAAGCATGACCTTGTGTTCTTTCTGATCATGTGATATTTAAAATGATTACATGTTGTCTAAACAGTTTTTAAAAGTTGTCTGTTAAGCAGATTTTAAAACATGCGAAGTTTAAGATAAGAGCAGTGGTGGCAAATGTCACTTCATCACTTGCAATGAACAGATTTCTGTGTGACAGATTAAATGGCTTTTTAAAAAAAATTCTATACTAGGTAAATGTGTCCATATTAAAAATACATTTTTGTTCCCATCAGGTATCTCCAGGTTCCATTGTTCAATTTGAGAAGGGAAATTTCTCCTTGGCAACAGAAACCGAAGAAAAGCCTTTCCCTCAGGGAAATGAACATCTGTTACAGTGGGCCCAAAAGGAATATCGAGCAGTCACGTCTTTCACTGAACTCAAAATATCGAGAAACATTTACATCAAAGTGGGAGAAGGTAAGGATATTTTTTTAAACAGAACAGCGAGGGCATTATAGCAGGATGGTGAGAATGAGGCGCGTTATAGTTTGTATTTTACGTTGTGTGTCTTAATGAAATATAATGCTCAATATTTTAGAATGGAGACATGGTTAAGGGACCTGTGGGGGGAGGGGAACAACAAGTCTGAATATCAGGCCATGGAGTTAGGTTCCTATGTAGGGATTCTGATGCCTTATTTTAGGCAGCCAAGTTTGGAAATTTTGCCCAGACTCCATTAGAGGAGTCAAATATTTAAGTCGTCGCATTTGCTAAAAGGGTAAATGAATCGTGCTGACTAATCAGGTAGCTTGTACTCTTCATTGAAAGGATTGATCCTCAGAAACTGAGGCTGAGTGGGATTTATTTTTGCTAGCCAGAAAGTCACTGAGCTTTTTCTCTGTTTATTGCTTTAATCCAAGAAATAGACAGGGAATAGAGTGCTTTGCACAAAGAATTGTTCCCTTCTACCATTTTGAAAGATAAGTAGCCCCCAACTTGGACACGTGTACTTTGTAGCCTCAAGGATTCAGCCTGAACTAAAAGAATGTGAACTCTTTTCTCCAGCTGCCTTTTTTCTGAATGTACTCTGAGAGTTAGTCAGTTCAGGAGATTTGCTATATGGTGCTGACCTGCAGCATACTTACTGCATGTACCCATTCAGTTAGCCCATCAGGAAATTCTCACCACTTACAAAGGCAGTTGGAAGCCTTTTTGTGCTGTCTGGCCATAATGCCCTACATCTTCACAAAGAGGGTGGAGAGTTACTGAGTGCAGCTTTCCAGGGAGGGACAATTTTCATGCAGGCCTGGATGATAGGTGGAGGGTGCCAGTTTATTCTGCATGCATATTTGGCATCAGAAAAAGTCAAGAGTCATTCACTAACTTGCTGCAACTCTCTCTTATTTAGTGCTCTGAAGGCATAATCAGAGTTGTAGATCAAAACAATGTTGGTACCAAAACACAGTGTAAATAATACTGAGATACAGACTGAGCACAGAGATTCAAAGTGAAGGCTTCAGCACAACTGTTAGTGCCCAGGTATTGTAAAACTGGCACAGAATATTATCCAGCAATATGAGGCTCCTTACGGTACTATGACTGGGAACAGTAGAAATCAGTGGGAAATTTTAGCGAACTCCAGCAAGTATTAGAAATATAGCATTTACCAGAACCAGTGGGCTACCTAATTCAGCAGTGCTCCTGCAGTAATGCTGGAGAAGACGAAACTGCTGTGTAATTTGCCTAGCCAGTTACCCAAGACTATGTGGAGAAAACATGCTTTCCCAAGCGCCTGCATGTGATCACTTTATTTCCTGAAGCATGAGTCTTGCCCCCGCAAATCAGAACATGCCTGTTGGTTTTATCAAAACCTGCCAAATTTCTGCAGGGATTCCCCCGTTTGATTTCTTTTCTACTTGGCACCAGTCTAAGACTTTAATGCCAGAGGGTCATTCAGAAATATATTTATTAGTTTATTAAACTAAACTGCCTTCATTGCTGTTCTTGGAACATATGTACGTTAGTGGTAGTTGTCTGTATGCTGTAGAGATGAACGATTAATTAGATACTTCAAAAATCGGACTGAATTTTGTAGGCTGATCTTGAAGTCTCCAATCAGATAAGCAGTTAAATATATAAGAAGCTTGCTACAGCTAAAAAAATGTTGAACACCACAATTCAACTAGGAATAACCACACGAGATGGGGCTTGGCAAGCAACCAAGATGGACACTTTTTCAAGGAGTTTCTACAAACAAGTTGAACTGTAACCCCTATTTGGGTTTTAGATTCAAACATCTTTTAACTCCTGGCAAGTTGAGACTTGAGTCCTCAAATGGGCAGAAGAGTGAAAAATCAGATTTCTTCAGAGTATGTACCACAGCAGGCAAATGGCAAGAAGATTGCACACAGTATCTCTTTTGCAGTATCCCCCCCTGCAAGTTTAATAAGGGAATTACTGAGACACAAAATACTGAATTGGCCAAAATGCAACATACGCTGAATGAGGTTTCAGGCTTTTGAAACAAAGGTTAGGCCCAGAGCCAGAGCCCAGCCTGCAAGCTGATGATTGGCTCCTGTAAAGTGCTAAGCACCCTCCACTTCCACTGGCTCCAGTGAGAGTCAGTTGTGCTTGGCATGAATTAGGGCACCTGATTGTGTCACCTATACCTGTGTTGGGTAGTACCTGATTTCAAAAGGACTTCACATAGCATGGTACTACTCAACATGAGTAAAGGAGGCAGAATCTGGTCCAGGAAGAGCTCAGCTCTTTCGAGGCTCAGGCCCTAACTGTGAATAAACTTGAACAGAAAATTCAGTTCATGGGGGGGAGGTGGGGGGAGAGACTGGCACCTGAAGAAGAAAGCTCTTTCCAAGGACAAAATCACTTCTAACTTTGCTGTTCTAAGAAAACACTGGTGAAGCAAGGAATGGCAGCTGAAGGGAAGTGGAAATCTAGCAAACCAGGTCAGGGCTAGGAGCATACAAATCCTGGGGATGCCATACCTCAAGGATATAATGGAACTGGCTGATTAGAGATCAGATGGATGGGCATAATCAGAACATTAGGCAGACTGCACTGAAATCCTGGGCGAAGGAAATATATGTGAAATTGTGTTACTATGTAAAATGAAGAGGGACTCAGAAAAGAACTGAAGTAGAGAACAGTCTGATCACTGTTATCAGAGTTCAGAGAGTGAGACTGGATTCTGTTTGAGGGACCTGTCAGTGGAACTATTCTCAATACAAGACCTCAGCCAGGCACAAACAAGGAGAAATCCCTTTAATGATATTTAAAAGGATGTTATTGATACAGATGTGATGACAGCAATTCTTTGTCCTGCAAAAGTTAGAATAACCTATGATGACAAAACATGTATGTTTTAGGACACAGACTGTACAAAATGCTTATGGGATAAAATGTAATCAGACATTGCTGGTGCAGGTGCTGAAACTTCTATGTAGGACAGGACCCAAGTTTGGTTAACATCAGTTAACAAATAGCCTGTTGCATGCTATTACTGCAGATACTAATTGTTCCTCCAATCATTTACTACAGTTGATGGCTTTGTTTAGTTCAGAAATCCTGTGAGTATAAACTCCATAAATATTTGGGTACCTGCCCTGTAGTTAATTTCTTTGTCAGTGATAGGTGTGGTGGGTATAAAGTGGTGCTATACCACATGGTTTGCAGGATTACTGCTTTATATATTTCATTGAGTTAATATTCAAGCTTTTGCTAATTAATCTACAGAATTTTGTACTGAATCATTTTATAGTTTTGGGGTTACTACTTGAAATCACGTTCACCTCTCTTCTCCCTGGCCTGCCCCTTTCTCACCCCACCTTTTGAGGAGCCCTCCAAACTCATCCCTGCTGGGGAACAAAATCTCCACAGTAGTTTTAAATTCTCCTTGGTACCATTTTAAAGCTGAGACTTCTGTGCTCTCTTCAACATTCTGGAATAGCAGTGTGCAAAGAAATGAGTTAGACCACCAACATGAGTGACAGAGAGATTCCTCTGCTTACTCCTGGGCTGAAATCCCAAACCTCTCCCTTATACCAGACTTAGACTTTGCAAGGTGAGTTCCAGTTGGACGGAATTTTTACAGCTGAATTCTAAACAGTGGTTTATCATGGAAAGGTGATACAAGTAATGGGCTCCTAATGCTCTTAAGTGAGGAGCACTAAACTGTGTCCAATTTAAGGTCACATTGGCCAAGAACCCAAGGTTCATACAGAATGTAGCAGAATGCAGCCTCCCTTATCTTTAAAATGGAAGTGCTGCCCACAGAAACTACAAGTCCCGATGTACAGTATTCCACCTTAATCCAAGCAATATGGCAGGATCTGAAGATGAAGCATCTGCCAGCTACATTGCAGAACTCCAGTGGGTACACTTTGGCAAATTGTGTTTCAAGGCATCTGTATATTCTGACCAGATACCCTATTATGTATTCTTCCATGCATATTTTACAGCAAATTCCATAGTATTATTGTCTGGAGATTACAGGAAGGTGGAGAGGCCGTAAACCAACCACTCCATAAATCATTTTTTAAACACCAATTAAATAGATTATTAAAACCTTAAACTCCCCCTCTCAAACAACTAGAAAATTCATAAACTAGAAAGTAATGACCAAGGGCAGACAGAATGGGGTTCCTTTTATCTTCTGTTACAATCAGTGTCTTGGAAATTAGCAGTGGCAAGAGTAAACCGTTTTTTATGAGGAGGAGGAAAAAGAAAAACTACACGTATACTTCAAATAGCCAGTGAGAGAGAGTTAAAATGAAGAGCAGAGGGAGAGTGTACTATCAAGAAGAGGCCCAGCGTGAGGAGTCTCAGTACCAGTGGCAGGCGGAGAAACAGACTGATTGATTGAAAATTCTAGAAACACTTAATGAAGATGCCAGGAACAGGAATCAAGCTCTTTGCGGTGGCTAATGATATAAAGCATGTGGTGATCATCCATGACCTACTGAGAGGCAATTATTTTATGGCATGAAATGTATTACAGTGCTGCTGCTGAGGGTTAAATATCATTTATTTGAGTTCAGTACAGATCATTTTCCATCCGCTGCTACGTGGGAGGAGTTGGCAGAATTGCAGCTGCATTCAGAGCTCATCATCTGGCCGGGCACATAACAGATGTTAGGGGAGTGCTCTGTTGGGCAGCTTGCATAATTGTAGTCTCATATAGTTTTGATAGAAAGATTATCTAGAGGAAGAAGCAAAGTGAGTATTCAAAGACCGTTTTGTGCAGGGTTGGGAAAAGGAGCCATCTTAGCTGGTTGCACTATGCCTAGGGATTGCAGGAGTCTCTATATGAAGTTATGTACCAAACTAGAAGTCACTTGAAGGATGATGTGTCAGCCATAACGTAGAGAACCAAATGTTACAAGTGGTCTTAGCTCAGTTTCTAAGTCTGTTGTGCAATTTTGACTGTACCATATCCTAAGTTTGCTCATGAAAACTAAGTAGCTGTTCATCATGCTACTGATTTTTGGAAGGATAATCTTGTGGTTAGAGCAAAGGGATAGATAGGAGTTTGGGGGTTTATTTCTGTCCTTGCCACTGACTTCTTGTATGACCTTGGACATGTCACTTAAAACCTCTGTGCCACAGTGTCTCCATCGGTAAAATGAGGATAACTGCTTCACAGCATACTGTGAAGATTAATTCTTATGTTAAAGCACTTTCAATTCCTTGGATGGAAGGCCCTACAGAAATGCAAAGTATTATTATGGAAATACTGGTATTTTGAATGCAATTTTACAGGCCCTATTTAAAAATCTGGCCCCAAAAACTATTGCTTCTATTGTTTTGCATCACAGACTCAAAGGGCCACCATCAATATGAAATCTCAGCAGTATTAAAGAAAAATAAAATAAAGTATAGTAGTTTCAGGTACCACATTTGCCGTTGAACCTATCTGTTGTGACTTTCATATAGCAAGAGGGAAAACTGATTATAAAGGTATACAAACAAGGGAAATGCGTATATAAAGAAAACAATTAAACTGACTATATACAAAGTATGGTCAAACACACAAAGTAAGAAAACTGAAAATAGAGAGAGAAAATATCTGATCTCTTTCACTTATATTAACCTTGGATGTTATGACTAATGACTTAAAAAAAATTCAGAAGGAAGGAAGTCTAGCTTTTATGTTGAAAGTAGAGTGACCAGATAGCATATGTGAAAAATCGGGGGGGGGGGGGGGGGAGAATAGGCGCCTATATAAGAAAAAGCCCTGAATATCAGGACTGTCCCTATAAAATCGGGACATCTGGTCACCCTAGTTGAAGGTATCCCTTTTAAATATTTTTTTGTGAATTACATTCAGAAGAAATATTTTTTTAAACACAGTGCACCAGATTAACTGTACTTTTATTCATTCTGAAGAAAGTTTACTATACCCATCATTTTTCAGCTATCACCTTTACTACACCTGTAATTTACTACACCTGTTTTCAGATGTCTGTGTGTTGTAAATAGAAACTATCAATTATAAATTATTTATAGCTTTTGCCTCAGAGATGTCCTATATTGTTAGAACAGTAACACCATTTTTTTTCAAGATTGTTGGTGTATCATCCATACTTACGCAAGTAAGTATACTTAAATCAGGATTACAAGGAAGTGTTGCATTTAAGTGGAGTGTTTGTGTTGGGTCGGGTATATACATATATATCAGTGCATATGTGTATACTTTTTTTCCCCAGATCAAGTTTTTCCTCCCACATGCAACATAGAAAAGAATTTCCTCTCTCTGAATTATCTTGCGGGATATCTACAACCAAAGACAGCGGAGGGGTGCCTTATGTCTGCCACAGACCAAGAAAGAGAGGTTCATATAATTGAACTAATCACTCCAAACTCCAATCCCTACAGGTAAAGTGTCCACAAATTAAGTTATAAAGTAAACTTGTGAGGATTAGATAACTAAAGTAAAAATCCTAGTATCAGTCAAAAATGAAATCAGTAGGACTTCTTGGTCATTATAAGAAAGAGTTGAAGAATCAGACCTGTTCTGCTTTAAATTAGGTAGAAATCTGAGATATTTAGTACAAGAAGGATATTGGAGCAGGACCCTGGATTGATGCCTCAAAATGATACATACATTTCCTGTTTGGACTGTAAAAGTAAAGTGTAGTTCCCGTGGGCCATATACTGCCATTGTTCTGCAGGCAGAACTCTATTCAAGTTGTGGGACTACTCACAGAGTAAGGGTGGCAGAGTCTGGCCTGAAGTGTTCAAGAGGAGCCAGCTGGCACAAAGAAGTGACCATCATCTGGTAGCAAGCACTCCCAAATTGTAATCTCGGCATATCAATGACTTGCCAAATCATTTAACCTCTGTGACTCAGTTTTCCTCACAGTATTGCTGTCAAGGGTATTAAGCTTAGCTAAAATGCCATGAAGTTGTAGGGAAAGTTTTGGGGTGCAGGTTGTGGGGTTTTTTTGGAAAGAGTACTAACTTGTAGCCTAACTGGTCTCAGTGGAGTCAATGGTAAATCTCTGCTTGATTTCAATGGAAGCAGAGTTAAGCCAATGTGGAGCATTTTTGAAAATCCCACCTGTAGAGTCCTATATAGGTGCTAAGTATTGTTATTGTACATAAAATCTGTATTTCACTGTCAGCATAGCAGTGCAGCTTTTCCACAGGCACCAGTGGAAATGTGTATTCCTCAAAGATAATGGAAAGAGACTAATGTCTGCTTACCAAAGAGACCAGGCAGATCTCTAAGGCTACATCTACACTACAGGGGGGAGTCGATTTAAGATACGCAAATTCAGCTACGTGAATAGCGTAGCTGAATTCGACGTATCGCAGCCGACTTACCCTGCTGTGAGGACGGTGGCAAAATCGACCTCTGCGGCTTCCTGTCGACAGCACTTACTCCCACCTCCACTGGTGGAGTAAGAGCGTCGATTCGGGGATAGATTGTTGCGTCCCAACGGGACGCGATAAATCGATCCCCGAGAGGTCGATTTCTACCCGCCGATTCAGGCGGGTAGTGTAGACCTAGCCTTAGAGTTACCGAATTTTGACATAATTTCATTAAGAGCAAATCCAGCTCCTTGGCAAAGGAATTGGTACACCTCAATTATACAAAGGAGTTCGGTTGGGAGAGAACTACACAGGGGATGCACACACCCAGCATGTTGCTGAACCCAGCTCTGCAGGAGTTCCTTAAATAGCAGTGCCTGGGAGTTTGAGGGTGGGCGGGGTCATGACAGAAGCAGGGCAGGGTAGGGCCCATGGATTTGCTGCTGCATGGCATGAGCTGGGACAGTAAAGGGCTACATCAGCCATTGTGGTGAAGCATAGCTTCTATGGAGCAGTTTCTTTTCATCACTGCCACCACTGGTCTCCTGTGGAGATACCCACTTACAGCCTTCTGCTTGGGTGGAGCTCTGGGTCTTGGTTTTGGCTGAAAGTGCATAATGGGAGTTTACTTTTCAAATATTTAAACTGCAAATGTTTCTTAGTTTAAATGTACTAGTAAAATTTAGGATTAAAAAAGAAGTGTACTAATTCAGTACCTGCCTCAATCCTGTTATATGCCCAGATGCTGCCCATGTTGAAACCAACAGGAACTAAGAGAGATATGTGCATAACTACAGGAGATAAGACAAAGGCCCTGAGATATTAAATCAAAATGCAAAGTTTAGTTGAGGCCCATTAATTGGCAACAAGCATACTTTTATGGTCTAAGACTTGGTAAAATCATGATGGAAATGAAGATTTTCTGTTGAATTTATATTCTGCATGAGGAAATGTTATTGCTGGGTAAAATCCACTTGCTCTACTTATTTTACTGTGCTGTTAAAAATCTGGATTGTATTCCTCAATTTTCCAGCAATCAGTAGGTTGGATGTCTGTGTGTTGTGTTTTATTTTTTTTTTTAAATAACTATATATCCAGAAGTATTGGAAACTAAACATGGTAGTATAATAATTCTACGACACATGCAAAATTTTAAGAGCAGATATATTACTAAAACACATTATTTGTACTTTTTTGTGTTGCTGAACCTGCCTAGTTTATTTTGGTTTGTGGTATGATGGGGTGATCTTTTGATCTTTAATATATCTGTACCCATGGAAACTGAAATAACTGTATATTTAAGAGTTGTTTTGTTGAAATGAGGAAAAAAATATTGTATAAAGCAAACTACTAGTGGTTCAGTTTAATCTAGCTTAAATAACAGCTGGAACAAATAACAAAAACTTTTTGTAAATAAGAGATAAAATATTGAACAATAATTATTAGTCTGAAAAAGCACTTGATTCTGTTATGTAAAATCATTTTAGTGTGTGTGAAGTAACAATCTGTTTTGCACATGTTGTGTTGCCTGGGATGATCTCCAGGATTTTAATCAGCTGGCCAGACACTGGAATCATGATGGACTGGAAGAAGTTTGATAGCTGAAAATTTCTGGCATTCTGGTCTTACTTTGCCTTTATTTTCCATATACAGTGCTTTCCAGGTGGATATAATCATTGACATTAGACCATCTCAACCAGACGTCATGCTTGTCAGGGACCTCATACTTATCCTCAAGTGTAAAAAGTCTGTCAATTGGGTTATCAAGTCACATGATGTTCAGGGAAAACTGGAAGTGATTGTAAGTTAATGCATTTTTTAATTTTTCAAGAAGCAAAATGCTGTTAATAGCTAATATGTTATGTGAATGAGTTAGAGTACAATAACAGACTGCACTCTGAATGTCTTCTCCCTCTTAGCTAACATCTCTGGGTTATTAGCACTTTTCACAACGTAGCATTCAAAAGTCTCTACATATATACAGAGGGACACATACACAGAAGAACTCTTCTGGCAGCTGGTGACATTTGGGCCAGGAGTGGATGGTGCTGCTGAATAGAATGTAAATCCCTCCCATTTATCTGACACCCATGAGATGTAGGCAGATTCCTTACACATTGGAAAAAAATATTCACTTCTCATGTGCCAGTACCTCAGTGAATGAATTCATAAGTTCATCTCGGAAGTTGGCAAGATGCCTGCAAGGGCAGAATGCATAATCATTAACTACAAGTAACACACCCACATCTCCTACAGAAGTGGGAACTGGTTAGTTCTGCTTATAGTGGGACTTCATTTCTACCCACATATAGTGTTTGGTCAGACTGCCCTCACCTTTGCTCCGGCTGCAAATACAAGGTTTCAAACATTTTCAAACCTGAAGTTAGACTCATAAATACATATTTAGGCATAGCTGGAAGTTCCATTTCAGAAAGACACCTGATGCATATTCTATGGCTCAACACCATATCTGCTGAGAACATAATAATGAGCTTTCCCTAGGGAAAAATAGATTGATCTTGACCATATAAACAGTGTGGCCCATATCTGTCATGTTTGATTAGTTATGTTGCATGCTCTCTGTTTAGCTTAATAAGCTAAATAAAAGATATCTTTGTTGGGAGCCAGACCTATGTCCTAATGGTTAAGTGCTGCACACTAACTGCAGGACACTCTGTGAGCTCTAGTGCATTTATAAGAACATCACTTTGCTTGGCAGCTCTCCTCTCTTGCTGATTTGGGAGCAGTACTACAGGCCCTGGAGAGAGCTGAATCTAGATCTCCTGGGAGGATTGTAGGCAGCGTGCAGGGTCTTGAGGGTAAGGGGAGTAAAGGGAAAACAGGAGGGATGCTCAGGCTATGGAAGGAAAAGTTATCTTTTGTGACATCTCAAAATCCCCCTCCCTTGCCAGTGTGTGGAAGGGTAAAGTGTGCCCTGGGTAGTCCTGTGCAGTAAGGGAAAGCCCAAGCTTAGTTTACTGAGCTTAGCACATCTGTAAACACAGGGATACCCCTCCCCCCTCCCAAAAAAGTTTAAATTCTCATTCAGGATTACTGCATAGAATTTGCTACTGAATGTTTTAGGCATAAACTGGGACGATGCCTTTTTGAAGGAGTATTTTCGCATGCTGTAGAATTGAGAGCAAATCCACTGCATGCTCATAGGCAGCTAGAACCTAAATTGCATGTGCATGTAGCTACCTGAAAAAATTGCCATTTGTGGCTTATGTATTTGCTGTGATATGAAATCCTAAAGGATGGTAAAATGTCTCAAATGTTTATTAAGTGTTAAGAGCACAAAGCAAGATTATTTTTTATTAAAATGGCCCCTTTTTATAGTTCAATTACATATTCAATAGAAAAGATAGAATGTATTATTACATAAGAACGGCCATACTGGGTCAGACCAAAGGTCCATCTAGCCCAGTATCCTGTCTTCCGACATTGGCCAATGCCAGGTGCCCCAGAGGGAATGAACAGCACAGGCAATCATCAAGTGATTCATCCCATGTTGCTCATTCCCAGCTTCTGGCAAACAGAGCTAGGGACAACATCCATGTCTGTCCTGGCTAAGTGGATGACACAATGTAATGTTTCTCATTTAGCATAACAAAAACAGGAAACAATATTACATTTTGAAAGATTTGGATATCAGATCACTTTTTTATTTCCGTGCTAAAGTTCTTGGGCAAATATTTCCTCCATTGTGTCATTCAAAATGCATCCCTTTCTGAATATACATCCTTGGCCTACAGTAATTATGGGGGGAAAAAACTGAATGTCCCCATATCATTCAAGAAGACTGTACATTACAATGCTCATCCAAGAATTGGGCTGTGTTTATTCCTCTATTCAGATGAAGTTCTTTCCAAGCCCAATTTTGGATATTGCATAAAAACATTACAAAACAATTAGGTAATGTTTCATTATGTTCTTTTTTTACTAGCTGAATCAGTTCCACACTTTTTTGAATTTTCCTAACTTCTTGCCCTCAGCACAAATCACAATTGTCCTGGGAGAAAGTATTGGCAAACAGTGAAAGGTGAATACTAAGCTGCCTCTAAACCAGGGAAGGAGTTTAAGGTCCAGATTCATAGACTCATAGTCATTAGAGATGGAAAGACCAATTAGGTCATCTAGTCCATCCCACGTCTTGCTATGCTCATGAGATTTTTGATTAAATACGACAAACCAGTAATGTATTTCATATGAAAAAAGGAATTACAAAATTATAGTGTACAATGGTCCAAATTCAGCCTGAGGTAAGTGGGCACAGTTCCACTCACATCGTGGCTGAATTTGGCCCATTTTGTACAGCATTACGTATTTGAATTGGTATTGTACCTGGGTAGATTAATGCAAATTATTTTTTGTCTCGCATTTAGAACACCACTTGGAATGCCTGGCATTCTAGCCACTCCATTCAAGCATACCAAGTTTTGCAAAACTATAGGTTGTGCTGTGGGTCAGGAAGAGAAAATGCAATGTGTTGCCAAGTTCTATTATCTCCCATTCATTTTAGCATATATAAGTGCAAGTGGGAATGGGTGAAATTCTTGTAGGGTAAAAACCAAATGATTTAAATGCTTGGAGAAATGTTAGGACTGTGCTTTGGATAAGAAAAAATAACCAAGTACAATAAATGATGCCAAGTTCTGAAATGGTCTCCATTTCAGACTGCATTTGGGGTAGCTGTGTTTGTGTATTTGTTTTGGGGTGCCTGCCAAGTATAAAGGAGAAAAAATTCTGGAACCTACCAGAGGAAACTGCTGTTACATCTTCACAACAACATCTGGAAAATATGTAAATAGCTTTCTAGGTCTAACACATAATGGTTTATGAATATGGGTCCTCAAGGTGTGAACCAGGATGTTGACAGGGCATACAAATGAGTTGCCCAATTCTGCCAACCTTTGTTACTACACTTAGTCTTGGTGGGTTTGTGCACAGGAGTGAAGGTGTGCAGGTTCAGTGTGTAATGGAGAGGTGCAAACAAATCCTAAAATTGGCCAGTGCCAGTTAAGACAATAATATTTGTTTGGCTGTGTTGTCCTAACAACAAAATTAAAAAAGTGAGGACAGAAAGGAAAATACGGCAAATTTGGGACAGTATAGTCATTCCAGCCAGTCAGAACTATGTTTACTTGAAATGTATATGAAGTTGTATCCAGATTAGTATCTGCTGAAAAGTAAAAGATTACTTGAACCAAGGTATTAAGAGGAGACACTAAAATTGGGATTCCCTTGTTTCCTTTTTGTTTTGTTTTTTTCCTCCTCCTTGAGGGATTTTCCTATATTGATGATGCTGCAGAAAACTTTGTGGCTACAGATCACCCGGCTCGCTTCTCATTATACTTTGCGCTTATAGTATGATCTTTTAACTGTAGATATCAAATTTTTATGTCTAAAGAGCCTGATAATGAATTCCCATTAACTTTTCTGGAAGTTGTGTATAAAGAATGTCAGATTGGACCTTTAGTGTTATCAACAGACCTACCTACTCATATCTCCTTGTCCAAAAACTTGGTTGGTGACACATTAAGAGGAAATTTATTTCTTTGAACCTTGATCTGAAGCAGCAGGCAGATATGACAACTGTCCTGCAGCAAACTGGCAAAGACAGATCAGCATTGTAAATCTTTTAAAGCCCTGCAGTGGGAAAGGATTAAGATTTGGTCATGTTGACAGCGAACAAAATGGGAAACAAATGGGGATTTTAGCAAAAATGCAGCATATATGATAGAGAAAATAATCAGGCATGGAAATGAAAGTGTTTCTTGAGCAGCATGAAAATAGTGTGATCTGCAGGCACATAGCAGCAGTTGTTAAAAAGTGGTCCATTTTCCTCTTTACTGGACGTTATTATTACATTCAGCTTGGTCTGTAGTTAATGTGATTGTTACAGAACTGAACTTTGTGCAAATATATGTTTAAACCCAAGATACCAAATATTTAAAATAAATTTAAAGTGGAATAACAGCAAATACTTTATGATGGACCCTGTGACAGCTAGAGATGCTTGTTTTATCCCCTTGACTTGCAGATTTAAATGAGAGATTTGAAATTTAGCATAATTATTTATAATAAAATGAAAGATGACTGACATCTGTAATCATCTGAGAGTTGTTGTGTAATATCACTATGAATTTATTTGTGTACATACTTTTCATATTGTAGCTTATCAAGTTATGCACAAGTTGTATTTATGAGAATATACATCGTACTTATATATTTTTTTAAACATGTCTTATAGCTAGCTATAGTCCTGAAAGATGCTGAGTACTCTAGATTTCCAGTATCAGAGGGGTAGCCGTGTTAGTCTGAATCTGTAAAAAGCAACAGAGGGTCCTGTGGCACCTTTGAGACTAACAGAAGTACTGGGAGCATAAGCTTTCGTGGGTAAGAACCTCACTTCTTCAGATGCAAGTAAAGTTACTTGCATCTGAAGAAGTGAGGTTCTTACCCACGAAAGCTTATGCTCCCAGTACTTCTGTTAGTCTCAAAGGTGCCACAGGACCCTCTCTAGATTTCCAGTGACTAGAAAATTTACAGTGATGTTTGAGGATGCTCAGCATTTTGCAGGAGGTATTCGGTACTTCGGAGGATCAATTTCTAAGAGCCTCTTCTAGCGAGACACTGAGGCCCAGCTGATTTCAATGGGAGTTAGTGCATAAATACATCTGAGGATCTGTGTCTCAGTGTCCTCAAGTCCCATTGGCTTCTAAGGTGGAATAGATGATGTGCAGCTGCACCATAAAGGATTGGGTCGTAGGCTGTGCCTTTTTCATTGCTGCCATACTGTGCAGGAGACCGGACTAGTGGTACAATGAAGATTTTGCTTACATAATTAAAATGACAACCATCCCTGTAGTGACTAGTGAGGCAAGATGGACATTTGAAAAAATCAGGTCTCTTATTGTGGTTCACCTCAACTTATGGCTAACCTCAACTCATGGTCTGAAAATTATATGGTTATATTAAGGGTCATATGTTTGTCCCTGTGAACTTTTAGTAGGAAAGGGTAAAATACGTTGACAAACCAAATGCAATAAATGTTATTCTCTCGCATTTTTCAATTCATTTTTCTATGACTGGAAAAAGCTTCAAGTGCCAATTCACGAACCAATCTATTTCTGTTTTATGTGCAGGCACCAAACAGTATTGGCTTTGGAAAAGAAACAGAACGATCTATGATTATGACTAAATTAGTAATACCTGATATTCCCTCATCTCATGACAATTTGATTAAGTGGGCTTATGACCATGGCTATCACCCAGTTACTTCCTACACAATAGCCCCTGTGGCTAATAGGTTCCATCTACGAATTGAAGACAGTGGTAAGTATGAGGGTGGATTTTTATCATATACAAAAACATACCATACTCTTAGCTAAGTGACATTTTGACAGGGCCTCATGTGTTTGAGGTTTCATTCGCTGGGATCTCAGTACTTCCAGGCTCAAAGTACCAAGGGAGCTCACATCTTCCAATCAGCAAAATCTTACAAAAAAAAAAAATTACAAGAGTTCTAGTAGGAAACCCCTGGAGACTGTGCTATTACCTGAAATATTGGTAGAATTGAGTAGCTGCATTTACCACAACCTGAAGCTAATACAATTAACTGTACTTAGTGGTCTCTGGAATTAGGGACCACCAATGCCTGGACAGGTTGTTAATTAGTCTGGTTTTGTCTTTCAAAAATGTGAACATAATGTTTCCCTGAGTTATTTTAAATGGTTTACACACAAAATTGTCTCAACAGAAGAGCCTGAGCAAAGATAGTAAATCAAAAGGCTTTTAAAAGATAGCGTTATTGGGCCAAAGTCACTGATGACAAAAGTGGGTCCAACTCCATTGAAGCCAGTTAAAGAATAGTCACTTATACTAGATCTGAATTTGGCCCATTGAGAATAATGTTTTGCATAATAAAAAAAAGCTTATATTTGTGTATCTAGAGTAGTTGTATGGCCTCCAGAGAATTAACTGCTTGAAATCAGATGTTGTGATTTCAGCCCTGAATAACAATGCAGAGAGCCACGGGGAAATACTATTCTTGTTTGCCCACCAGTGTAAATCAAGAGAACTTTATTGAATATTGAAGTTACCCTGGTGTACATCTGGAACTCCAGTTGAGTTAATTCTGGATTTACATTGGCAGGTAACAGTAAAATTTTACTCCAGGAATTTGTGTGACAGCAACATTGTTGAAGTGAATATACTGTATTAATTGGTTGTGATGTTTCCTTCTCATTTTTTTACCCTTTGCAGATAATAGGCCCATTCCTCAAAGTCCTTTTTCGGTCCTTACTGAAACAAAATTCCAGCAGTAGATATGCCTGATTAAAGACTTACAGGATTGGGCCCGTCATCCACTACTGCACTCTCTAAAGGAAAAATTGTTGTAGTTGCTTTTGCAGTCCCGCAAGGACAGTTATTCTGGATAATGTTTGTCATGGTGTCTAGGATGTGGCTCAAAACCAAGAGTGCCTAAGTCAGGTCAGCCTGTCAGAAAACAGGACAGATACCCCAAACTGGTGGTATATTCTATAATTAGATTTTACCAAACCAGTACCAAATGTGTACTCCTGGATTACTATATTAGCCTTACCATGGAGCCACAGAAAAGCCCCTTTGGCAAGATGCGATGGAGAGCCTCTCAGACAAATTGGACTTTGTGATGAAAGGTTATTAAAACTAAAATTCATCTCACATTAGGTTCTTCCAACCCCAAAATGTCAGCAACTCACCCCAGGTCAATGGATGCTCTGGATCTCATACCAAACCCCATGCTGAGAGCCAATGTCTTTAGCAAACTGAAGAAAAATAAATCAGTTATTGAGAGGTTAAAGAAGGCAAAATATAGAACCGGTGTGTCAGAGTTTGTAAGTCCAGTTGATAGCAGAGATGTAATGTCTGCTAGTTCCCACAAGTCTCTCATGGTTTCCCAAAATAGTTTTGGGGACCTCTGTCTTGTATCTGGAACGCCCCCTGACAGCATCCAAATAGATCAGAGATGCAGAATTGATCCCAGAGTTCCTCCTTGTAGTTGAAAACAGTCTGGAAAGTGCTTTTAACACAGCATGGGCTCTCCCGCTGTTGACTAAACAGACAAAGTTCCTGTATTTTCCATTTTTGCTTAATGGCCCTTGCTTTGAAGTTAAAAAACCTTTAATTTACATTTCCAAGGCTCCAATCTCCAATGGGAAACATAATGTAACGACAATGTGATAACCAGAAACAATCCTTCATGTAGTTTTACACATCAACTAAATTCACATCTAAAAATTAACACACGTTATTGTTTTAGGGTTAACTAAGTACAAGGATAGCAAGCACAGGAAATAGACAAGTGGATACAATAACATTAGTATTTCCTTTGGATCTATACTAGCAAGTGAATTAGTTTGCACACACTATGACCTTTTATCATTTCTTTGGTATTCATACACAAGTGAATTCCAATTATAAAGAACTTGATGGGATAGAATACAATACAGTTTGCGGATGACACTAAGCTGCGGGGGAGAGGTAAACAAGCTGGAGGGTAGGGATAGGGTCCAGAGTGACCTAGACAAATTGGAGAAATGGGCTAAAAGAAATTTGAGGTTCAACAAGGACAAGTGCAGAGTCCTGCACTTAGGAAGGAAGAATCCCATGCATTGCTACAGGCTGGGGACTGACTGGCTAAGCAGCAGTTCTGCAGAAAAGGACCTGGGGTTTACAGTGGACAAGAAGCTGGATATGAGACAGTGTGCCCTTGTTGCCAAGAAGGCTAATGGCATATTGGGCTGTATTAGTAGGAGCATTGCCAGCAGATTGAGGGAAGTGATTATTCCCCTCTATTCGGCACTGGTGAGGCCACATCTGGACTATTGCATCCAGTTTTGGGCTCCCAACTACAGAAAGGATGGACAAATTGGAGAGAGTCTGGCAGAGGGCAACTAAAATGATCAGGGGGCTGGGGCACATGACTTACGAGGAAAGGCTGAAGGAACTGGGCTTATTTAGTCTGCAGAAGAGAGGAGTGGGGATGGATTTGATAGCAGCCTTCAACAACCTGAATGGGGGTTCCGAAGAGGATGGAGTTTGGCTGTTCTCAGTGGTGGCAGATGACAGAACAAGGCACAATGGTCTCAAGTTGAAGTGGGGGAGGTTTAGGTTGGATATTAGGAAACACTATTTCACTAGGAGGGTGGTGAAGCACTGGAATGGGTTATCTGAGGAAGTGGTGTAATCTCCATCCTTAGAGGTTTTTAAAGCTTGACATAACCCTGGCTTGGATGATTTAGTTGGGGTTGGCCCTACTTTGAGCAGGGGGTTGGACTAGATTACCTCCTGAAGTCTCTTCCAACCCTAATCTTCTATGATTCTATGATGATGATTTGATTTTACTCTTTTTTTTCCTGTTTCTAGAAGAGATGAATGACGAAGACCACCCTTTTCTTCCCCCGGAGCTGACCAAACTGCCAGATAACCCTCTGCCTGCTTTGAAGGAGCCCACATTAAGCGACGGCCTGGGTTTTCCTTTTCACATTAACAGAGGAAGGCACGATAAGGTGGGAGAAGGAATTTCCTTACCAAGGGATACAGAAGACACAATAATGAGTCGTTTCTATGAGCAACTGCTTCAAGAATCTGAAGAACCTGAAGAGGTGCAGGGAAGCATTGATGTAGCCCTCTCAGTAAAATGTGATGACAAAATGATGACTGTTGCAGTAGAAAAAGACTCCCTGCAGGTTAGTCTGCTCTCTTAATCCCAGACTGTGAAACACTTTACAGAAGGCCCAATCCTGACCAACCGTTACCCATAGCAACATTCCAGATAACCCACAGATTGAAGGGGAAACATATGGCAAAAATTCTTTCCCCCAATTCTAGGTTCTGACCTGTCCCAGAATTTGTAGACAGGTGGTTCTACAGGCTCTTCATGACCGGAAATGTGAAGAGGCAATTGTTGGATGCCAGAGACTAGAGATTGGGACTGTGATGGACATCCACTATGATCCATAAAAAATGGCATTTACAGCTCTCCTACCACCCACCATCTACACAGAGGTTGCTTGTGCCTTAGGGAGGAATAATTTGCATTGTGGATGGAAATCTTGTACAGAATAAGGCTTTTTTTAAGTTCAGTTTTGGCCAAACAGTGAAGTTCATACTAGAATGAAAAATACAGTAACTCCTCACTTACGTTGTAGTTATGTTCCTGAAAAATGCGACTTTAAGCGAAACGATGTTAAGCGAATCCAATTTCACCATAAGAATTAATGTAAATGAGGGGGTTAGGTTCCAGGGAAATTTTTTTCACAAGACAAAAGTGTCTCTCTCTCTCTCTCTCTCTCTCTGTTTTAAACACTTTAATACTGGTACACAGTGATGATGATTGTGAAGCTTGGTTGAGGTGGAGGAGTCAGAGGGTGGGATATTTCCCTTACTGCTAAATGATGAACTAGCAATTGGCTGAGCCCTCAAGGGTTAACTCTCTCACTCTACAAGGGAGATATGCGCATTTCCCCTTTAAGTACACTGCCTTGTTAATTAGATGAGCTTGCTGAGACTGCAGCTGCTGCAAGCTCCCTCCGTCCTGAGCCCTGGTGTGTCCCCCTTGCTCTATGGAATATGGGGTAAGCGGGGTGCAGGTGCAGGGGGGAGGGGGACACTCTGACATTAGCGCCCCCCCCCCTTCCTTCCCTCCCCACCGCACAGCAAGCAGGAGACTCAGGGAGCAGCTCCAAGGCAGAGGGCAGGAGCAGCACATGGCAGTGGGGGGAGGGACAGCTGCAATTGCTAGTCTGCTGGGCAGCTGCTGCACAGGGAACTTAGGGCAGCTGATAGGGGGGCTGCCGGTCCACCCTGGTTCCAAGCCCCCACCAGCTAGCTGCAAGGGGCTGCTCTTCCTGCAAGCAGTAGACAAATCAGGTGGCTGCCAAACAACGTTAGAAGGGAGCATTACACAACTTTAAACGAGCATGTTCCCTAATTGATCAACAACGAAACAATGTTAACCGGGACGACTTTAAGTGAGGAGTTACTGTATAGCTATTTTCTTTTTTTTTACTCCATGTGATGGTTGTCTCCTCTGTTGTTCCAACAACTAATGTCGTTGTGTGACAGTATTTTGTAGTAAATGTCACAGGACATGCAGTTCAATGGCAGTCTTCTTAATAGTCATTTTAAGTAGAGCATAGTATATTTTTGCATAAGAGTATAACTTGTAAGTATGTATCTCGTGCAATTGTATTTTCTCTGAGGTTTCAGCCACTTATGCAATGTCATTGTTTAGGCTAATGGTTACACAGGAACAGAACTCTCACTACTAGATCCTGCCTGTAAAGCGAAGATGAATGGTACCCATTTCATTTTGGAATCTTCATTGCACAGCTGTGGGACTCAACAGATAGACTATGCCTTGGATAACATAGTTTATTTTAACTCTGTGAGTATTTTACAAGGAGAGATGTTTTTCTTTGCTGTGTATTGTTATGGTACAATAAGGCTATAAGGACCAGATCGTGACTGGACCTAGTATGAGTATTAAGGAGGTGTGCCCCCTTCTCAATCTTTTCATGCCCAGGCTAGGGCCAGTCACAGTTACAGTCCCTGAACTCAGGAAAGCGCGAGGCTGCTCCCTCAGTGTGTTGCTGGGGGTACATGACATCCAAAAGAGAGTGGGAGGAGATGGGAGTGTGTTCCCCTTTTCCGTACCAGGCATTGGAACAAGCCAGGTGCACTGTGGGGAACTAGCTGCACTGTTCCAAAATATGATGCAGCCTTGCTTCATGCACCATGCTGCTTGGAGAGGGAGGCACAAGTCTTCCCTGAGCTCCCCCAGAGCAACTCTGCAGTACCCCCACACTACTGGCACAACTTAGCCCTGACCTGGTATGGCAACAAAGATTTATGATCACAAAAGAAAATATAAATTAAAAATCCTGTAGGGAACACTTCTCTTCTATAACTTTGAATGAAAAATGCCCCTGAAATTGAGGGAGTGGTCCAATCTGTGCAGGCTTCTATCTTGCTCTTTTGTCATTCAGTGAAGGC
The DNA here is from genome assembly GCF_027887155.1 of Malaclemys terrapin pileata. Taxonomy (NCBI): domain Eukaryota; kingdom Metazoa; phylum Chordata; order Testudines; family Emydidae; genus Malaclemys; species Malaclemys terrapin. The sequence continues at coordinate 77,745,482 of NC_071512.1, forward strand.
CTGAGCTTCTCCTGAGCACAGATTGCTGGTCATGGCAAATTGTGTGGTGCTATTTTACAATGCAACAAGTGCCCACTAAAACACACATTTTCACCTGTGTCCACTAACATAATACCTGAACCCAAGTCTTCCACAATGAAAGGCTGGTGGACTCTACCAATAAGCTCCTCAAATGTGCTTTCAAGTGTGTTTATTCTCTGAATACAGGAAGGCAGTATTGTATGCTGTTGTGTCACTTGTTACTTTTCACATGAGCATTAATCTCATTACAAGTACATGTTTTAAAATAAATATTCAGTGCTCATCTATTTGTGTGCAAGACAGGCCTCGACTTCAAGTTTGAATCCAAGTACAGAATTCAGTTCCCCAACAGCTACTTGAATGGGCACTGTGGGTACCCAGATAGCTAAGTGCTGATCTGAACACCCAATGTGGGCCCCCCAGTTTGAAAATTGGTTTCAGAATTCTCATACAGCTGCATACTTGGAATGTAATCTGGATATGGGTATGTAAGTGACCACGTAAAGAATCCCACTTTGCTTCTAGGCTTTCTACTACAAGAACTTGCACAGTACTTGCACTGTGAACTTGAATAGATATTCGCCAGGCCAACATGCACTAACCTGTTTTACTCTTTTGCGGGTTTTAAGCACATTATAGTATCCCTGGCAAACAAAGGAAACCCAAGGATAGCTACAGCCACTTGATCAGACCTAGCCTGGCTAAAACTATTCTGTATTGGCAAGACCTTGTAGCTTTTGACTTAGAGATGGGCGCAAACCAAAAACCTGAATCTAAACACCCCAAAATTGTGGAGAAAATGCATCTCAATCTAAACTTTGTGTCTGGACCCAGTCTGTATAGAGGGTCAAACCAAAACTGATCCAAGCACCTCTCAGTGAAAAAAATGATTTGGAGCTCCAGGTCACTGTACAAGGTCCTGAGCTTCCCAGCGTTTGGGAGAATTCCCACTGAAAGGTGATTCAGCAGTCTGCAGAAAGGGTGAGGTGTCCAAACAGTTCAGAAGAAAATGTCACTTGTTAGAAGCTGTACTATAGCTGAGACAACAAAGCTGAAGTTGTGAGAGAAGCAAAAGAGCAGTGGAGGAGCAGATGGGGAAACACAGCAGCTCAGTGGTGAAGGTTAGAGAGAGAAAAGCAGAGAGAGGATGGGTGGAGCACCAAAGAGAAGGTATCTCAGAGGAAAGAGAAAAAACAGTGGGGGAGGGGAAAAAGAGGGGTCAGGTAGGGGTCCAGAGAAGAGAGACATGTGAAAAGGGATAGCAAGTTTTCTGGCTTATGTCGTTTAAAAAAAAAAGCGGTGGGGTGGGGGGAGGGAGAAGGATACAGAGATTTTACAGGAGAAAATCCTGCTACCTGCTAGAACTTTTTGTGATTCTTCCGGGAGTCAGTCACTGTATGTTGGAAGGTATGTTAATCCATTTCAGAGAACCATTTCTTTTAGCAGTGTTGGATACAGAAATACCAGAAGCAGAGTGGGACTGCTGGTATGCTCATTTACATACCAATCCCCAGGCTGCTTTTCCAACATAGAGAGCAGTTTTACGGCTCTACTGGTTTTGACATCTGGGAACAAACTGATGGTTATTCCGCATATATAGTATACATACATAAAATGCTCAGTGCTGGGCTGCAGGGATGGCGTGCTTTCCCCAGCTAGTTGGCTGCTACAACTTCTTGGTCTTCATGTTGTTCTGAAGAAAGGAAGAAACAATTAACATGAAAAGAGAATCACAATCACCTTTGTATAAAAGCTTTTAGTTTTCACTTCCCACTTCCTTTATGTAGATTGTTATTCAGCTGTCCTCACCAGTGGAAAGTAGTGGTTGGGGAATTGATGATGAAGATGTCGAATCGGGTGATAATGGATTTCCAGGAGACACTGATGAAGCAGATGCTACCTTTCCAAGCAGGCCTGAAATAGTTGTGGTATGTAATACCTTATATTTATTTTGAAATTAAAGTTTTTAGCTATGGGCCTAATTCTGCTCTCATTTCCGTCCCATGGGGCAAAAGTTCTGCGATTTATTTGTATTTCGTTTGTTTTAGTTTAACTGCACACTCCACCAGGCAGAGGGTGGCAAACGCTTACCTAATCCTGCGCCTCCTGAACCCCGCATCAGCAATGTGACCTTCAACATGGAGCTTTATAAAACAGACCTCTTTTTCGCTCCCTTACAAGGACTCTTCTCTGTTGCTGAGAATGGACAGATTTACGTTGAGGTAACAAACTTTGAAAGGCTTTCAGATTAACCGAAATGTTCGGCAAGGCCATGTAAGCTGAGCCAAGTTTGTGCTTGCCTGCAGTAAACTGGTATTGTGTGATTGCCTGTCTCAGAGAGATGTGTACTTCTGTGATTTCAGAAAAGGGACATCATAGGTTAATAAGACAATTCTTTGTGGTGAAGACCAGAGAGTCCTCTCAAAGTGGGTAAATCCAACTAAAAGAAGTCTGTCAGTCTGGTCAGATCTGCAGTATGGAACAGTACTTGAATCTGGTCTCTTAGCTCTTCCAGACCTTTATTGGATAATTACAAGCATCAGTACAAAGAATTTTCAGTGAGGAATGAGTTCATTTTATACAGAAATATAGCTTTAGCTACATTTTCCAGGTGAAGTTATGTACAAAACAGTTACGGCTTCCCCTTCCCCCCAACAGGTTACATGGTGGAGGAAAGGGTCTTAACATTGTCGTCACAATTCCATCTCACCTTTAAGCCACTTCCAATCACATTTTGGTATACCAAACAGGTGTCAAACTTCCTCTCTTGTACAAATTATTGTTTTCATTCAGTGGTGGTTAACATATATGCTGTGAAAATCTTTCCATTGGATATGCATCTTTGTTAGTAAGATACCAACCAAGTAGAATGACAAGAGAATATCACAGGAACTAGAAGACCTTAGAAATAAGGTCCACTATATAAGCAAACCTTCTTTAAACAGAAGTACATCTTTCTAGCAGTAATTACCAGTGATATTTAACAAACACATTTGGGAACAATATTCAGATATGATTTTTGGTACTTTCAGTTAGTGTAACAGTTCATTTTATGTGCTCTGTAAATGTTTAGTTGCCTGTTAGTCCTCTACCTATAAAAATTACTTTCTTTCAAATACTTCAAAATTCTATAGTGAAAAATACGCTAAAAGAAATTGAAGCAAGGTTAAAATGCATCAAAATTAATTAAGGTGGGTTTTTTTGTTTGTTTTTAAGTAAAAGGTATTAGTTTTTCACTTGGACAAAGATTGTCAACTTCCTTCGGCATTCTGGGATGAATCCCTCTGGCTCTGGATTTGTCTGGTCTTGGAGTTATTTCTTCAAATACATACTTTAATTTCTTTATCACCTGTCCTGGGATGAGCTTGATTTTTTTCCCCTCTGTTTCTCCTTTCTGCACAGTGGAAAATTAATATCTGTTTCAGGCATTTGTTCCTCCATCCTCCACTGATAGAAAAAACATTGTATTTTGTTTGTTTGAAAAATGTCTGTCTCTTTCGTCAATAAATTACTCATGCATAATCTCTAAGGACCTGGTATTTGTCTCTCCTGCATAGATTCTGTTTCTATAAGAATTATTTTCTTTATTGTAATCACTTGTGCATTTTTCCTTTATCTCTGCTTTGTTTTTTCTTATCAATATGTTAATTCTATAATCATCTCACATCCTGTCTCTGTAGATCTTGTTTATCTCTTTTCTTATGTGGTGGCTTTTTGCTCATCCTTGCTCACCTACTTTTCTTCTAAAACCACTTGTGTTACTGGATGAAATTCAGAATGTTATAATTCATAGAGTTTAAGGCCAGAAGGGACCATTAGATCATCTAGTCTGATCTCCTGTATATTACAGGCCATTAAACTTCACCCAGTTACCCCTGTATTGGGCCCAACAACTTGAGTTTGCCTAAAGCAATCTTCCAAAAAAGCATCCAGTTTTGATCTGAAGACATCAAGAGATGGAGAATCCACCACCTCCCTTGAAAGTTTGTTCCACTGGTTAATCACCTTCACTGTAAATAAACAAAAAACCCACGCCTCACTTTTAATTTGAAATTGTCTGCCTTCAGCTTCCAGCCATTGGTTCTTTTTATGCCCTTCTCCACTAGAGGAAAAACCCCTCTACTATCTGGTATTTTCCCCCTGTTAAGGTATTTATACACTAATCAAGTCACCTCTCATTCTTTTTGATAGACTAAACAGATTGAGCTCTGTTCCTCACGTAAAGGGATTTTCTCCAGCCCCCCCAATCATTTTTGTAGCTCTTCTCTACACTCTCTCCAGTTTCTCAACATCCTTTTTAAAATGTGAACACCAGAATTGGATGCTGCCCTTCAGCAGTGGTCTCACCAGTGCCATCCAGATAGGAATAGGGAGGTAATTTTACCAATGCGTAATTCCCCTGTTTATACTTCCAAGGATTGCACCAGCCCTTCTTGCTACAGCATCACACTGGGAGCTGTTGAGTTGTTTGTCTAGTATGATCCCCAAATCCCTTCCAAGTCACTGCTTTCCAGGATACAGTCCCCCCTTCTGTAGGTATGGCCTGCATTCCTTCTTCCTAGATGTATAACTTTGCATTTGGAGATATTAAAATGCATTTTGCTAGAATGGGCCCAGCTTACCAAGGGATCCAGATTGCTCTGTATGAGTGTTCTGTCATCACCATCATTTACCGCTCCGCCAATCTTTTTGTCACCCACAAATTTGATGTTTACTTTCAGATCATTGATAAAGATGTTGAACAGTATCAAACCCAGAACCAATTCCTGTGGATCCCCACTAGAAACATATGAGGATTCCCTCACTGACATCTACTTTGAGATCTGTCATCCAGTTCTTAATCCATTTAATGTGTGCTTTATTGCTATTGTATAGTGCTAATTTTAATCAGACTGTCATGTGGTAGCAAGTCAAACACCTTACTACAGTCTAAGTCTATTACATCTATGCAGTTACCTTTATCAACCAAACATAATATCTTATCAAAAAATGAAATCACAATTATTTGACAAGATCTGTTTTCCATAAAACCATGTTGACTGGCATTAATTATATTCCCATCCTTTAATTCTTTATTGATGCAATCCCGTATCAGCTTTTCCATTATTTTGCCCAGGATTGACATCAGGCTTACTGACCTATAGTTACCCAGGTCACCCCACTTGCCCTTTTTGAATATTGGCATAGCATTAGCACTCCTCCAGTCCTCTAGTATTTTCCCCAATGTTCCAAGATGTATTAAAAATTAACATCAGAGACCCAGAAATCTTCTCAGCCAAATCTTTGTGGACTCTTGGGTGCAAGTTATCTGGGTCTGCAGATTTAAAAAGGTTTGGTCCCATAAGATGATGTTTAACATCCTCTTTAGTTAGAAAATTGTTCATCATCCTCATCTGATACAAGTGCATCATCCTGCGTCTTTCCAAATACAGAAATATTTATTACACACTTCTGTCTTTCTTTATCAGTAAGTGTTATCAACTACATCTGGTAATGGGGCTGTACCACTGCTGGCATTTCTTTAGTTCATAATATTTAAAAAATGTTATGTGCTAAGCCCTGCCAGCCATGGATTTTCCCCTTGTATCTTTAGCTTCCATTATCAATTTTCTGCACTTCATAACTTCTAATTCGTGTTGCTTGCACTGTTTTCCCTATCTGTTATATACCGTATTGCTTTTTATTTCTAATTACTGCTCTCACTTCATCGCTGAATCTGTACCAGGCTCTGGGAACAGGCATGCTCAGTCCTTTCAGCGGGTATATACCACTGGGTTGTGGGGGAAGGGATTAAAAATGGGCATGCTCAGTAAATGATACAGGCATCTAGGAATTCGGGAGGGAGTGAGAACATCCATTGTTATGAACAGAACAGTTATCACATCTAAGAGGTATTGTTACTGACTTCATTTATCACCTTTAAATATACTTTTTAATGTAAGAATATCCCATGAGATGAATGAGCCAGTTCACTCTGAGCCTCTTATCTGCTGCAGAAGGGTGTAGATTTATCAACACCAAATTTCATTTGCTGCAGTGTTACGCATTCATCTAGCTTGTTTGGATCTCCCTGAGGAAGTGTCTGCCCAGGTTCACCTAGGAAAGTTACTAAGGGAAATCAACCAAGAGTGTGAACACCCTCCACCCCACCTCTCATGGATGCTCTCATTCAGACGCGAAGTGACCTTGGGGCTTGTCTACGCATAAACCACATCTGTCCTTCCTACTGCAAGTCCTTTTCATTCAAACCATTTCGCCTTTCTGATCCGCACCCTCTATTTCCTGTTCTTAATAACAGATTGTTTCTATTGTTTAGATGCTTCAACCACTTTCTCTAATTAAATTAGTGATTTTGCTCTGCATACTTAGAGGGAAAAGGAGAATTTTCTGTGCAATCCACTGGCTTCAGTCTGAGATTTCTTTCTAGACTGTAGAAAAGTTTGGCCGGTTCTCCATTGGATGTATGCAAAACGCATGCATGCATATGGCACATTTTTGTGAGTAGGATATTAAGGCTAGTGAGACTCTTCATCATGCTGTTCTGATAATTAGGGGCAACACTCCAGTTTTTTATAGAAATAACATGCTTAATGTGCATGGAAATGTAAATGTACCTGTATAGTTTTCCCCTCCAAATTGCTTTGTGGCATTCGTATTCCAGTTGGGCTGAATAATATCAGTGCACTGTGGGTTGGGAATGGGTTCCCTCCCTGCCCCCCATAAAAGAATAGAGTCACTGTCTTTGTAGCGATCACACAGAAAATATTACAGCTGCATAGCTTCTTGCTAGCCTGCTCCTCCACAGAACTCAAAAGCCCCACCCTTGCTTCAAACCATGACCTCTCCACTCTGCCTCTGCATTCCACTCTGTGTGTGCATGTATTTATATTTAAGTGAAGATTTATGCAGATACAGCAGTGAGGAACTTGTAATCAGCTCCCATAGCCTTCTACTGTGGTTTGTAAACTTACTGGGGGAGTGGTTTTAGTGTTCTCCCCTTTCCCAAAAACTCAGTTCAGATATAGCATTCATTCTATTGAGTGGGCCTACTTTTCACTGGATATTTCAGGTGAGTTGGCTGAAGTACAGGGAGGCTTGACCCTCCAAAAAAAATCACATGCTAGGACAATGACTAAGTTGGATTTGAACCCACAAAACTTGTCATCCATCCTTGAAGTATCTCCTAGACCGTATCTCCTCATAATTTAGGCTTGAAATATTTGATTGGAACTGGCATATGAAAACCACATAATCATCCAAAATGTGAATGCTGCTAACAAAAATGCCACTGCTAAGTTTTTAATAAATTGTTTTTCATATGCAGGTTTCTGTGACGAAAGCTGACAGAGCCCTGGGTTTTGCGATCCAAACATGTTTTGTTTCACCATATTCAAACCCTGATATGATATCTGATTACACCATCATAGAAAACATTTGTCCTAAAGATGAATCTGTTAAATTCTACAATGTCCAGAAGGTGAACTTTCCTATACCACATGCACAGATGGACAAAAAGAGGTTTAGCTTTGTGTTTAAACCTATATTCAACATCTCATTGCTCTTTCTTCATTGTGAGCTGACTTTGTGTACAAATAAAGAAAAAGACACTCAAGGACTGCCGAAGGTCAGTAGTTTAACTTCCTTAAGCTTTCAGATTTAGATTAAAAAATGAGAATTTTTACAAGATAAGTTCCAGATCATAGTAGTTCCTGGGATTAACTTTTCTATTTGAAGATTTTATAGACTTAGATTAGTGTAATTAACATTTTATCAGTGGACCTGATAATTTTTATAGGCTCTTTTTACTCAGAGCTATGCTGAATCTTGATCACATGGTCGACATTTTAAAGTGGAAAATGTAAGTAAGTGGTTACATGTGGTAAACAGAGATTGCTTTTCATTAAGGGAGTGGTCCAGATTTATCTGTTCTATTCAGATAAAATAGCAATAGGATAAACAAAATTAACATTAATTTTCCAGAGCCTGCTGAGATAATATTGTAATTGTTTTTGAACATCCATATGTGAATTGTAAGGTTGGCCTATCTCAGGAGGACTTTGATGGGAAATAAGTAAATATTATCATTTGTTTTCCAGAGTTCAGTGTGGTTACTTTTTTGGATTTATAGTAAATTCTCTGTATTGAATGTTCACTCCAATATATTTAAGTAGAATTAACATTTCCTGTTTGATTATTGTGAGACTGCTGCCTAACTATTACTTTAAAAATAGTATATAACTAAAAATACATCTTTTTGTCAAAAAATGAACTGTTAGGTATTCTGACTTTATTCAGACGTTTGGGACTTACCTGCATAACTTCTAAAATTTGAGTTATTTGTAGTAATTCTTTAACATAAGAAAAGACTCAAACATTATTGATCTATATATGCACTATATATGCACTAGTGAGCTACAGAACTGGCCCCCGGATTTTCAAAAGTGGACTCTATTTTTGTGCTTGTAAATCTGTGTCCAAATTTTTGTATAGAAGCCTGGATTTGAATATACACACAGCATTTATACATGAAAAATCAACTACTCAATGAGTATAAAAGCTAACTGTGACAAGTGAAGGTACTTTTGGAAACTGGGGTGAGAGCTCTTTGAAGATATTGACCCTCTATGTAATTAACATCAGCCTTTGATATCCTAATATGCAACTATTACAGCAACAATTCAATAGTAAAACTTTCATAGAGTTTTAAGTAATGTAGCACTAAGGCACGTTTACATCTTAAGATGCAGCTGAGAATAGGGTGATCAGAGAGCAAGTGTGAAAAATTGGGATGTGGGGGTGGGAATAGGGAGAATAATAGGGTTCTATATAAGGCAAAGCCCCTAATATTGGAACATCTGAACATTCTAGCTGAGAATAAGTTTTCTTTGCCAGTATATTACATAGATTGTTTTTTTGGAGGGTTGATAACGTTCAGATCTCCTGTTTCTCTTTAGTAAACAATACTGAGCAAACACTGATAATGAGGCAGCTGTGCAGCTGCTCTGGCTGATACTGTATTTTATTTTGAGTGAATCCCTGACCTCAGATGTTTCCATCCACAGTGCATTCCTCCTGATGAAGCCTGCACCTCGCTCAATGTTGATATGATCTTGGCCATGATGCACAATAAGAAAACTTTCACCAAGCCCCTTGCTGTAATTACCCATGAAGAAAAGCCAAAAGGTACCAACGTACATTTTGAACTTCTTAACAAAACTTTGTTGCATTATACAACATATAACCATTTGTATTGCAAAAAAAAGATAGCTTTAGGCATATACAATTTTATATTTTAAAAGGTACTCTTGTTCTTTATAAAATGTGTTCATTTATAGACATTTGTGTGGCACAGTCCACCATCTTATCTGAATGTCCGCAGTTACTTTTTTATGGAAATGTAATTTAGCTACTGTTGAGAAAGGAATACTCTTCCTATGCTTTACAACAATATAGGTTTCATAAGTATTAATATAGCAGAATTGCTTCTAGCAATTCACTCTTGTTTGGAAATTGAAAGCAATTCTTTACTATCTTCTGTATAATTTCTTCTTTGTGGCTGAAAATATTTAAGCATGGTAATTGCATTGAAATTTCAATGTATTGGAAATATTAAAGCTTGAGGGGTTTGTAAAGTAAAGGGGTAGCCACAGGGAAACCAGCTTCACTAGAAGATTAGATCAGTAAGATGAAGAGATGAAACTGTAGTATTTCATTGATTTTCTTGGGGTTTGTTTAACTCATTTAGCATTTTTACAAAAAACTCCAAGTACAGAGTCATGAAAATTTGTCGATTCCTGGGTGCTGGGCTGCTTCTAATGCACATGATTCTTTGTCAAATAGACCATTTCTGCCTTCTTCCCAGCAGAGGCAGTTAGAGCAGACAGCATTATGGCTCTACCTGCCAAGAAGTCTGGAGGCAAAGGGGCTGACAAGGTCTGTATGGAAATGACAGCCCATCCACATTTCTTCAATTCTTTTGTCTCCTTGTTCTTGTAAACATGAAGCATTTGACTTAGTTCTCTTCCTTTAAGAAAGGAAAAGAAAAGCCTAAACACTAAAGAGAGGAGGTTCAGGAAGAAAGGAGAAGAACCTTGGTAGCAGATAGAAAACTCTGGTTTTGTACTAGATGCTCTGAGTGAGGGTGACTGGAAAAAGTCTAACCAAAAAACAGTTCAGAGTCAGCAAAACCCTCACTTAAATCCATCCTTCAGATTTCTGAACTGATTCACTTGTAATCAACTGTCTTTTGTCCAGGGAGCTCCTTCAGCCTCCAATAGCCTGTCTGATGCTGTCTCCCCACTACAGCTTGCTCTTGGGAGATAAGGACTCTGCTCCCTCCTCACATGCCTGCCAGCACCCACAACTCTGTAGCTATAGGTCAACTTTTCTGCTGCTTTGGGGCTATGAGCAGCTCAGGCATTGCACCTTTGATACTCCTATCCGTCCCCCTCCTGTTGTTGGGTTACAGCACATGCCTTTGCTGCCTGTGCCACTCGCACTTCACAGGAACTCTTCTCTGGTGTTTCCACTTTGATTCCATGGTCTAGCTTTTCCTCCATGGCTCATTCAAACAGCTGGGCCTAGCCTCCTTCCTAGCAATCCCCTGTACCATGATCATTCCCTTCATATGAGGATCCACCTGCCCAAACTGGCTTCTCTCAGGCTCACTTAAAGCTAACATCAGAGCCATCCTGCACTCTGTGCCCTACCCAGAATCCTGCCTCTACTGACATCTCAGATTCCTCAGTCCCTGTCTGGTGCAGGAAATGCTCCAGGGCAATAGCCAGGAAGATGACTCAGGTCCAGCACTCACTTAGTTCTGGAACCCTGACACCATTCTAGACTCCCTTACCTGACATCCTGCTCAACTGCTTGTGATTCTGAACCTTTGTACTCTGGCAATCTTTGGTGTGGAGAGCCCCAAAGCTCTGCCCAGGAATAAGAGTTTTAAACAGGACCCTCTTCAGAGGTTCAAGTTGCCTTTTCTCTCCACCCTTCTAACCTCAACATCATCCCTGCCCTACAGAGGCTCCCTGTCCTCTGACAAGCCTCTGACAAGCTTGGGTATTTCCCATGTCCTTGGTGGGCACTAACACCCTCTTCTCCATCTCAACATCCACTCTCTTCGAATTAGTTTATTCTGGAATAAGAGCATCCACACACGGAGCTAATTGCGAGTAACTCCCCATGTAGACATGAGTTTACTTGGGGGAAAAAAATCTCACTTTTAAGGAAGAATCCCCAGAAGCTTACTGACACAAACATTCCAAGTTATGTAGGAACCCTTTTTACCCAGCACGCTAGACACTTCTCACCCTTTTAAGCTGGTTTCCTAGAAGCAGCTTCCCTTTCTCAGTGCATAGTCCCTCCTCTGCTTTCTCTTTCAAAGCTTGGAATATTCTGAGTGTGGTTGGCCATGATGACAAACAGGAAACTTGTTTCCACTTTTCTAACCTTCCTTCCCCTATGAGTGGCCATTTCCCCACCATCCTCTTTCACCCTCTCCATCAGGAGAACATCTTACATTTGTGGGGCTGCATTCTATGGTGACAGCTGGGAAAAAGACACTGATTCAATTGCAAGAGAATTTGCCTTCTCCCCCAATCATTCAGACTTTTCTGGCATGATGTGTATGCCTTTTATTTACTTCTCCCCCTTTCTCCTTGCCACCCTTGCTGGTGGCAGGCTTTCAGAGTGTGCACCTCACATCCCAGGCTGAGAGAGTGGTTGCTTGTGAAGCAGAAGTATTACTCTCCTGGAGCTCTAGGCAATCCCCTAGTTCTCCAAGCCTATGAGTGTGTGATTCAGGACCAGCAAATGGTAACTATGGTAACCAAGTAATGATAGCCTATGTAAACATCAGGGCAGTATCAGTTGCTTCTGTTTCAGGTGCTTCTGAAGGACACAATCCTGTCTCTACTCATTTCAAGCAGTATATATTGCAGGGAAAGATCATCTCTACTGCAGACTGACTTGGCAATCACCAGCTAATTTCCAGAAAGCCAAGTATTCCTGAGTTTCTGCCAGCACCTCATGTGTCCCTGTTAGACCCCGTAGACCAATTCAGTTTGAGTCAGTGCCTAGTTCCCTGTTTCTGCTCCTTTGAACATTAATAAAACATTGAACAATGCAATTCTCTTTTAGCTCTAGCATTGCAGTTTAGAGGGTTTCAGTAGCTTCACTTGCAGCTCAAAATCTTCCATTTGCATACAATGTCTGTTTGAAATTTTGGAATGCTTTCCAGAGAGAGTCAAAGGATGGGGGATCAGAAATCCTTTAACCTCAGTGCTGCAGTGCATGCTTTTTAGTGTTTAAATAGCATATGGATTACATGGAACATTGCTGGGGGACATAAGCAACAACTGTTTTTTTAACTCTGCAAGGAAGCCCATGTTTTTACACGATTCTTTTTAATGCAAATTAAATCCACTAAGAATTAAAGGCAAGTATTTGATTGGTAAATGCAGTACAATTAAAACGATGCTTTTGGGCCTGATTCTGTACTCTTTCCTCATTAAAAACTCCCACTGATCTCAGTGATTACCCATTCCTGACAGAACACATTAAACTGGGTAACTGATGTTTATCCTTCAGCAAACAGATTTACACCGAGAGCTCTATTCTCCTTTTGGATGTGCGGGGCTGTGTCCGCAACTTCCATGGATAACTTCAACTGGAGTTATGTCTGTATAAAGAGTACAAGGTCTAAGGGTATGTCTTCACTATGTGCCAGATCGGCGGGCAGCAATCGGTTGATCCAGTGGGGGTCGATTTATCGTATCTAGTCTAGATGCGATAAATTGACCCCCGAGCACTCTCCTGTCGACTCCTGTACTCCAGCTCGGCAAGAGGTGCAGGCAGAGTCAACGGGGGCGCGGCAGCAGTCGACTCACCATGGTGAAGACACCACAGTAAGTCGATCTAAGTACGTTGACTTCAGCTACATTATTCACGTAGCTTAAGTTGCGTAACTTAGATCGATCCTCCCCTCCCCAGTGTAGACCAGGCCTTAGTGTGTAAAAGTCAAACCAGATTTACTAGGAGACAGTTGCTTGATAGACTCTATTGTTGCATTATGGGTGATCTTGTCTAAATGTTTGGTGGAACTCTTCCCAGCATATTGCAGATTTTGAGCATAACGCACAACTATTAGCACCTTAACATCTTTGATACGCAGTTGTTCCACAATGAATCAAATGGCCCTTTTCTAAAGGGTAACTGCTGTGATTGACTGCACAGTGAATCTGTAAGATTGAGAACAAATTATATTGCACTACTAAAATAAGAGTATTTGCATCTTAGAGATGTCAATTATCATTTGCTTTGATGTGGAACAGGCCAGCTTTCATGGGTATTGTTATAAACCATGTTATTGGAACTATTATGTTACATCTGCTCTGTAAGCCAAATGAAGATGCTTGTACGTTTGACATTTTGGGAGCCAGCACAAATTGTTCAATGCAAAGGTGTCTGTTTTCTTCTCCATACATCATGCACGTGACTTCCATCGACTGTAATGGAAACCATGGCTGTATATTTAGAGGAAAACACCCTCCTCTAGTTTGCATTTTGCTTTATAGGTTTTTACAAGCTTGCTTCTTCACCTTATTGTATCAGATTCCCATGAAACCTCCTAAAAATGGCCAAACAAATAAAATTAAAAAAAAAATTATCCATATCCTGGCATCTTTGTCACATCTGTTCTTTGGCACAATTTAAATGAAAGGTGTAGAAAGAAATTTATTTAAAGTCTATGAAATTGAACTTTTCAACAGAAGAATATATGTCCATTTCACTATTTGTTCAATTTATGCAAGATGTGGAAAATATTGGGGTTTTTTTTCAGTGAAGGGAGCAAGATCACAGAAAAGAGGTCATGAGCAACTGACAAGCACTTTTCCTAAACCAAGATATAGAAAACCATGTGTGTTACTTAAAGCTGGCATCTATTATTTTAAAATTATACACTTTTCCTGGGCGCACTCACCCCTCTTGTGTGGCGCAAAGCTGCAGCAAGCAACACGCATTAATGCCAAGGAACTGGATAACTAATGCAGTGAATTGGCAATGTTGTTGTAGTTGTTGTTTGTTGTTTGGCAACCTTCCTATTCTGTGGAGAAGCCAATGACAGAATTAGCATGGAAAATTAATTCCTGTCACCACTGGAGACACTCTGTTTAGTCCAAGGTTGGGATATGCTAGCTGGATATATGGACAAACTTATAGTGCTGCTACCCATGTTGTACTATTTCACTTTCTAGTGTTTCAATCCATTGCCTTTCATAAACATTACATTCATTTATACTTCTGCTTTGACTTCCATTTGATAGCTTGTTAGTATATTCACAAACAAAAAAACTTACATTTTGAGAAAGCTAAGGTTGAGATATTAAAAACAATAACATATTCCAAAATGTATAAATTAAAAAAAACACTTATATCAGGAAACAAATTCTTAAGGTCACTCAAAAAACGTTAACATTGTCCCAATTTCCCCATTCTTGTTTTAACTTGCTTGTCTAGTCCACTTGCATGGATGATATATTTAATAAAAAAAAAAAAGATAGCCACTTGGTAAACTACACTGCTTTAGTTTGTTCTCAGAGTAAATAAAAATGGTTTGGATATTACAGCTATGTGTTTCTGAGAGGAAAATGTAATGAACCAGATATAGAATTTTGGCCACATGGTACCCAGTGTAGTTCAAGTTAGTTAATGCAGTTGCTACTGAAGAGGTTTGAAACATGAATCCTGGCATATAAATACATGCTGGATAAACAATTCAGAGAAAACTAATAACTTTCAATATATTTTGAAACTTCTAGAACTGCTCTTGCCCCTTGATCAAAGCAATTTTTTCCAATTGTTAAAAGATATAAAAATATATATCATTACAGTACCTTGCCAAATCTTCTCATAGTGGAAGCATCTGGTACACTCAAACATGTCAGAATTTAAATTCTTTGGGCAGCTTGGTGATCTAGAGATTGCAACATGGGTTACCAAACACAATGTTTGAATTAGAATCCAAATCTGGGTTTTTGGCTCCTCAAGTTGGCCTGGGTATCCTGAGAGGA
Organism: Malaclemys terrapin pileata; assembly: GCF_027887155.1. Classification (NCBI taxonomy): domain Eukaryota; kingdom Metazoa; phylum Chordata; order Testudines; family Emydidae; genus Malaclemys; species Malaclemys terrapin. The sequence continues at coordinate 77,760,580 of NC_071512.1, forward strand.
AGGGGACTCCTGACATCTAATAGTTCTTCTGTGGAGATACCAGGCATGTATATGAAGAAGGGATACCAAATAAGAGAGAGAGTAGGGCTAATGATGCATTTTTAAAGACAGTTTTGTATTTCTTTTCATTCCATGTTGATGATGATTGATTATTATTTCAAAATAGTAGCTTTAACATCATAGCTATGATTTTTGTCTTCCGGTATAAATAAGATAGAATACCAAGTAATTTATGCACATCACAGAGCACAGTGGAAATGTACAAATCAAAACATGTGCATGTAGACTTTCCTCCCAGTGAGATGCTGAAGATTGCTTATATAGTGTGTAGTATTTGTATGGAGCATCATACAATTAATGGGTTTTTTGGTTTTGTTTGTTTGTTTGTTTGTTTTTTTAAAACAGGTCCACCTACTCACAAGCCAAAAGGCAGTGGGATGCAGCCACGTAAGTTATGCATATCTGTCTGCTTTGTTGACCTAACACAGAAGTTCTCAAACTTCATTGTACCGTGACCCCCTTCTGACAACAAAAATTGCTATACAACCCCAGGAAGGGGGACTGAAGCCTAAGCCTGCCCCAGTCCCGCCGCCTTGGGCAGGGAAGGGGGGGAGGGGCGGAAAAGGCGAAATCCCAAGAGCTTCAGCTCCAGGCAGGAGGTCTATAACCTGAAGCCGTCGGGCTTTGGTCCTGGGCAGTGGGGCTTGGGCTTCAGCTTCAGCCTCAGACCCCAGCAAGGCTAATGCCAGCTCTGGCAACCCCATTAAAACAGGGTTGCGACCCACTTTGGAGTCCTGATCCACAGTTTGAGAACCACTGATCTAATGACTTCCAGACAAAAGGTTAAGTCAAAGAGAATTTATCGTAAAGCTTTTTAAACTTAGAACAGAATTAAGTCTTTGGTTTTAGTGCCCCTGGGGACAGTATCCCAGATCCTCAAATATAGTTAGGCACATGACTCCCAGGATCTGGGCCATTCCCACTAACTTTGAGAGAGGAATGCATGAGGGGAGAGCAGTAATTTGTATAGGTGACTGCAGTACTCCTACATCCAAGACTACCACAGATGTGATAAAATGTGGCTCTGACTTTCACTCTGAGTTCAACATTAGCTTCCACAACTCCCCTGACGCTGAAAATCTCAACCATGCTATAGGGCCCAGTCAGCTCTTGAGGAGAGTGGGTAGCACCAGAAATACATTGCAGATGGGAGGGAAGGAAAAATGATAGCTGAAGGGTGAGAATTTAGAAAGTGAGGAGTGAAAGAAATGAAGGGAAAGAGCTTTGGGTCTTGGAACTAGATTCACACAATGTGACACAGGGAATGATAAAACTTACCTCCCTCCATCAGCTGGGCTACCTGTGTCCTGCTATGAGTGGGATCTAGTTGTCAGTGAACTGCATCTTAAGGCAAGAAGATGATGAGATGATGCAGTTGTAGATGAGGCATCTCTGTTTAACAAACACAATTATAGTTTGGATTTCAAATAACCAAACATGAGCAAGTGACTCAGAAATGTCAAAAATAGGAGAAAACTCCAATGAGCCACTACCTAGGCTGTTCTTTCTGTCCCAAATCTGGCTGCACATACTCAGAAAGGGATTCTGAAGAGCTCCCTTAATGGAAGTAGGGGCCTTAAAGGTATAGTACCCATGCAAGTGCACCTATCAATGACAGAGGGAAAGCAAGTAGAGGTGCTGCTGCCTGCCTTTTCGAGGGAATTCTTCTGGATGCAGGAAACTAGATAGAAAGAAGTTGAATTGGAGGAGATCTACTAAGCATTCCCTGGCCAGCCTCCTCCGTGTCCCCCTCACCCACCAACACAGAGGCTGGGGTGAATTGGAGTCTGTGTGTTCAGTTCTTTTCCATTATTTACTCAATTACTAACAAGTTATTCACTAGCTTAAATAATTTCATATGTTTATGGGAGACATTAGAAATACTACATCTGAAATTAGTCGTAAGAAAAACTACAAAAATAATTGATTCAGTATGAAAACCATATTAAGGTGTCTTTGATCAAAGAGAAGAAATATACAAGACAATGGCTGGAAGTTGCTGTAATTGTGTAAGTAACATTTGGAGACATACATTCAGGAACCAGATGCAGTACCGTACAAACTATACTGCATAAAGGTCCCCTCCCCTAGAAACTGACTTTTTTGTTCTATTTTTGTGATCTGGAATTAATTTGTTATTAAGAACATTGCCAAATATGAAAAACAATTGCTCCTATTTATGTTTTTGCTGACTTTTGAGCTGGCACCACTTCTTACTTAACAGCGCTTCCGTTCTCCACCTAGATATAGGGCTGAAGTTGCAGAGGATATAGAGTAAAGTTGGCTTGAATGGTAGGATGTGAATAAAAAGTATTCTTTTAGCAAGACTTCACAGCCTTTTTAAATATATATTTCAGTTAAACCTGACATTTAACTGAAAACAAAGAATAATTAACAAGAAACTGAGAACACTTTGAATTCATTCTGGTTTTGCTAGATTTGGGATGTTTTGAGCTGGGTTTTTGCTTTGTGACTCAGAACAGTTTGTTAAACTAAAGACATTCTTCATGCTCACCTCTGCAAGCATGTGCATTGCTTGTCCTCCTTAGACACAAATCACAGTAATCTGCTAAGTATCATGGGGCTTTCTTTTCTTGCGTTTAAAATGATGGTTAATTAAATATGAAAATGTCACAAAACTGAAAAAGGGAGGAGGGATTTTTAAAAGTACTATTCAGCATTCAAAATGAAAAAACTGATTTTTATTTATAGCAGTTTTCTATGGACTGGACACTCTGACCGTTGTGGGCATCGCCTTTGCAGCATTTGTGATTGGAGCACTGCTGACAGGAGCACTGTGGTTTATCTATTCTCACACAGGTTAGTACAGTTGTTTTCGCCAGATTCCATTTGGCATAGCACATTGCAATGGAGGCAGTGAGATCTAATACTTATGAGTCAGGAGACTAGGTCTTCTTTGCTGCTTTCCATGTTCTCCCTAAGGTGCTTTCCAGCAACTCCTCACAGCAGACTGAAGGTGTTAACCAGGTAGCTGTATCTGCCCCTCTAGGTAATGGGGGGATATTATGTCTTTTGATATTTTGTTTAGAAACTGGGAGATTTTTCGACTGCTAACTGTGAAAACTTACCCTGGGATCTGAAAGTCCAACTGAGATTTTATAGCTCATGTGCCATCACCAATAAAGATTCTGTAATTGGAATTTAGTTAATTCTACTGATGTGTGAGCCAGAAGAGAATCCATTAAATCTTTTTAGCTACTAAAGTAAGCAGATGTGACTTTGACTACATACCAGGAGCAGATCAAATGACTAAAAAGATGCCATATTTACATAGGCCCTTTTCTGACTACAACTGCAATTTAAAATGTTTCATAGGCTTTGTTTACCCAAAACCTTGCATTGGTTTAATTAAAATTCTCAGTTTTTAAAAAGTTACGCTTTCTATGTGCTGCTCTCCAGCCCAGAATCCCCAGAGTAGTCTGTGCTCTGGGCCACTTCTACTCCTGGCCATCCAGGGTTGGGGCGCGGGGCGAAGAACGGTGAAGTGTCAACCCTATGCTGCTCTTGGGTCAAGGGACTTCTCTCCTAACTTGTTGCAACTGCTTCATGCCACTGGAGCAGGGTATTGGGGCCAGAATCTGGCCTTATATAGTCAAAGCTTCTGTAAACAATATAAGCTCAGAATTTAACTGGCAGAAATCTGTTTCCAATTGATTATACAACAGCTTTTGATAAGAAAATTAATATTTCTGAATACATTAGCTGTGTATGAAGCTGATTTGGAAGCCAAAAGCAAATTTGGGTACCTTAAAGGGTGTGATAAATATAAATGTTCCATTGCTGGAACATGGGGGAAGAACGGGAGATACAGTTCCTGTGGGTAAAACATACAAGTTAAGGAAAGAATCTCCAATTAGATCACTTTAACAAAAACAAGTTTAAAGAATTTTGGAATGAATTGATGTTTTGTTAAGCCTTTATCAATAGATATTGAATCTCTGTTCAATTATAGAGATATCTAGAGGGACATGTGTTGTATGTCAGAAGTTGTGTGTTAAACTTTACAGTATTAATAAATAGCAGCATTACACAAGAGAGAGTAATTAAAATTGACAAAATCCCGTTGTCAAAAAAAATGGGAAGTTGACATAATAAATCCTTCAACATAATGAAATTTGGACCAACCCTATTAAAATAATTAGTGACTAACTACATCAGTCATAATTACCAAGTAAAATAGCAAGTGGAGCAGCTGTTCTGACTTTCCTTATTGCCTGAGAGACAAAAATAAGTGGGAAAAAGTGTAAGAAGAAAGAATAAAAGGGAAGACAGGAAGCAGGCTCTCTAATTCCTGGGATTAGAGAATTTTAGAAATTAGATATAGGGGGCCAGATTTTCAAAGGAGCCTCAAAATGGACTGCTGTTCCTGTGCACATATTTTCCCCCCCACACAGTCACTTGCATCTACAAATTGGGATTTGTAGTAGAGATTTGCTACCAGGGACTTCCCCTGGCCACCATAACCCCTCGGTGGAGAATTGCAGGGGCAAGATAATTCAGCCTCGTCTGAAAGGCTTTGGGGTCTGCTGAAGACATTTTTGATTAAAACATAAATAAATATATAGCTAAGCTCCATATCTTAGATGGGGTCCTGTGTGTACTACAGCTATATAATTCACCCCTTGTAATTGGGATTCCGGAGCATAATCCAACTTTCATTTTACATAACATTATATTTCAAAAGTGGTGCCATGGTTTCATTCTAGGTTTGCAGGCAGCGTGAAACAATCTCTCTTAGGCCTGGTCTACACTAAAAACTTTTACTGGCATAGTAGTGATGCTTGGTGGGGGAGGGGAGGGTGGGAGGGGTTTTAAATTACTGTTGATACTGGCAAAAGCCAGACTGTAGATGCAGTTATACCAACAAAAGAAATATTTTTGCCAGTTTATCTTATTTTGTTTGGGGAATTGGTATAAACTACATCAGGAAAAGAATTACTTTGCTGGTATTAGCTGTGTCAACATTAGGAAGGCTTGCTAGTATATACCAGCAAACACTTTCTAATATAGACCAGGCCCTAAATGGATGAACTCCCCCATTCATCTTAATGGATTGTTAACGCTGAAACCAAAAGATAACTGAAAATGTAGAAACAACATAAAATAAATGCAATTGAATATTGAAACAAACAACTCAGTAGCTTAGTTATTGATTGTATTACTTATTTTTATTATTTCATTCAAATAACATTTAAAAAAATTATCTGAAACTGCTGCAAAGTTTCCACCAGAATGTCAGCAAAAATCTTGGAGCTTTACTGAAAAATTTGGGTCCAGTTTGCCATTGAGCACACAGGGCTTTGAGTTCAGAGAGTACTAAAGGATGGAGAGGCAAAGAAGAGAGCAGGGCAATTGAGAGGTGCTCTGTCTTCCTTCTCAGTCCAGAGCGCTCTCTTTTAGTCTATTTTTTCCAACTGGTTAAAGAACTTGAAAGGTGGCTACCAACCTTTCCACAATAATAGAATATCTGTCTGGAGAGGATCCTAGAACAAAGGAAGGCAGAGGAGCTTGGCTAGTATTGAATACCCTTTACCTGAGCCTCTTTAGAAGAAGTAAAAGTCTTGCTGCAGTCCTGTTTGTGTGCAGTAACCCTTCAGGAGTTAATTGTGAAATTATCTATGACTGGAGAATCCTGCTCTAAGTGAATAAACTGTCATGCTTAAGGGATAAATAAGGGACATGGAACAGCTTGATAACTTATTAGACTTTGCTAAACATAAACCCAACAATTTTAAACCCTGCATTATGTATGGCACACATATCAGTCACCTAATCCTCTTAGAAAGTATGATTTTCTCTTATTCGGACAATGCTTCAAGTTAACAAGATAAAATTTTCCAGAACTCTGGAAGTTAAAGGTCTCCCCTTCTCTTGTTTTTAAAATGGGATCTGATTTAAAATAAACTGACATAGCAACCAATTATATTTGGCAAATGGAGATAGAAAAGCAAACATTCAGACTTCCTGGACAGGGAGTACTACTGGCAGTTTTCCTAAGTGTGAATAATAAAGTACATGTTGTCACATTCAGATGGGTAAAAGCTTGTTTACTGTCAATAGATAGGACATGGCCATTTTGAGGAGTGATCAAGCACTAACATTAGACACAAGAAGCTGCAGTAGGTGGTGGTATATTAAATAAATTTTTTCTCTTCACTTAAATCCTCTCAATAAAAAAATCAAAATAATTTGACAGTTTATCAAGGTGATGAAAAATAACTATAAGACTAAGCAAAAGTCAGTCTAAATATATTGGTAGATTCTGTTCATAGTCTCACTAAGATTTTGATACTTCAATTAAAGGACAGTGCAAATTGTGCTGGTATCTCTGTTACACAAACAGATTGTTATATGTCAGAACGGCCAATAATTTTCTAGACTTGGAGCAGTGAAGAGGAAATCAAATGACAGCAGTGTCTTTGCCACTGAGGCAAAGTGCTCATCCCCCAAACTTTTAAAGGAAGATGCGTCCTAGGAAGTTTTCCAGAAGAGCGGAGGAATGGAGTGTGTAGTGCTATTTGGCTTCTAAAGAGATTGTGACAGCTGTGCTTGTCATTTTTCCTAAAAAAGAAGAGGTATTCAGCATATAAACTAAGTTATGGTTGAGTTTATACAGATCGTTTTGATATGCTGTGGCTGATGCAAAACTATGTGTAATCATGCGGTTTGTAAAATGGGTGACAGCGAAGCTGTAATAAGACCTAACAGCAGGGAATATGGGCCAGTTCTGCATTTTGCAGAACTGCTTTCTTGGCAGAGATTTTGAGGGGCCCTATTAAGGGAATGGAAGTAACTGCAGTTCCTGTGTTCCAGTGGTAACAGCTTTTTCTATTTTTTTTTTTTTTTTTTTATGAAAGGGAGTTTGCTTATCACTGACTTATAGATATGTCCTTTAACATGACAGGAAGGGAGGCTTATACCCAAAACAACTAATGGATAGAGGAACATTTTATAATGAAGGAGAAAATGCCCAAACGAGGTTTATGAAAAGCTTATAATAAGATAACACAACAAGAAACTACTTGCTATAGTTTACTTTGTTTATATACAAAGCTGTTTCTAATGAAAAGATAGGAATGAAACATTTTATTTAAGAAATGCTGTGCTAGATTCAGTTATACATAAAAGAAGTCTATAATTTGTGGAATTACTTTGGATTTGTACAGATCAGAAACTGCCTCACAAAATTAAATGTCTTATTTAGTGTTGAATCCATGGGCAAAATTCTGACCTCTGTTAAAGCAATGCAGCGCCATTGACTTAATTGAGGAAGAGTGTTTGTGGGGAGTTTTCTTCCTATTTTTGAAAATAGTGGGGTGCAAGACAAAAGCTGTGCACTCTTTAGATAGTAGGTATTACTAGTTAGGCATACGGCAGTGATTGTAGGATGAGCTGGTAGCAACCCCTATATTTAGGCTGCCTAGCACTTTTCATTGTGAAGGACTCTTGTGACCTCTTCTCTTGACAAGCTCTCGTACCTCCATTGTTTGCAGCAGGGCTTTGATATTTAGTAGGTGGGAATCTCCTTGTGCTGCAGAAGTGCCTCTTCATTCGCCCATGATATTCCATTCAGATATGGGTGAGCTTTGATGCCCTGCCTGACCTCTATGGGGTCAGAGTTTTTTTTTATTTTGTTTTTTCCAGGTTTTACAAATAGTGACATTTAATGTTGCTTATGTGTGTTTTGTTAAATGTTTATTTGTATTGTTTTTACATAAAATATAAAGTTTTTAACTAAAAAAAATGGGGTGAGTTACAAAGTGTTAAAAATCACCATTTCCTTTCTGTCACTGGGGTTCCTCCGGAAAATTTTGGCAACCTGCCAAAATTTCTGAACCGTTCCAAGACTGGGCTCATGTTGCTGCCGCAGCAGCGCACACTGCAGTGGGAACAACAGGGAGCTGCCAGAGCAGCTTTTAGGGGACAAGGAGGAGTGTGAGCCAGTCTGCTCCACCCCTGGAAATCCTAAGATCCAGCACATGCCCCACCCCTTCCCCCCCCCGTAGCCCATTTACCACTGGGGGCACCACGTGTGGTAGGAGCTCTCACAACTCCTGGGCAGGGAAGGAGTGGGGGAGGGAGGGAGAGAAAGGTCGGCATCCCCTCAACTGCCCCTATGGACCCTGCACATGGTACCAGGGGTCAGTCACCCATCTGGGGGCAACTCATGGGACAGTAGCTATCCCAGCTGTGGCTGGCCTGGGCTTCCCCTGAACACTCTCCAGAATCAGCAATCCTGTCTCCCCTCTTGCTGCTAGGCCTAAGGTGACCATGCGCCCCATTTTGGCCAGGACAGTCAGTCCCATTTTAAGCTCTGTCTTGTCCATCCCGACTTTCTTGGCAAAAGTTGGATCAGTTGGCAAGAGCAAACGGGACAAATGCCCACTTGTCAAAAAAGTGGTGCGGTGTGAAGGAACAATGTGGATGTGGGGGGGTCATGGTTTGAGCAACCAGCGACAGCCTCTAGCGGGGAGCCGGCTGGGGCCAGCCCGGGGGAGGGGGGGCAGGCGGGTGGCTGGAGGGAGGGGCTGTGCTGTAATGCTGAAGACTCTGGGTTCTAACACCGCTGATGATTGGGAAAAGGGCTACAGATCCAAATAATAGAATTTGTAACCTTTTTCTTTAAAAAAAACATTAGGAAATCACAGGACTACATTAAAAGAACATTAAGGTTACAAAGTTAAGCACTTCAAAGTTAGGCAATGCCAGATTTATGGTTGCCTGTGCAACCTTAATCCCCCTCTCCCCCATATGCATTGTGATACTATCTTTAATTACACAATCATACTATTTTTCCCCCCACAGGACCTCTGCCTCATTCAGTGCACAAAATGGACAAGAAAAGGGAAGTATTAATATTGCACAGGCATCAATAAAATCAGGCATTTTCTAACTTTTTAGTGCTTGACTTTGTAATCCAAATAACATTCTTTTAACAGTAGTGCGTGTGTGTACTTACACTCTGAGCATGAAATTGCAAGAATATTGTACCTTATACTGTGCTGTAACTACTGCTTATACTGTAGTAGCTATGTGGAAGCTTGCTGTAACCCTGCTACATTACATTTAGAGTGGGATATGCAAATCAACTCAGCATTACAGGATAGGCCATTTTCCTACTCTGAAAACAAATGGTGGTCTGTCTCACGATACGTGCCATCCTCCTGTGACTGAGGAGGGGGAGGAGAGTGCTTTCAGATCCAACTCATTAGTTTTAGTAAATGCACTGCTCCATGTGTTGGCATTAAGACAAAATGTTCTACACTTTTCTAGCTGTTTTCCATCAAACAGAAAAGCCCACAAAAAAATCTAGGGTCTGATCCTGATCTGAGTTATGGGATACTCCTGGGGGCATTCTGCGCCAAAAAAATTAAAAATTCTGTGCATGATATTCTAAAATTCTGCAAATTTTATTTGTCAAAACAGCGCCACATAATCACGCCACCTTCAATTATTTTGGTAATTTATTTGAAAAGACCTGTCAACAAGTATGTCTGTAACAATACAGACACACACAAAAATTCCCCCAGGAGTAGAGAGTTAAAGAAACCTCTATGACAAACCAGTTCCTGTTTCTCTGCCCCCTTCTCCCCCGCCCCCCCAGATGGGAGGCCAGTTACCCACAACCCCTCTCCCATAGCCCAGCCACGGGGGCCCCCCAGCCAATACACCTGAACCCCTTCCCCCAGAGCCCAGCCACAGGGACCCCCTGGCCCAGATTCCCGCACCCTTCTCCCCCATTGCACAGAATTCCCCCAGGAGTATGGTGACTGAACCTCAGTTGATAAATAGCTGACCGTAGGATACACACAGCATCCATAGCTGAGCTCACTGTCAGCTGCTTTTATACAATTAAGAAAGCAGCTGGAAAAGATTTTTTCCATGTAAATACTACCCAGAGGTGTCAAAATCAAGTAACATTTTTAACAAATGTTTCCATTTGAAATGTATATCCAGTGCACAGTTTTTATGGAAATAAAAATGACAAGAACATTGGAAGGTGGTAGAAATATTTTTGCTGTAGCATATAACATTTTCAGTTTCCCTTTTTTTTTTTTTTTTCTTCCCCCAGGGGAAACAGCAGGAAGACAGCAGGTCCCCACATACCCACCAGCCTCTGAAAACAGCAGTGCCGCACACAGTATCGGCAGCACACAAAGCACCCCCTGTTCTAGCAGCAGTACAGCCTAACCCAAGGGGAAATAAGTCCAAGGAGCATCATAGGAGGGCAGAGGTTCAAAGAGACAGTTTGTTGACATTAGCTGTCTAAAGTTGGAAGGATTAATTTGGTTTCTTTTGAGAAAGGAGGGATTTCACTGTAGAAAAAAAAATCACCGGATCTTCTGGATAAATACAGTCTTTGGACCTTTCTACAGCATGTTTTGCTACATGAGACAAAGCTATTAATTCTACAGTACTGCAACCTGTTAAAAGGGTGTGTGGGCTCTCAGTGCGAAATACATGCCAGTTTGAAAAATGCTGCTTTGTCTATACAAAAATTTTTGGTTCCTAAACCTTTTCACGGATAAGGTGTTCGTAAAGGGATTTCAACAAGATAAGTAGAATAAAGGAGATCTTAGGTCAAAGGATTCCTACACATCAGAAGAAGAAAGTCTCAAGCTCAGATCTACTTGGTTAAAAACCATTTTATTACTTCAGCTATATTTAACCACTTCAAAATAGCGCCTTGTTTTCTTGAGCTTGACTGCTATAGCATCTTACCTGCTTTCTTGTTTTGTATACAGTTTCAGGTGTTTAAAATATGTTTGCCTTTGGTAATTATAATGCTCACTAAAGCAACATTCCCTTTCTTGTTCACTGGGCCAAAACTATCTTCAGTTAGGGGTTTTTACCCACTATACACACAAAGATTAAAGAAAGATAATATGCACTAATGTTAATGTGTGTATACTTAATGAAATATCTTTATGCAAATGTATATACCACAGTATACACCATTTTACTTAATCTAGCATGTCTATTTTTTAGACAGGGAAAATGATATTAATATCCCACCCACGAGGATGTTGTTAGATATTTATAATTGGCTCTTTAGTTTATATGCATATTTTGAAATTAATATAGAAAAAAGTATATTGAAATATACTTGGCTCAGTCGTACATTCTTTGTCTGCCCCGAATTCCAGTTGACATCACTGTGATTTTGAGTGCACAACGAATATACAACCGAGCCTATCTGTATAAAACACTGCATATAAAAATTAAACTGTTCTTTTAAGATAACAGTCCACAGCGGTTTGTGTCAAACTACTAGTTAGTCATATGAACTTTGCAGTTGGATATTCCCAAAATAATGTTAGAATGTGAGATGGGCAATAAGGCACTAATTTTCATAGTATTATTTTAGTGCTTTTGCCATAACCTGACCTTACAATAAATCCCAAATGGAGGGAAAAATTAGATGTGAATTACTTTGAATATTATGGTGTCACTTTGCAACTGTAATATGCTCTGATTCCTCTGTTTTTGGTTTGTTTGGGGTTGTTTTTTTAAGTGAACGCTATTCTCTTGTCACAGGATATGAATGACTTTAGTAGAGGCTGCTTGTATTCTACAGCAGGAGAATAGGATTCTTTATATTAGGGTGATATTCTCCTAAGTCTGAACTCAATTTTTCTATTGCTAACTCTACACTTATGCCATGTATACAACTCATATTGTCAATGGATATTCAGCCTGTATCATGAGATCAAAATGTGCAATAGAGATACGTACTCAGGATCAGATAGCAGAATTTTTCCCTTAATTTTTTAAACACATTTGTCTCTGATCCTGCAAATGTTTATGCACATGGGTAAACTTACAGACCAACCCTGATGTTGCAAAGGCTTATCCATGTACTTAACTTTATGCCCTGTGATCAGTCTGTGTCAATGGGAACTGCTCACAGTGAGTAAAGTTAAGCACGTGAAATCCTTTGCAAGATCAGACCAATGAATAATTCCATTGAGTTCAACAGAATGACTCACATACATAAGTGTTTGCAGGATTGAGTCCTTCATGTGGGGAGAACAAATATGCTACCTGTGTCTTTGAAAATAATGCGCTTTGCCTAACCTTCAGCAGAATGTATTGTGTAAGCATATTCTATGTATAAAATCTTTAAAGATGTCTTCAAAGAAGACTAAAGTCTTTAAGTCAATCATAGCTATATTTTACTACATTAAATTTGTGTATGAAGATATATTTAAGTGTTTTAGATAAATTTAAATTACTCTATATATGTTTAATTTCAGTTACTGTGAATTTTACATTTTTTGTAAATTCTTATTACCATTTTAACCCTTTCCTTCTCAGATTAAAAAAAGTAGAGTCTCATAGGAAGTCTTAGAAAATTCTGTTGTTGTGATGGACAGGTTAAAAACCCTTTGTGTAAGATAGCTAATTGTATATTGTTGAGAGAAACATGCTGCATTATCAATGATTTTTATCAATAATTTACTCTGATTTTAAAACTTACAGATTTATATTTCCAAACTGACAAACCAAAAAATACAGTGCATAAAAACAAAATTGACTTTTTAGCCTTATATCCAGGATACAATTTAAATTAATAGGCTCATCTTGATGTACTTAGCTGTTTAGAGTTAAGAGTATTTCAAACGGAGTTAATGGAAAATTACCAATATGTTAATTGGATAATGGATGTCATCAAATGCAAGTGTAGTTTCTTATAGGATTGAACAGTCTCTTCTGTAGGCAAGAGAAGTAAAACAAGGGCATTTCCCAATTAATAGCTTTATTAGAAGAATGTACCATACCTTGCAGCAGTCATTGACTATGCAATTCAGAATACTGCTACAAATGTAAACTCTTCTTTTATAAAACAGCCATTTATATTTACTGCAAGTTTCTTTAAAGTTATATTGTGTTGTATATCATTGAATGTTTCACTGCAAAGCCACAGTTCCTTGAATCTATCAAGAGGCCTGATCCTGCCATCATTACTCAAATGAGATATTTATCTTGTTCAGAGGAGCAGCACAAGGCCTATGTGCCATTTACATCCCATCTAGTTACTCAAAATGGGGCTCATGAGACTTAATTGGTGCTGGCCTTCTCTGCCAAGGTGAATTTCACAAGTCATCTTATTGAGTCCAGTGGGGTATCTGGTGGAAGGATGGCAGAATTGGGCTTTTAAAAAGACAGCTTCTGACGATAAAAGCCATTAGTGAAATACTTAAACTCCAAGGCAGACTGCTTATTGTGTTCATATATTGTCTAATCACTAGCTTTAACCTTTAAAAATATTTGGTGTTGGGTAGCTGTTACATTTTCGTTTTAAGAAGTCAAAACATTCTGAACTGGGCTTTTCCATTGCATTTACCAGATGGAAGAGGGTTTTGCATAATGTCTCTAGAGATGATTGTAAATTCTTTTTGTTCCTCTTCTAATTGTTTTCTGTAATGTATATACCAGTCTTTTCTGTAATGTGTATCTACCTCATCCTTCACAAGAAGACTTGTACTGCTGGTTATGCTGACAGCACTTTCTGTGAGGTAACTGTTGTGCTCTGTTTTTGTCAGTCAGACATGGGGTGTTCATGAAATTAATTGGTATTAGCTATCATGTTTTCAGCTGGTGCCAAACACAGTACTTTGATTTTTTTTAATCAGTTCTTAATTAGCAAAATTTCATCACAGATGTATTTTTAAAAAATCAATGGGAGAAATGAATCCATTAATCCCTCTGGCCAGTCCGAACACCCCATTGGTATTTAGTTCTGTGTTCAGTATTTCAGAAGACTTGGGGAAATGCTTAATTGTACAGTTTTGATAACCACAGTGTCATGTCATCTTAGTCTGTGCATAATAAAGTTATATATCAATTATTAATAAATGTGTTGCTTCATTTTCTGAAGTACTTCAGGCATTATTGAACACTGACAAAACGTTTAGGCCATATTGTGCCTTAAGAGCTCATATTCACCTCCCATGAGCTTCAATCTGAGCTGCATGTCCAAGAGCAGTCTGTGTTCCTGTCTCATTCTTATTTACTTTGTCCTTCCTCACCTTCCGTCCCCTTTCACATTTCATCCCAGGCCTTTTGCGGGCTCCTCATTACCATGGCTTGCAGCCAAAGTCAGTAAACAGACACAGAAATATTGAATTCCTCCACCTCTGTTCATCCCAATCCTGATCCTGCAAGTCCTTACATAGTACACAGCAAGATATATAAGGGTGTTTTACTACAGCACAAATGCCAGGCACAAGTAAGATTAAGGAGCCACCCAGTAGTCCTTCACACTGATCAATAGAAATCCCAAGTCTTGTTGCACCCACTCCCTTAATTGCTAGTGTCCACGGTACAGTAGGAGAACGTCTGAGGAGACATGGTCTAAGCATGATTTTCATTGTGTTAATGAGTAGCTTAGCTACTGTATGTATTTTTCCCCATAGGTCTTATTTCAACTACTAGGCACCAGTAGCTTGGCAGCCATGTATCAGCTCTTATGCAGGCCAGGATTTTTGGTGATCACTGTCCTGCTCTTTCCTTTGTACCTTGCTTATGTGCACAACTCTCCACATCGGCACTGTGCAAGATCAAGTCAAGCGTAGCTTCAAAGTTGCTCAAATGTCCGAGTTAATTTGCAAACTTAAGTTCCTATTAAAGGGATACAAAATGTTCAGTGATTTTTTTTTAAATGCCAAGACTCCCATAAACTGCAAAATTCCTCACTAATAAGATGCAGTCATAAGTTTGCAGATTGCATGCATGAGTTATAATTCACAGAGGTGCAATTAGGGTGACCAGATGTCCCGATATTTGGGGCTTTGTCTTATATAAGCACCTATTACCCCCACCACCGTCCCAATTTTTCACACTTGCTGTCTGGTCACCCTAGGTGCAATAGATACAGAGCTTCATAGTGACCATATTTCAGTTTCTGCAATTTTTCTTTTGGCACAGAGCTGTCCAGGTCTAATTTTCAGTGTTTAAAAAAAAAAAAAAAAAAAGTTGGGTCTGTGCTTCACCACTATCTTAAAAAGGTTTATATTTTGAGCGATGTATGGAACAAAGATGATCTGTGTCTTACTTAGTTTTCATTAAAAAAATCACAGCCATCAAGTTTTGTGTTGATTACATAACTATTTTTAAAATTTGTTAAATAAAATCCTTGAATATTATTAAGTGATCATCCACATTTATAAAGTGTTGGTTTCTGCCAGGCACTTGTGAATGATATAAGCATTTTGGAGAGAGAAGAAATATTACTATGGGCCTATTTCAAGAAAAACATAGTCCAGACCTTTTCTACTCTAAACAGAATTAAATGTGTAGCAGCATTCCCTCCAAGAATATATACAAGAAGAAGGGTCCAATATTTTGATAGATTTTCATAGTTGTCATTTTGTAGTTGTAAAACATATTTATGAGGATTGACGTCAGTTTGCTGCCTTCATTTTTATACTTTATTCCCAGTTCTTCAGACATTCTGAACTTGTGTTCACTTACGTGGACTGGATTCCACACACACACAAAAGATTAAATGACATCACTTCACCTACCCAAAAAAGGTCACAGCTTAAATCACATTTTTATGGACTTCTTCATTTACTAGAAACTATAAGGGATTCTCTGCAACCTGTAGGGAAAGCTTTGGACACTGAAGTGGCTTTTGGTCTGCTCCTCTCCACAGCAATGGATGTGGCTGTATGTCTACCTTAGCTAGTATTCAATTTTGTCCAATAGTTTTGCTATATGCTTAGAAAAACAAAACAGATTAACAGAGGGTCATGCGAACAAAGAGAGCAAAAGATGTTACACTTAACTGAAAAACGTTTTTTTTTTTTAATGGTTATTTTGGCATCTATATCTGAAAGACAGTTTAAAAAAAAATCAGTTTGGGTGGAGTCTTTCACTCTGCTCTTACTTATTCCAGCCTGTAAACTGCCCATGACTCAGTTCCAGCAAAGGACTTTAAAATAATATTGAAATAATTTAGATGTTTCGTTAAGTCACTAATTTGAGGGTGAAGCAAAGAGTGGCTGAATTTAAAGATGCCTTCTGTGGCTCAGTCTAGTTTGCAAGCTACGCTAATTCTTGAAGGCGTCCCGGTTAAAGTCAATGGCAGCTGCTCTGGTGAGCAGTTTGCTGCTGGTATGCTGAGCATATAACTTCCAGATTTTCCTTGTAAGGACTGGTAAGAGAACAAAAACTTCTTAAACTACCCATTAGTTTCAGTAAAAGTATTCTCTAGAGTCATAAGGAACTTGATCAGGGAAAAGACTCCACTTAACAAGCCTTTCTCTGCAGTGCATGATTTCACAGTAAGTGGTTAATAACACAGTAATTACTGAACTGGTAAATGAAAAGAAGAAACCAAACAGGATTAAAATTGCCATATACACAGAGCATTTACACTAATAATATTTACCCTCTTAAAAAATTCATGAGTGCCAGAAACATGGTAGAAAATATAAATCATTGCAAGGAAACTATAAAATGTCAAGGAAGCAGTTATAAAGGACCTGGAAATGAAACTTAAGTGAAATGTGCCATGAACCTTAAGTGTCTTGGCTAGCTTTCACAACATAAAAAAAGTGCCTTATAGTAAGAGCCTGCCCCACACCAATGCCAACAGCATCTAAGGTTAGGACCCCATACCACAAGGCAAGGTTGCATACCTCTAGAAATTCACTTTCACAAATCATGAGTAATATTAGAGAATTACACCTAAGCAACATCGTTCCTTTTCCCAGGGGCAAGGCCTGTGAAACTGACTTTCCAGAATGTGGTGCCTGAGACTCACAATTAGTATAGTAGCAGAATTATGTTCTTATGCAAATAAACTTCCATGTAACAGCAACTCTGCAGCTTTTACAGTAGTTGAAAAAGCACTGTGAAATTTAAAAGGGACCCATAACAAACCTCTGAATTAAAGGGCAAGTTAAGGTGCGATTACTTATGATATTCAGATGGGATGCGTTCATGTTATTTATTAAAGCACTTCTAAACCACTGATCCAGAGTTCAGTAGGTACTTCACAAATATTATAAACACATTCAGAAACTCAAGATAAGAGACCTCCCAATGTATGAAAATAAGCTTCTTCCCTGTCCTCTCCAAGCAATAGGAGCCAGGTTGCTGTTCAGGACCTTTCTGCAGCTGTGACTGTGCAAATGGGTGAGAAAGCAGACAGATCTCCCCAGCTGGAGATTCTCCAGGGTAGAGAAACTCCTTTAGAGCCAGCTCCTAGGGCCAGGGTTGTTGGAACAATTTGTATAGTGGGGGGGCTGAGAGCCATTGAACCAAACTAAACCTTGTATATAATGGAAACCACTTCAAGCCAAGGGTCCTGCAGCACCCCCTGTACCCCTAGTTCCAGCAGCACCTTTGCCTAGGGCAGTAGTTCCCAAACTGGGGTTTGTGAACCCCTGGGGCTTTGCGAAATGTTACAGGGGGTTCTCGTGAAAATATTTCCTAATGGCGGACAGAGCTGTCCCTAGGGACCCTGGGCAGCACGGGGCCAGCAGCCCAAAGCCCCTGGGACTTCCAAGAGCTAAGCAGATCAAAGCAAGCCTATCTATCTCATTGAGTAGATTTAAACTTCAAGACTCCTTATAAGAAACAGAGAAGTATTTTTTGCTGTTTTTTAAATTAAATAGGCAGCTAGTATTGTTTTCAAAATTATTATGAAGAATGAGTTTAAGCTTTGTTGTAACGTGAGTTGTTTGCCTGGACTGCTCAAGACCTGAATGCAGTGTAGGAGGAACTCTTTGAGTTGGCTTCTTAAATACCTTCATGCTGTTTCACATCTGATACTCTTTGATAAAACATAGGAGCCTTGTCTTATAACAGGCTTATTCAAAGTAATACAAGTATGAAAGTGAGATCTTGGAAGAGTGTTGCCGTTTTCATAATGTAATAATACTGTAATGATAAATAATTAATAATAAATAGTGTGTAATAACCATGTCATAAAAACACATTTTATATTTCCAAGATCGCTGCTTTTATAATTTATGCTCAGGTAAAGGAGAAAATCCCTGGAAATATTCATTTTTAGGAGGGAGTTTGCAAAACTTGACATTTTAGGGAAAGGGGTTCACAGGTTGTTCAAGTTTGGGAACCACTGGCCTAGAGTAGTCTCCTCTGCAACTGCAGGGAAGGTTTTCTGGGGTGGGATAGAAGGGGGCTTGATGTGTTGACCTTATGTCCCCTCTTTCTAAACTTTTGGGTCATTTTCACTTGATTAACATCCATTTGTTCCCCGCTGTGTTAGTGATGTAACAGTGTGCTGGCCTTTAAGAGAGGCTACAGGCCCAGCATGATGCTGGTCCATTCAATCAGGAACAAGGTAATTTTGTAGTTCTAGTTCTCATGGCTTACGGGCATTAGAGGCTCGCTCAGTAAGGGATGCTGGGAAGGCGTTCTTGAAGATACCCTTTCCCTCCAAACAGAGATGGACCTTGAAAGGGAAAAGCTAGGGTTACCATACGTCCTCTTTTTCCCGGACATGTCCGGCTTTTCGGCAGTCAAACCCCCGTCCGGGGGGAATTGCCAAAAAGCGGAACATGTCCGGGAAAATGGCGGCTCTGTTTAAGAGCCCGGCTGCCTGAATGCTACTGGCTTCGGGCAGCCCCGTGCCTGGAGACCCTGCGCCGCTGGAGCCCGGGAGGGGAAGTGCCCGGCTGGGGGCGCAGGGTCTGGAGGCACGGGGCTGCCCGAAGCCGGTAGCGCTCCGGCAGCCCGGCTCTTAAATAGAGCCGCGGGGACTGGAGCCTCCAGCCGCCGGGGCTGTGTGTAACTGACACAGTGTCAGTTACACAGAGCCCCAGCCGCTGGAGGCTCTGTTTAAGAGCAGGGCTGCCCGAGCGCTACCGGCTTCGGGCAGCCCCGTGCCTGGAGACCCTGCGCCCCCAGCCGGGCACTTCCCCTCCCGGGCTCCGGCGGCGCAGGGTCTCCAGGCACGGGGCTGCCCGAAGCCGGTAGCTCTCGGGCAGCCCGGCTCTGTGTAACTGACACTGTGTCAGTTACACACAGCCCCGGCGGCTGGAGGTTCCAGTCCCCGCGTCTCTATTTAAGAGCCGGGCTGCCCGAGCGCTACCGGCTTCGGGCAGCCCGGTGCCTGGAGACCCTGCGCCGCCGGAGCCCGGGAGGGGAAGTGCCCGGCTGGGGGCGCAGGGTCTGGAGGCACGGGGTTGCCCGAAGCCGGTAGCGCTTGGGCAGCCCAGCTCTTAAACAGAGCGGGGGCGGCTGGAGCCTCCAGCCCCCGGGGCTCTGTGTAACTGACCCAGTGTCAGTTACACAGAGCCAAAGAGGAGAAAAGCCTCCAGCCCCGGGGGCTGTGTGTAACTGACACAGTGTCAGTTACACAGAGCCCCAGCCGCTGGAGGCTCTGTTTAAGAGCAGGGCTGCCCGAGCGCTACCGGCTTCGGGCAGCCCCCTTGCCTCCGGACCCTGCGCCCCCAGCCGGGCACTTCCCCTCCCGGGCTCCGGCGGCGCAGGGTCCGGAGGCATGGGGGCTGCCCAAAGCCGGTAGCGCTGGGGCAGCCCGGCTCTTAAACAGAGCCTAAGAGGAGCAGAGCCTCCAGCTGCGGGGGCTCTGCTCCTCTTCGGCTCTGTGTAACTTATACAGTGTAAGTTACGCAGAGCCGCCGGAGCCCCGGAGGGGAAGTGCCCGGCTGGGGGCACAGGGTCCGGAGGCATGGGGGCTGCCCAAAGCCCGAGCGCTACCGGCTTCACGGTTTGCTGGGCAGCCTCCAGACCCTGCGCCCCCAGCTGGGCGCTTCCCCTCCCGGGCACCAGCTGCGCTGGGGAAGCGCCGGCTGGGGGCGCAGGGTCTGGGGGCTGCCCGGGAAACCGTGATGCTGGTAGCACTGGGGCAGCCCTTTCCCCCTGGCTGGGAGTGGGAGGGAGGAGGGGGCGGAGTTAGGGTGGGGGAAGGGGCGGAGTTGGGGCGGGGCTAGGGGTGGGGAAATGGGCGGGGCCATGGCCCGTGGAGGGTCCTCTTTTTTTATTTATGAGATATGGTAACCCTAGAAAAGCCTTAGATTGCCCTGGAAGAAGTGTTGTGTGGGGCAGAACAGAGGAAGTATCATATGACCAGGATGTGGGCAGTGATGCCTAGTTGTTCAAGCCAGACACCCACAATCCGAGCCTGGTTACCTGGAGTGAGGCAAGACTGGGTCCGAGGCTGGAGAAGGGCCGGGAAGGAGCAGGCACCCAGGGGCTATCACAACCATGGGCAAACACTTTGAGCAGCCAGTGAACTGCTGTTGCTAGGCTTAAGAGCCATCTGCTGACTTTTCCAACCACCAGGAGAAGTGGTTAATCAGGCAGCCTGCTGCAAGCCAGCTGCACTCATTACATGGCCTGGATACTGGCTGTGCTGCAGGCCTTGCTGCTAGCCTGGCTCTGCTGTGGGTCCTGCTTCCTGACAGGAAGGAATTCTGAGGGAAAGAGAAGCCAGGTTTAGAGCTGCCATCTGCCTCTCTGTTTAGGGCCCCTCTGCTGGAGCTCCCTTTAACAGAGGGGCATTGCTGTTGTACTGCAGAAAGGGGGCAGAAGGACAAGTCATTTGGGGAGAGCTGTGACAGAGAAACTATGATGATTTGGCCTTTCATTTGGCTTCTATTTGTGGACTTTCTTCACACTGGAAAGGTGGAGATTTTTTGGCTTAGTCAGAGAGCTAACTCACCCACCAAAGAGGAAAGCTGAGGTAACTCTTACTTTTTTCCCCAACAGGATGCAAGGTGAGACAAGCCACTGCTACATTTGGAGGGGAATATTTGACATTATGAGATCTGAAACGGGGGACATTTTGTTTTATAAATCAGAATCTATAATATTCTGAATGGTGATAGCACCTGCTCTCAGACGCCTTTCAAAGTTTTCCTTTGATATGCTGAATGCCTGGATTCTGAAATCTTTATGGAATTGAACACCAGTTAGTGAGCACGATTTCACACTTGTCTTTCCCCTGTTAGTTAAGAATCAATTTGGCTGTTCTCAATTTCAGGTTTGACAAAATATGTTCAAATACAGCTGGCTAGTGCAATACAAGTCAGTATAATGTATTAATTATTGCAGTATCCAGTAGTGAGCTAAGTGCTTCACAGAAGACCGAGAAAAGAACTGTTAATGAAGTGAAAAGTTTTTGCTACTTATTTATCATGAGATCATCTTACTTTCACCTGGTTATGTCTCAAATACACTACATTTGGCACCATCATGTTCTAGCATGAATGAGAAACAACTTATTTTATTTAAAAATATATAGCACTGGAGATGTGTTAAACATGTTAGAGAAGCTTTGGGGTTTTTTCTTAATTGTTTTATTCTCTACTATTGACTTTTACAGTAGTAAAGTTTTAATCTTAGATGGTCAAATTCAGAGCTGGTGTAAGCAGATGCAATTCTGTTATGTTTATGTTTACACAAGGTCTGAATTTAGACCCTCAGCTCAAAACTATATGCTTGTTCCTCCCAATTCCTTTTTGTTATGTGTTGCACTGTTTATTTAACTATCATCATGCACTAGTCACTGCTCATTATTTCTGCAGTGCAATTAATATAAACCATGATCTAGATTCCGATTTAAAATTCTCTGGCATTGTAAAAGGATCTTGAAGTGAGCATAAAGTACATTTACACCCACCTTAATGCCCCTTTACACAGGCGGAGTGGTGTAAAACAACCTCTGTATAAACAAGAATCAGGTTCCTGTCCCAAAGAGTCTGACCCAGACAAAATGACACACAGGACAAGAATTCCAGCATGGGGTGATGGTGCGGGGTGGTACTCTTGGTGAGGTATAGATCATTCTAGTGTTAATGGCTTCTCAGAAGAAGTGGGTTTTAAGGAGAGATTTGAAAAAGGACAGAGATGATGCTAGATATATAAGAAATGGGAGCATGTAACGTGTATAGAAGAGCTGGTTGGAACATTTTTGACAATGAAATTGCATCAAAGATGAAATATTTTGTAAAGATGTATTAATTTTGATGAAGGGGAGAAGGAGATGGGGAGGGAGAGAGAGCTCAAGCTCTATAGCAGCGGTGGCCAAACTCACTGGCCCTCCAAGTCACGTACGACAGTCTTCAGTAGTTCGAGAGCTGGAGCACACCTGCCAGGAGCTGGGGCTCAGGGCTTCAGCCCCACTCTTGCTGAAGCCCTGAGCCCCGGCAGGTGCGCCCCGCAGGGCTGAAGTCCCAAGACCCTCCTCCCCATTGGACAGAAGCTGCTACCCCACCACCTCATTGCAAGGCAGAGGCCCTGAGCTCTTTCCCCCCCTCCCCCCAGTCTGGTAGGCAGAGAATGGGGAGGGAGGGTGGAGGGGGCTTGCGAGCCACACTTTAATGGTAAAAGAGCCGCATATGGCTTGCGAGCCAGTTTGGTTACTCCTGCTCTATAGCACTATCACTGGGATGTTGGAGACTGAGGGTCAAGGTCCTGCTCTACTTGATTCACAGTGATCTGATATGAAAAACTCAGCTCTGATTAGGCAGAGCGAGGCCTTGACCCTGAGTCTCCCATGCCCCAGGCTAGTTCCCTAACCATCAAGGTGAGCGCACATGTTTAGGTTTTGATCAGAAAATGAACATTTTCACACAATTCCATTTTAGCAAAAATGCTCAAAGTTTTGTTTTGATTCCAAGGGGGAGCAAAAGCAAATTCCAAATCCTTAAAAATGCCACAAAACCAAATTGTCATCCTCTAGCCAGCTCTAATGTAAAGGGTAACATGACAAGAGGCACAAAGCCAAAGGTGTGAATGGGAAATGAAGGAAACAGAGGATATGGAAGATGATACGGAGGAGAGTGAGTGTAAGATAAAATAAGAGCAGATATGTGGGAGGAGATGGGAATGTGAAGAACTTTGAAGGTAAGGACATGGAGCGTGGATTGTAAGTAGAAGGAAATAGGAAGCCAGTAATACCCTGAGGTTTGAGGGTGGGGTAGGGGGTGCCCTCAGTTGTGGTGGGAAGGGGTAGTTATCTGAGCACACAGATCATCTTCAAGTTATTTGATATGGAAAGTCTGATTAATGTTGTGACTGGGAGAACAACAAGATCAGCACACTTGTTTGGACTGAGGTGGACTGAAGGGAGGTCATATTGTACTGTTGACCCTCCCTGTGCCGTTACCAAGCCAGAGTAAATACTCCATGTTTCTGCTGGTGCCTTTCATTGAATTGTTTTCTGATTTCCTAAAAACTGTAATCTTAATACATTTTCTGAGTTGGGTCAAGCTTTACTACACTCTTACTATCCAGCATCTATAATAAACAAAGACTGTTGCTGTATTGGATGCCTGGACACTTGCCTGTCATTCTTGTTCTAAAGAACTTCCATAATAATCAGGTGTGCATAGAAGGCTGTATTTCTCCAAGTCTGGTTTATTATTCTGGTGATAACGGGCAGTAAAATGTCCTTGCTGAGGATTGTACACTTACAATTTGAACTTGAGAAAATATGCTTTGGAATGATACCATGTAGAATTATTTTTATTCTTCAGTTGTGTAGCTTAAAATGAAGTTTGAAAGTAGCCCTAGGGTTATGCTGAGATAATTAAAAAAAATCAGACTGCTGCTTCTCTTTGCAAACTCTTCTAGTAATGGGACCAGTGATTTTCTTCAAGACAAAATAAACCTTAAATAAAGTCAGCTGACATGGTCCAGCCACGGGTTTTTAATTGCAGTGTAGACATATCCTATGTTTGGTGTAATGTCTTGGAATAGGGTAGTACAGTAACTCCTCGCTTAACGTTGTAGTTATGTTCCTGAAAAATGCTACTTTAAGCAAAACAATGTTAAGCGAATCCAATTTCCCCATAAGAATTAATGTAAATGCAGGGGTTAGGTTCCAGGGAAATTTTTTTTGCCAGACAAAAGACTATGTATCTCTAGTTGTGAGCCCGCTAGTGGTGCTAACCTTGTTCTCTGTTTTAGAAGTGTCCAGAAAACAGTCTGAACAGTAGAATGTTTGTTTGTTTCTGTATGAGAAATAAACATGGTTATTCAGGACCCATGTTATTCTGTGCCTTTGTGTTTTTTTCTTGTTCCTGTTGTGTTAAAACAAGTGAGATAATACGATGCTTAAGTAGGCATGTATTTGTGCATGTAGAGATACATACCATGCAGCTGGATTTTTGCCCCGACAGTTGATTTTGCATATGAACATATGGAGACACAGTCATATTTAGTCACGGATGAGCTCAAAACAGGGACGTGTATTCACATTGGATGCATATTGTGTATGTGCAAATGCTGACAATTAGATCCATAGTATGCAGAGGAATATTTATTCTAATTACCTTTTGCTATTAATGCTGGAAATATTTATCTTGGGATTTTCTGTAGTGCTTATTGCCACAGTAGCTAAGCCTTTTCTGACCTGAAATATTGGAATATTTCTATGTGTGGGGCAGCAACATTAATCCAAAAAGTTCATAAATATCTTGTGGTGTAACTGGAATTAATTATTATTTTCTTAGCATTTGTGTGCGCTGAGTGCTATACCATAGAAATGGGCTGGTATGGTACCTGCCACAAAGAGCTTGCAACATCAGTGTAGTTCTGACTTAATCAATGGGGATAACAAACAGCTGGGTGGGAATGGGGGAAAGGAAAATGAAGGTTACTGGACTAAGGGTATGCAGTTTCCTGCTTCCTCAGATAGGTTAATTCAAGATTTAGTGATTATTGTTGGCTCACTACTTGGGAGGTTTTATAAACAAGCTTTATTCATAATTGTGTGTGTGTGTGTGTGTGTGTCTCCCCACAATGCTATGTGCCAGGAAGAATGATTGATTAGCATTCAGGAATTATTCAGGATGATTAATTCAAGTTTGGAGCAGATCCTCAGTTGGTGTAAATTAACTCTATTGACGTCAATGAGTTATGTCAGTTTACACCAATTAAGCATCTGACCTAAGTGTACAAGCTGTTCTTTTGCACTGAATACCAGAAATATAAATCTGACAAACAGTTTGAATACAGGCCAATATATTTACTCAGATCCAAATATTATTCCCTAGATTCTAGTTCTTTCCCTCCCCCTTTACTTAAGTTTCTTCAAAACTGGAATTATTCCCGTCTCTCAAATCATACATCTTCTAATTTTACTCCAGCATTCCCCCTGTACACCTGATTTTAAATCTGTAGCACCAAAGTTCTTTCCTAAAATCTTAATCCTTCCCAGACCAACTCAGAGTCTCACATTTTCAAAAAAGGGTTTCACTTACACATTGTTGGCATCAGTGTTTGTATTTATATCAGAGGGATTTCATTTTGGGATTAGCAAATAGAGTTTAATGGTTTGATTCAAACAAGCAAACAAACAAAATCCAAAGTAGGGTATGCTAAGTGCCTGCATAAAGGGCTCTTCTGACCTCAATGAACAATGCAGATCTTAGTACAAATCTCCCTAAGAAGATATTAGTGGGTGTTCTGGATAATGTTAATTAGTCATTTAGATATCAATTTCACAACAAAGCTTACAGGTTCTTTCTGTTCTTGGAAAGACCTTGGTAGTTACTTTATCAGATTTTCAACAACAACTTTATCCAAGGACATCCACCTGATGTCTTTTCCCTTCATTTTTTGGCTTAAAATTATCTCTTAAATTGAAGTGAGACAGATATAGTTTGGGAGAAAGCTATTTGACACAGTGGCTTTCTGAGGCAAACTTCCATTGTCCCCTTGTCAGATGGAGGAAACGTTTCTAAAGATGCCTCAGATGGAATCTGCTTGCCTTAGCTGTTATCACTTCCCAATGTGTAGAACACTCACCCACCTCAGAATCACTTCCGATAATCATGACATCACCCACTGGCCCATCACCACATTTGTATCCATGTGGTCAGGCCTCTAGGGAACGTGCTAGGATTAGTCACACATGAGTCAGTTGTAGCCATCCCACCCATTTATGCTCTCTCTTCAGATAGCATGGTTCCAGATGTGTGTAACTGGCAACCATTTTAAAGCCTTGTCCATGCTATAGCTGAGACCATGCTAGTTAACACTATCTGTGACTAAGCACAATTGTTGCTAGTGGGATTCTAACAATGGTTCCTTGACCAGTACAGACAGGATCTTTTCTTGCTCTTGTTCCCTTCAGTGGTTTGCCCCTCCAGGGTTAAGAATTATACCTAAAGTCCATCCTATAATACTATTTTGACAGAGGAAAACTTCTCTCCACTTTTGACCTATGTACAGTCTATTCACCTTCTGGGCACAGTAGTTTTTAAGTTAGATCATCCAGTCAGAGAATAGAAACAATAGCATGTGACTCAGGTAACCAGTCAAATATCGTAATTATTTTGAATTTGAAGAGTCTGCGACCAATCTATAATCTGAAATGTGTTCACACGCAAGATGCATCAAATACATTCAAATAGCAACCAAAATAGTAAGTCATTTTCTGTTCTCAAACTATGAGCAAACAGGAAAAAGAACTACATTCACCAAATACACTGGATATTGTGAATTTTTGCCCTGTTCTATAAATAAAATATAATCATAATTTCAATTCTCAAATTATAAATCTTCCACAGATACATGTAACTGTCATGCAATGATATAAAGATATCCTGTGGCTGTTTTGTAACATAGATGAATGAAAATAAATCTCTCTTCATGCAACATGAGATGTGGTTTCAACCTACCCAGTGTGATTCATCTTCTTACAGAGCTAAGTTATAGTAGTGATGCTTGCTGCATTTCTCATCTTTCCATGGTTTGTTTAGGTTTATCTGTCTTAGATACTCCTGTTAAGTGATATTTGACTGATAGCATTTATGTAATGTGTGATTCAAACACAGTTGTCAAACTCTTCCACAGGAAAAGGTTATTTTCTCTAGGACTGTTTGTTTTATCTGATGCTTTCTAGTGTTAAAACCTAAGCCTATTTTAAGTTGCTTAATGAAGTTACATCATCCAATTACATTCCTTTGTCTCTGAGTTCAGCATAGATATTACAGATGCAGCCAGCTGAGGAAATCGACTAGTTGCACATTTGCTTTGTTATTTCTTGAAGATATTGGGTTGTTTATTTTCTTTATGTGGGTTGTCACTGTAACAGTAAAAATACAATACTGGAGAGACTTCTTAAATACTATTGTGAAGAAATCACTCCTTGTCACAAAATGATGTCTGCTATGTGGGGGGAGAGCAGAGCAGAGAGCTGATTAGTCAAAGCTAAAATGTAAACCTAGTGCTGCATACATATTGGAGAAAGCTTGACAAGCTTTTAGCAGTGAATATAAAGAACAACAGTTCCTCTAGTAGCGCCTTTTCATAGCAGTAGGTTGTTCTTTTGATATTCCATGAGGTCAATATGAACAGCCAAATCCCAAGGAATTGAAAATTGCACTGACTTCTAGTATATAAATGCAATCTAATATTAAGGATCTGTTTTCCCATCAATGTACAGGGGCTTTGTGTATGAATCTTTTGAGCTCCTGTGGGAATTTCCCATGTAAATCTCAATCTCCTGCAGATCAGTTGAACAATAGGCCCCTTTACTGTTGATCTCTATTTATGTATCCTCTCCTCTGACAGTTTGAGATCATTTTCAATAAAAGCTACTCTTGCATACTTCTCTCCTTCAATTCCTGACAGTGACAGATAATTCTTAGTAGCCTACCTTTTGTTGGCTCCTGTTGCCTTCATGTGCCCCAGGCTTCGCAATACTTGTGCACTGACCTTCGGAGTAAAAGGTTCATAGATGGTAAATTAGATATGGAAGACACCAAGTCAGATTACCTTGCCTATTAGGTTGAAAGCACCAAGAGAGTCTGATTCAAATTTCACACTAAGATAACTCCAATGACTTCAGTGGCATTACTCCTGATTCTCAGCAGAGGGAGATCAGAATCAGGCACCCAGACTCAGGAGAAACAGATAAAATCCCAGAAAATCAGTCCTTCGTACTTTATGGAAAATAAATTGAGATTCATGCAGTTTACTCTTTGCAGCACTTTTGGAGCATCTCTTGTCTACCCTGTATGGTCATTAAAAAGCCCGTGCCCCTACAAGCAGGGGTTTCCCCTAGTGAATGTGGTCAAAATACCATTCTGATAGAGTACCATTTTTACCCACTCTGTGCAAGTATAAACAATTACACAAGGTGCAAGCCAGTGGAGAATCAAACCTGTTGAGTCACATGAACTAGATTGCATTCCTCACTCTGCCAATAACAATGCCAAATTGCTTAATTTTTCTGTGCCTCAGTTTCCCTGTCTGTAAAGTGGAAATAGCACTTTACAAAGAAGGGTGTGAAACCCTAGATGCAAGACACTATCTAAGTTTAAAGTATTGGGACTCTTTTCTTCTTGATATTATATTTTGATTTCTCAAGGAATTCTACATAAAGTATTTAAAGTGAATTAGCTTCAAAAACAAAATGTAAAAGATTATTAAAAAACCTGTTTTCAATAAGTGGTTCCCTTACTAAACAATTTCATGTTTTATGCCAGCTGCACATACTAAAATTTTAATTTTCCACCTTTTTTCAGAGTTCTTAGAATTTTTTTCAGGCGTTAAGTGAAGAAAGCTTTAATTACATTTTAAACTAAATTCTGGAGCCTTTTCTCATTTCAATCATGAATCTGTTTTCGCCCAAACTGTCTGCAAAGGTAAAGCTCAGTGAAATATTTAATTGTATTTTCCTCTGTAAATAACACCATGAATTAGAATTAACTGAGGCAGTTTTATTGTTATCTAAGTGTAGTTGCATGAAGAACTAGAACCAAGGAGCTGCTATTTTAAGGGAAAGTGATCTCCTGATTGATATAACTGCCTTTCTGTTTTGAAATTCTGTGTACTCGTAAATTCTTTAGCTACATAAAAGGACAATACCTTGAGTATGAGAGAGAAACTTCAGTGTTATCTAGTCTTTTTTTTGGTTAGCATCTGGTGTGGATACAGAACCATGTGTATGTCACAACAGATGTAACTTGTGGAAGAGTAAGTCTGCACAAGTATTAAATGTTATGCTGTAAACGAAACACTCCAAGGAACAAGAGGCCCCAGAAAGGGTTTCTCATGGTGAGGAAATATCTTTATCCAAGGTAAACTTAAAACAACTGTGTTTTGTTGACTGTATTTTTCAAAACTAATTGCATGTTCTGAGACTACTTCAGCTCTGAGAGATGAATGCAGGGCTCTCTCTTGTTTACTTAATGCAACTTTTCACTTTTTTAAGCAGAATGTTCTGTTGATGATGGACAGGAAATATTTTCGCTTAATACACTTGATTTGTAGGTCAGTATAAGAAGAATTGGTTTAAAATTCATCATCATGAATGCTTAAAAGTTTTTTAAATAAATTGGATCTATCACTTCCACCAAAGCTAGTGTACCTTAAAATTGCTCATGCTGTACTCTTAGATGTAAAAATAGGGCTGTGCACATCATGAACACTGAGGCATTTAGTATATGGTATCTTCATTTGTAGACCTCAGTAGTTATCTAGCAGATAAGGCCACTGCATTGGGAACTGAGGACTGAGTTCTAATCCTCGCTCTGTCACTAACCTGCTCTGTGACCTTGGACAAGTACTTTGGCCCAATAGGAGTTAGGTGCCTAAATACCTTTTGAGGATCTGGGCCTTTTCCTCTCTGTTTTTGTTCTCACCCTTTGTTTACTTACAATAAATATTTTTGTTTTAGGAACTGCCTCTCCCTATGTGTTTGTACAGTGATTCACACAAAAAGGCCCTTGCCTCGATTGGGAGCTCTAGGTACTACTGTAATACAAATAAGTAATAGGTGTTCTTCAGCCCCCTTGCTTCTGCACCATGCAGTACTCCTGCAGCTTGAATCCTACACAAGACTTTTCACAGTATTCCAAATTTTAAACTATAGCATTTCAAGGAGATTAGGGACAAAATCCTGGCCTGTGCCACATGGGTGGTTTGTGGTGCAGAGAAGGTATAGACACCACTCCTTATACACAGTTAGCAGGGCAGGATCCCTCCAGGGCACTTCAGATAACATTGGGAATTGGGAACAGCTACTCAAGCCATGTCGGATATCTCAAATGCATCTGTAACCACTACAGTGAATATTGACTTTTGCCATGCGATGGGGGTATTAGACTTTGTATCTAGGATCCACTTCAGGTGATTGGGGCCAAGGAATAAAGTTAAAGTGTCTCTTAACACTTTGATGTAATACATTGGTGATGTTAGCGGAGGAGATATCCAATGCCCTAGTTAGTTTGTGTATGTGCTGTGGCCAGCACATGCTAGCCAGGAGCACATGCTGCTGGTCTAAAAAGAAATAGCAAAGCATACCAACCAGCACATCCCCTGGCCTGGCCTGAGCCATCCTAAAATAAAATAGGGAGAGAACAAGTTAAAAATTATTTAGACAAATTAGATGTCTTCAGGTCACCCGAGCCTAATGAAATACATTCTAGACTGCTCAAGGAGCTGACTGAAGAGATTTTTGAGCCATTAGTGATTATCTTCAAAAAGTCATGGAAGAGGGGAGAGATTCTAGAGGACTGGAAAAGGGCAAATATATTGCCCATCTATAAAAAAGGAAATTAAGACAACTTGGGGAATTACAGACCAGTCAGTTTAACTTCAGTACCTGTAAACTTAATGGAGCAAATAATTAAACAATCAATTTGCAAACACTTGGGAGATAATAAGGTGATATGTAACAGTCAGCATGCATTTGTCAAGAACAAATCATGTCAAACCAACCTAATAGCTTTCTTTGACAGAGTAACAAGTCTTGTGATAGAGAAAAAGTGGTAGATTTGATATATCTTGACTGTAGTAAGGCTTTTGATACTATCTGACATGATCTTCTGTGAGGATGTATCATCAATACACCAACCTAATGAAAAGTTCCATGAGGAGGTAAGGGTCACGATGGGACACTTGCCAGGTAAACAAATCATGGCCTTATGTAAGGCCCCCTGGTGGTCTAGGATTATATAAGATGATCATGGCCTTATGTAAGGAACAGTTGAACCAATCGGTGTGGGGCTATACATGTGATAAACACATGATTCTCCTTCTTGTCCAATCCGTAGATGTGTTATTATAGCCTAATTGTGTTATGTAATGTTGAGAAAAAACTATAAAAGAAAGCTTGTAATAAACAGGATTTGATTCAGCTTGCAACCACATTGGTCGTGTGCTTTATCCACTCCGCATGGGACCCCACAGTCTTCTCATAAACAAACTAGGGAAATACAACCTACATGGAGCTACTATAAAGTGGGTGCATTACTGGCTGGAAAACTGTTTCTAGAGAGTAGTTCACAGTCAAGCTGGAAGGGTATATCAAGTGGCATCCCGTGGGGATCAGATCTGGGTCTGGTTCTGTTCAATATCTTTATCAATGATTTACAAAATGGAATAGAGAGTACATTTATAAAGTTTGCAGACAATACCAAGCTGGCATGGGTTGCAAGTGCTTTGGAGGATAGGATTAAAATTCAAAATGATCTGAACTAGGGATGTAAAAGGTTAAATGGTTAACCGGTTAATCAGTAAGCATTACTGATTAACCATTAGGCTTACCGTTAACTGACCTTAACCGTTAACCCCAGCGGCCCCGCACTAGTCAAAAGGACCTCAACCCCGGCTGCATTGGGCCGGCCAGCTAGAGGGAACCCAGCCCCGGCCGTGCCCAGCCAGCATGCCAGCAGGACTCCAGCACCAGCCGGGTGGCGGGAACCCAGCCGTGCTGTGCCGGCCAGCTGGAGCGACCCCAGTCCCGGTCTCCCCGCGCTAGCCGGGCCAGCATGGCTCCAGCCCATGCCACGCCAGTCAGGAGGACTCCAGTGCTGGCCTCCCTGCGCTGGCCGGCCAGAGCGACCTCAGTTAAACTATATAATTTTAATCATTTAACTGGTTAACTTTTTTTATCCAATATTTACATCCCTAATCTGGACAAACTGGAGAAATAGTCTGAAGTAAATAGGATGAAATTCAGTAAGGACAAATGCAAAGTACTCCACTTAAGAAGGAACAATCAGTTGCACACATACAGAATGGGAAATGACTGCGGAGGAAGGAGTACTGTGGAAAGGGATCTGGGGGTCATAGTGGATCACAAGCTAAATATGAGTCAACAGTGTAACACTGTTGCAAAAAAAGCAAACATCATTCTGGGATATATTAGCAGGTGTGTTGTAAGCAAGACACGAGGAGTAATGCTGCTCTATTCAGGACTGATTAGACCTCAACTGGAGTGTTGTGTCCATTTCTGGGCACCATATTTCAGGAAAGATGTGGACAAATTGAAGAAAGTCCAGAGGAGAGCAACAAAAACGATTAAAAGTCTAGAAAACATGACCTATGAGGGAAGATTGGGAAAAAATTGGTTTGTTTAGTTTGGAGAAGAGAAGACTGAAAGGGGACATGATATGTTTTCAAGGACATAAAAGGTTGTTACAAAGAGGAAGGAGGAAAATTTTTCTCCTTAACCTCTGAGGATAGGATAAGAAGCAATGGGTTTAAATTGCAGCATGGGAGGCTTAGGTTGGACGTTAGAAAAATCTTCTGTCAGGGTGGTTAAGCACTGGAATTGCGTAGAAAGGTTGTGGAAACTCCATCATTGGATAGTTTAAAGAGCAGGTTAGACAAACACGTGTCAGAGATGGCCTAGATAATACTTAGTCCTGCCATGAGTGAAGGGGACTGGATTAGATGACCACTCGAGCTCCCTTCCAATCTTAGGATTCTGTGATCCTATCCTGCAACTGCTGCAGGAACACTCTAATGCCAGATGCCTAGCCAGCGCCAATCTGCTCACTTCTTCTTCTAAATTAGAAATGAGCCAAAACTAGAACTATCCTGAACTTTAGGGCTGACTGGATTTGGGTCCAAATAGATAGAGCCTTCAGGCATGAACATTTGGGTTCTCCTCTGATCCTCCCTTCCCAGCCATCTATGAGCAAAAGGGAGTTGGTTATGGAGGATTCCCCTTGCCTTCACTAATATAATGTTAGACCAGTGGTTCTCAACTGGGGTCTGAGGCCCCCTGGGGGGCCCTGAAAAGGTTTCAGGGGGGTCCGCCAAGCAAGGCCAGTCTTAGACTCACTGGGGCCCAGGGCAGAAAGCTGAAGCCCCACTGCCATCGGGGGGCTGAAGCCAAAGCCTGAGCAACTTAGCTTTGTGGGGGCCCCAGGCCAGGGCCGGCTCCAGACACCAGCTTGGCAAGCAGGTGCTTGGGGCGGCCACTCCGGAGAGGGGCGGCAGGTCCAGCTATTTGGTGGCAATTCGGCGGACGGTCCCTCACTCCCGCTTGGAGCGAAGGACCTTCCGCGAATTTCCGCCACAGATCGCTATCATGGCCTTTTTTTTTTTTTTGGCTGCTTGTGGAGGCCAAAACCTTGGAGCTGACGCTGCCCCAGGCAATTGCACTGCTTGCTACTCTTTAATGCCGGCCCTGGCTTTTATAAGCAGAAAACCAGTTGTTGTGGCACAGGTGGGCTGTGGAGTTTTTATAGCATGTTTGGCGGGGCCTCAAAAAGAAAAAGGTTGAGAACCCCTGCCTTAGACTTCTGTTGTGTCTTTCCCCCTCAGTAACTAATGCTCAGCTACATGCATCTGCAGAATTTAGTTAGTGTTAGCAGGGATATCTAGGCCGGTGTGTGAGAAAACCTAAATAATGTGGCCATTTCTCTGTGGTGCTCCCTGCTCTTCTTAGAAAGGACAAAGATGGATTTGGGGACCCCAGGTAGCAGTGTGTGATTCTGAACACTACAGAGCACTACTTCATATATTTTCTGTGCGCCCCAGGGGAGACTCTCTTTTCTGGTCTCCATTACTCCCCATTCCTGTGTACAGAATGGAATACACACAGCATGGCTTGTGGCTGATGGAGGTGGTGAGCTCTTGAAGCCTCGCCTTTGATTCAGGGCCTCCTTTGTAGGACTGTCCTGTATGTTAACACCACATAGATTATGTAATGCAGAATGATTCATAATAACATATTTCTAAACTTCTAGGCTGAGCACACAGTGCTTGTGGGTATTTGTTATAAAAACAGTACAAATCAGAAAGAAAAAATAATAAATATATACATAATATATTGCTTTAACTCAACCAGAAGTCATAGGCTTGATGAAGAAATTACTTGGTGAAATGTGTTATGCAGGAGATCAGATTAGATTAACATAATGGTGGTCCCTTTTGGGGTGAACAGCTATGAATCTATGCTTGGATCCTGGTTTCGAGGGGCTGAGAGTTCACCAGTCCTCCCTTCTTTAGCACTACTTTAATTATCTGCTGTAAACAGTTCTGTACAGAACTCTCTATATAGAGAACCATAGCCCCACCTCCCAATTAGCATAGTTCAGCCCAGAGAAATACTTCCTTCTATCAATTGCCTGTCCTCCTCCATGTTGGTTTCTTCCTCCCACAGATTCTAGGGTTGAGAACAGTCAGAAACAGGTAAGTTCTAAACAAACAAAGAACAGATAAAAATGGGAGCGGTAAGGCAAATGCTTCTATGGTGTGAGTGCACTTTGTCCAACCTGGCCACTGTGAAATTAGGGAATAGAAAATGGAAGAAGGACTTTCTCCTGGGACTTTTCTGGGAAATAGGTCATCCCCCCGCCCCCAATGTTAATCTACATTAGCACAGATTCCCTTTCCACATTATTTTGTTGGGATGGATTTGTGTGCACTAACTAGTGGCTGTATCATGGAGATGACTCATTCATTGTTGCTGGGGTGCATAGGGATCAGAGAGAAACAGAAGAGGCTGGCTATATCACTGCAGAGTTTTTCAATAAACTCCCTGTGGAACTTATGCTTTCCCATTTCAGTTGAACTACTCCCCTCTTGTTCTGAGACTAAGCGTGACATAGCTTTCAGAGGAAGACACTTTCTCAACTATCCATGCAGCCTGCAGTGGAGGTCAAGAGGGAGATGAGCAAAGTAAATACTGAGGCAGGGAGAAGTGGAGAGCAAAATAAGGATTTAATCAAAAGCCACACGCATAATTCAGTGAAATTTATGGGTGGTTGGGGGATGTATGAAATATCTCTTATTATGTAATCATCCAGCTATGATTGTAACTGAAATCTCTTAATAGTCAATAAGCGCAACAACATCTGGTTCTTTACTTTTCTGAGTTACATTTTCTTACTGTGTGTACGTTAAGGTTAGTATTTTGACTAGTAATGTTCTATGTAAAGAGATGTGCATCTAAAATAATTTTTTTTTTGGCAAAGTAATAGGAATATTTTCACTATTGTTAATGAGGACCAATCACCTATGTCAACCATTCCGTTTTCTGTAGTGAGGAAGGGAACTATCTCCAAGGAAGAAACTCAGATAATTATCAGTTTATCGTGTGTTGATTTAAGGTGTGATTATACTCTGAAAAGAGACTCTCTAAAATTGTTATAATAACTCTGCTTACTCATTAGATCTGTCTTCTAGGTATATTCAGGGTTATTTTTATTACCAAAATTATTCTTAGTGATTGTGTATTTATTTTTTTACGTTTTGCTCCTGTGAATTCTGTAGTTCCTGCGTCTGACAAAGTGGGCATTCACCCACGAAAGCTTATGCTCCAATACATCTGTTAGTCTTAAAGGTGCCACAGGACCCTCTGTTGCTTTTTACAGATCCAGACTAACACGGCTACCCCTCTGATACGTAGTTCCTAAGAGGGCTTGAGCTATTCTTATACAGCAACGGAACAATTTACTAAATTCAAGTTACAGGGTCTATCTGTCACACTTGTGCACTGAAGGCAATGGGATTGCAAAGGTGTTACTAAGTTGGCCTGCAGATCCTTTACAGCTGATGATGGGAAAAACCCAGCTTTGACTGTCTGAGCCCACTGTGAACTTGAAAAATCAAGACAGGATAGTTTAAGAAACCTTCTTTTTGCTTACTAACTGATCTCCTTTGGTCTAGAACAGGGGTCGGCAACATTTGGCACGCGGCTCACCAGGGTAAGCACCCTAGCGGGCCGGGCCAGTTTATTTACCTGCTGACGCGGCAGGTTCGGCCGATCACGGCCCCCGCTGGCCGCGGTTCACCGTCCCGGGCCAATGGGGGTGGCGGGAAGCGGCGCGGCCAAGGGATGTTCTGGCCGCGGCTTCCCGCCGCCCCCATTGGCCCGGGACGGTGAACCGATCGCCCGAACCTGCCGCATCAGCAGGTAAATAAACTGGCCCAGCCCACTAGGGTGCTTACCCTGGCGAGCCGCGTGCCAAACATTGTCGACCCCTGGTCTAGAATCACCAAGACACACTGAATATAGAACCCACAATGCTTATTTCCATGCACTTTTATTAGAGTACAGCTGTACTCTAATGGCAGCAAAGACGGACACTAGAAAGACCATGCATAAACTCTGACAAAGATTGAATGGATAGCAAGACTGATCCCAAAGACTTTGTATGAGAGATGCTGCATCTGCTAGGAGGGAATAGTATATGGAGAATGCTATGGACCATGCACAGTGGTGATGCATAAGACTAACTAGAATGTCAGATCAGTAGCACGTTATTTTATGTTACTTCATTTTGAATTTTATGGCTCAAGCGTCACTCAGGAGTTGGGGAAAGATATGCTTTCTGTTTTTTTCCTCACTATGGAGCAATGGAGTGGAGAGGGACTTATTTTGGGGAATAAATGTGCATATTAAACTACTTGTAATATTTGTTGATATAAAATTCTTCATAAAATATTGTTCATAGGCACTTGAGGGATAAGTAAAATGAGGATCTCAGTCCTGCTCTCACTGGAGTCAACAGAAAAACTCCCATTGACTTTCCTGGGAGGAGGAATGGGGGCCAGCGGACTGTGTGGTTATGGCTGAGCTTTTCTATCCATTTCTCATGTCTGGTTTTGTTTGCAGTTAAAGCATCAAAATGGATTCATAAACCCTCAAACTGCTTATTTCAATGAGTTTTTCAGGACACACATTCTCTGTGTCTGGTGAGGGAGTTGGGGAGGGACAGGGAATATTATGGAGCAAATGCTGATCCTCTCTCCTGGCTGTAGAGGATCCCTTGGCAATAAAACTGGAAGGGTCCCGTTGATGAATGGATGGGGCTGCACAGGGTGGCCATTACACTGCACAGAGTCCTGACCCCTGGGGGCTCCCTGTGTGCTAATGCATGGGGGTGGAGGCAATAGGGACAGACTAAGTAGGAATGGGCCAAAGATACAACATTGAGCAATGTCCTCTGATTTCCCCCCATCCCTACCCTCCCTTCCCCACCATGGCAGGGGAATGAAGAAACAGAATAACTTCAGCCAATTAGATTCTTCCCTCTTCAGCCGAGCACGCATCTGCCCAGAGCTGAGCCCAGCTGCTCATGCTGGAGGCTGGCATGAGGAATTGGCCTTTCATGTATTTTAGAGTATTTTAACTTTCAGTGAAAATTATATAAAAATTTCAAGAAAATACCTTTTTTTAATTCTAATATTTCCTAGAAATGTTGCAGCCTCCAACATAACAGGATTATGCTTAGTGCCTGAGAACCAGAAGGGAGAACTGGCTAGTCTGGAGTCATTGTTCAGGCTGAATTAAATTCAAAATTAATCTAACAGCATGAATGGGGAACAATACATCTAATGTTCACAGTTCTTTTTCAATAATCAAAGTAATAAAGTTAGTGATCTAATCCTTCACCAAGTCAATGGGAGTTTTGCTATGGATTTCAGGGGTGTAGAATTGGGTCCTACATAAGTAATCTCTCATTGACTTCAAATGATGGAGGATCAGACCTGTGAGGCTTTTTTATTTTAAAAGTGCTCCTTTTTGAAGTATAAATAATAATTGAATCTTTTTACAGAGGCAGCTGATCTTTATGTATAGACAACAAAATCTAGTACACTCTTTCCCAAGTGAGTTTGCAGCTTTAAACAAATTCTGTAAGTGATGCTAATGCTAAGATCTAAGAAATCATAGACTGTTTGAAATATTGGTGATTTGAAACAGTCACATTTTAAATGTTATTGACCTAAGGATTTTCTCTGAATCTTATTGTTGTTTCTTTTGGATATTGCTGGTTGTTTATCTAATGAGCTCTAGTTACTGAGTCTGGTTTGTAAGGGAAAAGGAAAACACAGGAAAGATTATTAGTAAAGGCAACTACGAAGGGATTTTTCCATAACGCTACATTTTAAATTTTGCATGTTATTTTATTAAAATGCACTAGTTTTCTAAACTGCATTAATAACACCTAAAACAAAATAAATTTTAAAATTTAAATTACTATTAGCAATGCTGATCTGTACTGAAATGCTCAGGAAACATCTAGGATTTGTTGGATTTGGCACATACAGGCTCAATAAAGAGGACAGTGACCAAGAGTGAGTCAAATAAACCATAGATTAAGTGAATTTACAGTATGAGTTACATTTTTAGTGAAACACAGGTGAATAGGTGAAGAATATTGGCAGAAAGACCTACCTGAACTCACTGTATAGAAAATCTCATTGTTAGCTCTTACTTTTTCTGATGTTTATATCAATAGATATCAATAGGTCAAACGGAGCCAATGACATTGGAGTACCATTTTTATACTTATTGCTAAGGGTATGTCTTCACTACCCTCCGATACGGCGGGTAGCAATCGATTTATCAGGGATCGATATATCGCGTCTCTTTAAGACGCGATATATCGATCCCCGAACACGCTCACCGTCAAGTCTGGAACTCCACCAGAGCGAGCGGCGGTAGCGTAGTCGACGGGGGAGCCGCAGCCGTCGATCCTGCGGCGTCTGGACCCCAGGTAATTCGATCCAAGATACTTCGACTTCAGCTACGCTATTCGCATAGCTGAAGTTGTGTATCTTGGATCGATACCCCCCTCCCCCAGTGTAGACCAGCCCTTAAAGTCCTTTAAGATGAATAAACCTATGCTTTTATATTAGGCCTGTAACTAAGTCTATTAAATTGAGGTACCTTTCATATACATCTCTACCTCGATATAACCCTGTCCTCGGGAGCCAAAAAATCTTACCGCGTTATAGGTGAAACCGCGTTATATCGAACTTGCTTTGATCCACTGGAGTGCACAGCTCCACCCCCACCCCCCCCCGGAGCACTGCTTTACGGCGTTATATCCAAATTCATGTTATATCGGGTTGCGTTATATCAGGGTAGAGGTGTAATTGTAACAACTTGATCTCCTCTCTCCTTTAACTGAGTTCTACTTACAAATGAGCATCAGATCACCACCTGCTCAATGTTCAGTCACCTCAAGATTGGGGCCAGAAAAAAACAGCTGTGTGTCTGCAATGTCTCTGGTACAGTTCCAAGTCTGGAAAAACTAACTTTTCTTTCTTTATACAGATGCTGTTGTGTAATATATTGACTTCAGTAAAACTTTTGTTTGTAAGATAGAAAGTAAGCTGTATACAATGTTTGCTTAATGATTATTGAATGCCCTATGCAGGTAGTAGTTTATTTACTTTTTCTCTGATCTTTGAAACCAAAAGGGTTGGAAGAGATTGGTATAGCCATTTCACCTTGTGCTGTGATCCCATAATATTTCACCAGCTAAGCAAGGTGGAGTAGTTGTTGGATGGGAGACTGAAGAAACAGTTAAGTGCTACATGAATTTTATTATTATTGTATATTGAATACATATTATTAGATAGGTTTTATATCAGTTTATGAAGTACTTTGGGGAAACCTTTTGAAAGATTCTCCATAAATGTAAATTAATAATATGAAACCAGTCCATGGACAAAGGAGGAAAATTATGAAACCATATGGAAATGAAATAAGAGAAGAAAAACAATTGAGGGATTTTGGTATGTAGTGTTGTACTGTTTCCCAAAAGCGGTGAGATTGACTGGCAGGATTTTTATTCTCAGTTCCTTTGTTCTATCCTCCTACTCCCTCTGTGTGTGTATCACAGGCAGGTATTGTTTGATACAAAATGCACTCTTGACTCATTGTTACAAAATGCACCCAAGGACTCTTGACTGTTTCTTCCTGATTTTAAATCTGATGTTAGTGCCAATCAGCCTCCATCTCTGGTTTTGGTGTTAAAAGGTTTGCCTTTGTTTATTTAAAAATAATTGTCCCAGCTGGTGAAAACTTTTTCAGGTTTATGTGTGTCTGTAATGCCAGTGCAGACTTCTTGTTGTTAGTGCCCACAATGAAACTTACTATTATTACTCTGATGTCATACAGAAACATCATTCCTATCTGTTTTCTGTTGGGCTAGCTTTTTCTATTTTAGAATCTTCATGAGCAATGTATAGCATTAATGGGTTATTTATTCACTATGGGGTCCCAGAAACAGAGGACAAAGATCTAAAATGGGAGATAAAAAACAGTGTAATAAATTTCAATTATACAACAATGATATTTTAGCCTCAGTAAAAATGTCTATACTCTCAGTTATATGATTAAGACTTTCTGGTGTATGTAACTTAACCTTAATTTAATTGGCCTGGATCTAGAGAGAGGCGCTGTTCTAAGGTACACGTGGAACTTCCATCTATCTCTGGTTCTTATCTATCTAAATACTCATATAGTCCCATCACCACAGGATCTGAGTGCCTCTCATAAATACCAATCAATAGTCGAGCCTCTAAAGGAGGCATGTCACAGGTCTTCTATAAAACATGTTGTGTTTGTGTTCTTGGGGGGGTTATTTAATTCCAGCCTTCGCAGAGGTTTATGCCTAATTTGCAAGATGACACGGAGCAGCTTCCTGGCTGCAGGGCCTATTGCAGGCTGCTCCAGCCCATAGACAGACAATCTCTGTTTCCCTTACAGGTGACATGAACCACCCAATGGGGGTTTCCGTGTAAAGAGGGGCCTGCCCACCAAGCATGCATGTCCCAGGGTGTGTGGCCTACATCCTCCCAAGCCCCAGCCCCACAAATGTGCCTTGGCTGTAATGGCTGAGGCATTTTTAATTTTCTTTGTTGGTCTCCTTTTAATTGACAAGCAGAGCAAGCAAATCCATGTTCTTTGTTTCAGCTGATCAGACATGTTGGATATTACCAAATGGACCTTACTCAAGAAGTGTGAGAAAGCTTTGCTGTGGTTGTAAAATACTAATACAAGAGATTATAAAGAGGCAACAAGTTCTTTTTGCAACAATAGTTCTATGCAATGTAAGTGATACTGGCAAATTCCAGTGGGTTTAGCTTTGTATTCAAATGACATGAATGTTCTAATTTCTTGTCTATTGGTCTGGTAGTAAAATGCGGGGAAGTACAGGCAAATTCATATCTGGGGTATCTCCCGTGACTTCAGTGGACTGCCCCACAATGAACTTGCACTGGTACTGGTTTGACAAAAACTAGTAAGTAAGTGAAAAACCAATGAAAGGTATCTAATGGTAATACTATAAAGGATTCCCTAGTTCTTAAGCAATGATCAATGTGTATGGCAACAGTGACTGATCTCACAAAAAAGTAATACTTTTTGATTACAACTGAGATAATGAATCAATCAATGAAAGCAATACAATATATTTAAAATATATTATAGTGATGATCGTTAGGGAACATGGTACTTCTTTGACAAGGTCTCTCAATTATGTGGACACCAAAGCAGTTATACAAAGCTAGGGGAGAGCTCTCCATATTACCTCTGCTAAAGGGAGACTTGGATCTGGTCTACACTACAGACCTATATCAGTAAAACTATGTCCCTCAGGGGTGTGAAAAAGTCACACCCCTGAGAGATGTAGTTATACCAACCTAACCCCCTGCATAGACAGGGCTATGTCAGTGGGACAGTTTTTCCCGTCGACGTAGCTACCACATTTCAGGGAGATGGATTAACTACGCCGACTGAAGAACTCTGTCGGCATAGAGCATCTTCATTAAAGCGCTACAGCAGCACAACTACATCGGTGCCGATGCAGCATTTTAAGTGTTGACTTGCCCTCAGACATTCACCCCTTGATCTGTCACAGCTAGAAATGTAGGTCTGAAACATAGCAGGAATGCTGGGATTTAAAGATTTTGTTTTAACAATTAGCGTGTCACTGAATATTGACTCTAAAGCCACTGGGTATGTTCTCAGAAGCATGCTTTACATTATATGTTAAAAGACTTGTAATTTATGGTTTAATGGGAGTTTGCAGTGCTGATTTATGATTTTTTTACTTAGAAAGAACAAAGTATAAGACATTGAACTTTCAAATCCTTACTGTGCTATTGTGAGTAAGAGTGTATTTAATACAAGTCACACTAATAAATCAAGGACTAGTATACTTTGTTATCTGGCCTTGGACAAGGCAGCTCAGATCAAATAAGATACAGAAGGTCATTAACAACAATCTCTCGCTTCAATATCCTTGAGCTGATAACTACTGGAATCAAATGTTAAAAGAAGTACATTTTGTTCAGCACTGCAGTCTTAGACCTGTGCTTTTTACAAAGTAATATTATAGTTTGACCTTTTAAAAAACTTCCCATCTGGGGGGACGTAGCTACCACGTTTCAGGGAGATGGATTAACTACGCCGACTGAAGAACTCTGTCGGCATAGAGCATCTTCATTAAAGCGCTACAGCAGCACAACTACATCGGTGCCGATGCAGCATTTTAAGTGTTGACCTGCCCTCCGACATTCACTCCTTGATCTGTCACAGCTAGAAATGTAGGTCTGATACATAGCAGGACTGCTGGGATTTAAATATTTTGTTTTAACAATTATATCTATAGTGGAGGTGCATTTATCCTTATACAGTACTCAGTGTTCAAACTGAAGAGGCTTTGGGAGGGCCCTTTCTTTATGGCATTCACTCTCACTTGGCCTGAAATAGCCCAAATAGCATTCTTCAAAGCTCATGTTTTTTTGACGGGCATTTAGTAAGAGCTGAGTTGTGGAGGGGAAGGGCAGGGGTGGAAGAGGCTGTGGGTGTGTATGTATGTATATATGCACACTCTCTCTTTCCTGGTGGGGGGAGCATTTGAATCTGTGGGGAAGGAGGAAATTCTAATATCTTGGAGAATAGATTTTTATTTCTGAGTCTCATCTACCACTCCAATAATCTGTCACTATTAACTGAATGGGTGCAGTAACCAAAACACAAACAGCTTCACATGTTATCTGGCTGAGTCCCCAGTGAAATGAATCAGTTCAGGTAATTTTCTTCTCTTGCATTCTCCTTTGTATTTTGTGCATTTCTCTCTCCCATCCCACTCTTGTAAAATGCATTTGTTCCCTCCCACTCATTTCAGTCTTTCCTTCAGCCTTGCCTGCCATTTTTTGATTGACATTTCCCATTTTTGCTCTTGAGGTGGAGGGTTTCTGCTGACCTACCTCAGTCGCCCCTCCCCCGTCAACGCCCTGCATCATGGCACCCATTCCTTGGTCTGAGAAGGACAAGGTATGGCACATAGCCAACACCAGTCTGGACTCGGTTTGATGCTGAACTGGGGAAAAGGATCTATATTAAAATCACAGCCTCTGAGGCTAGGTCTACACTACCCGCCTGAATCGGCGGGTAGAAATCGACCTCTCGGGGATCGATTTATCGCGTCCCGTTGGGACGCAACAATCTATCCCCGAATCGACGCTCTTACTCCACCAGTGGAGGTGGGAGTAAGTGCTGTCGACAGGAAGCCGCAGAGGTCGATTTTGCCACCGTCCTCACAGCAGGGTAAGTCGGCTGCGATACGTCGAATTCAGCTACGCTATTCACGTAGCTGAATTTGCGTATCTTAAATCGACTCCCCCCTGTAGTGTAGATTTAGCCTGAGTTTCATGCTTTTAGGCTTCACACTTTCAAGATTTTCTCTGCAACCACAAGGACTAGACAC
The DNA here is from genome assembly GCF_027887155.1 of Malaclemys terrapin pileata. Lineage (NCBI taxonomy): Eukaryota > Metazoa > Chordata > Testudines > Emydidae > Malaclemys > Malaclemys terrapin. Next base: position 77,804,373 of record NC_071512.1, read on the forward strand.
TTTTTTTTTTTTTAACATGCAAACTAAGATTTTCATGAACTATGTCTCCAGGACAAAATTCAAGACTCATGATACAGTCGTTGCCAACACTGACTCTCTCAATCACAGTCAATTTTTCCCTCTTTTACATTGACAAAAAGCAAAGTAGGGTGTGATTCCTGCTCAGCTGCTTTCCTGAGGGCACATTGCTCTGTAAATTATCAAGATTTCTGAAGAGGAATTCTTTCTCTGCTCCCTTTTAAAAGTAATTTTGGGATGAAGAAGCAGTCTCCGTGATACTGTATATTGCCAAAGGCCTATCGCTACCATAATGCACAATTTAATATGTGACCCCAATTATGACAGCCACTAATTTCCTCTTACTTATTTGTTCCCTGGTTGGGTGAATAATGTTTTACATACTAATTGATTGTCTGGTTGCTGTTACCTATAGCCTTTAATATTACCAGATATTTTCAACCATACGCAGTGCTGGGGAGCAGTACAAGTGCAAGAGGTGTTGGTTACTCCATGATGTTGATAGTCTGGTGTGAACTTGCTTTCACAGTCTCTGTTGATTGATCCAGATAGCTAGCCTTGAAGGAAGCACTGTCTCTTTTAGGACTAGCTTACTGAAAGGAAAGTTTGCTGTCATTACTCCAGAGAGCATGTACTACAAGAGAAACAGATGTAGAAAACTGGATTGCTGAGCTAGCTAGGATGTAAGGTGTAGTTGAATATTTAAATAACTTACAAAAACAACAAGCAGTCCAGCTCCTCGTTGTTTTTGTGGATACAGACTAACACGGCTACCCCTCTGATAAATAACTTACAGCAAACTAAAGTGGTCAAGAACAATTTGCAGAAAAAGTAAACAGCTGACCAAAGCACAATAACTACTCTGTGAAATCTGGCTTCAGTCAGGAACAGAGAAATGTTATTAGTTGCCCCGGGATAATTAGCTTGTGGCCTAAGGCATGTCTGCAGTACCTTGCAGTTTGGACTAAGGAGATCTGAATAGCAGTGCACACTGAAGTACTGGACAGTAACTCCCCTGTGTGCAAGCTGCAAGCATGAACTTAAAGGTCCTGAGTTTGCACTGTGAAGAGGAATACATTAGTGCAAACTCAGAACTGTTAAGTTTGCACATGCAGCATTCACCCAACTAGGGCACAAATAAATAAAAGGAGGAAATTAGTGTTTGTCATAATTAGTGTATCCTTCTGGACTTGGGAGGGGGGGTGTGGGCAACAAAGAGCAAGATCTTACCACATTAAGAGAAACCCCAAACAAAAATTCTCCTATAAGAGGATCTTTGTTATTTGAGCTCAACAGAGTAATTCAGGAAAAAAGAAAAAGAAAAATTAAGCAACACTTCAGGAAGGAGTAGAGGTGCCTGCTATTGTGAGCTATACACTGGGTATCCTCCAATAAGCAAATAGTCTCTTTCTGAAATCAAAAGAGCTTGAGCAAATCGATGGGTAGAAGCAAGGTGTTAACATATGGGTCAAAATGAGGTTAATAAGTTAAATGATGAGGTTAAAATGTTAAATGCTGTTTTATTTTGTTTTTACAGGGGTCAGTTTGATGGCAGAGTCAGGGAAGCCGTGGTACTCTTTCAAACACTGTTCTCTGATCAAACTCCTTCAAGTCAGGATAGTCATACATGTTTTGTGTAGTATTACTGCAAATTGTTAATTGTTGTGTTCCACCCTAGCATTAGTGGCATTTCAGTGACAGGTGAAGTGGTCCCTTACTCCTCACAGTGAGGGATAATCAATATTTGTAAGGCACTTGAGATCCTCAGATGAAAGGTGCTATGGAATGATGTTGGGCCAGGGTCAGCAGCCAAAGGGTTGACAGAATTTATATTAGGGGCCCCTCACATACAGAATGTGATTGCCATTTGTAAAGCAGGTGGGCATGATGTTAGATCCTAGGCTGTTCTTGGATGCTCAGATAGAAGATATGGCCAAGAGTGTTTTTTTCTATATATTACTCCTGGGCGAATTCTGCACCACCGCGCAATGCAGAATTTTGCAGAAATTAATGTTGTGCTTGCAGAATTTCCTTTCCCCCTACAGAGATGGGCTGCAGTGCTGCTAGCCACCACTAGGGGCCGCTGGACTCAGTGGAGCCTACCTTGCATATAGAAGCCACTGCTGGGGGGAAAGGGGAGGGAGCTAGTGGTTTCCTCACAGCTGCAGTTCCCAGCATGTCCTGAGGGAAGGAGAAGGCGGCGCACAGGAAACTGTGCAAGCCTGGGACCAAGCATCAGGCTGTTTCTCCCTCTGAATCCCTGGGCTCTAGGGGGGGAGGAGGGCGTGTCTGGGCAAGGAGGGGCCCCGTGGCTGAGCTCTGGGGAGGGGAGGGGGTGTAGGTATCTGGGCCGGGAGCCCCTGCAGCTACGCTTGGGGGGGAGGGTTTGTGGGTGTATGGCTGCCTGGCTAGCCTTTGGCAGGGAGGGGGAAAGGGGCAGAGAAACAGGAACTCGGTTGTCGTAGAGGTTTCTTTAACTCTCTACTTGTGGGGGAATATTTCTCTGTGTTTGTATTGTTACAGACATGCTTGCTGTCAGGTATTTTTAAATAAATTACCAAAATAATTGAAACTGGCGTGATTCTGTAGTTTTATTTTGACAAATAAAATTTGCAGAATTTTGCACACTTTTTTAAAATTTTTAGTACGGATTTTTAATTTTTTTGGTACAGAAAATCCTCCCAGGAGTAATATATGCTTGGTAAAAAGCGTGCAACCTTTTTTTGCCACAATTAAGCATGGTTTTGTCATCTTAAGATTCGATTACTGTAATGCCCTCTGGATGGGACTACAGCTTTGGACCATTTGGAAGCTGAAGCTAGTGCAGAGTGCTTATTAAATAAAGCTGTACATTGGGAGAGCACATTACACTAGTGTGCCATGATTTGCACTGGCTTCAATTCATGGTGTAGGTTTTATCCTGTAAAGCCCCAAATGGTTTGGGACCTGGATATCTTAAAGATTTTTTTCTCTTTGCCCAGTATACTGCCACAGCTGAGATCAGTAGAGGAGCTCAAACTGGAGCTCCCTCCGTATGAATGAGAGGGAGAGGTGGGCAAGATGTTCTGTGTGAGAGGTCCTATGCTTGGGAACTTTTTACCCCCAATGGTCTGCCAGAGTTTGAGGTTGTTAAGATTCCAGGCATGATGCAAAGTCAATCTTTCCCCTTCTCTTCTGAGGCTGTGGGAGAGGCTAGGGGTTTGAGGTGGATATATGCATACCGTGATTTATAACTGTTTGAGATGCACATGCCCAAATTATAAAAATTTGAAGAAATAATTTCTAAATTAAAACAGTGGCATTTCATAGGAAAACTACGGGCATACACTTGACAGTAGAAACCTTAAGACAGTGAAGGATTCTCTTAAGAAAAAATGTTCTAATTCAAAGTGGGAGCTGGAAATAGATGAGCTATCTAGTCACCTTCCACCCCTAAAATTCCTTTTCTTTAGCTTTCACAACAGTGGGTTTTCTTCCTATGTAAAGGCATTTTGTTAACAGTTGCTGGGAATGCTTCTTTATGAGCCAACTTGATGCTCCTTAAGGCTCCAGAGTGCAATTGACAGTGAGGAGCGGTGCATAATTACAGAGTAGTATTTATTAAGTGTAAATAGTTGTGTGGATTTGAAGCACGTTTTATATTGTATTTCATGATAGCAAATTAACCCCATGTGCCAGGAATAGAGAGAATTATCAGCACAATATTAAGGCTCGATCTGATGGGCCCTCCAGTCCGAATGGAAGTTGCTTAGGTGTCTGAAAGGCACTTATTATAGCATATTGTTATTTCATTCTTATTTTGGTATGATCATACTAGGCATATTTTACTGTATCTTTGTTCTATGCTTCTCTTTAAATCTATGCTTAGAAAAAGAGGACCAGAATTTTAATTAAAACCTCATTTCTGATCTAGAATTAATGTGTTTTAACCTCACAGACAAAAGCAGAAGCAGTGTACTGTCAAGATTGATAATAAACAAGCTTTAAAATCAAGTATTTTTGTTTGGATTGTAAACTCTTTGGAGCAGGGCTTATCGTTTTTCTATTCTGCCTAGTCCAATGGGTCCTGGTCCCTGACTGGGGCCCGTTGGTACTACCCCGAACAAATAATATCAGTAATAATTTTCACTTTCCTCTGTTCAGTTTAAGGCTGTTTCTAAAAATCTCTTCCCAAAGGGAAACTTTTGCCATATCTACTTTTTGTAAATTACAGCAGTATGCAACAAGGGTGCTGCACTCGGTGAATTAAGAATAGAAAATTATGTTATGGGAGAAAGTGTTCCCTAAAGGGAAACAAATTTGATTTCAAAATATCAACATCAGGCTCTGTAGACAGAGATCTTTTGAGTGCTGAGTATCCTCAGCTCCCCGGGAAACCACTGAAATCTCCTGAATGTCAACAGGTTCATAATTTAAACTCCCTGGAGCCAATGGGAATGGACAATCACAATTCCTTTTGTTACAGGAGTGCTCTTAAAAGCCTGATTCAAAGCCCCTTTTTCCATTGACTTCAAGGGATGTTGGATCAGACACTGAATGCGATACATATGTAAAAAGTTGAGGTGCCAATGCTAAACAACATGTAGAAGAGTTCCTGGGTTGTAGTGGACTTATAAACCTGTTGCCATTTGCAGGGCACTTCTAGTGTAGCTCTCTGTGTAAGGAGCTTAACATCTCTCAGGATTGGGCCCTTAGGGTCAAATTTTGCAGTTCTCTACTCAAGCAATGATACCACTGCCTTGAGTAAAGACTACAGGATTTTGTCCTTAGACTGATTCCAAAAGAAATATCTGACAATCAGAAAAGAAAGCAGAGAATTTTCTGTTTTTCAGGAAATTTACTTAGTGCCTACGGACTGTTGTATTTCAAAAGAACAGGAACATTAAGAAATGGATTACAACTGCTTAATAGGCTTCCCTTCCGCAGAGTTCTGGGGTTAAAGTAACCTCCCTGGGTAATATAATCTCCTCTCAATGCAGAGGCATAACTCCTGTTAATGTTAAAAAGAGTTACAGGCTCTGCTATTTGCATAGATTTAGCATTAGCTGTTTCTGATTAACCCTGATGCATGGGTATTTCATCTCCAAATAGTCTGAGACCATGAGGTAGTCCAGTAAACCTAATAAAACTTTAAACTATTTAATGTATTGGTAGCCAAATGAAGCACTGCTGCAACAACATGACCTACTCATTCCATGTTCTTGGAAGTAATCCTCCTAGGGGAAAATACTCTCGCAATGGTCCAAAACATTACCAGTTTACAACCGCACTACTGCAGTGTTTTTACATATTGCTGTAGTACGTCTTTTTAAAGGGGGAAGCAACCTTTGCACTTCAGGCTTCTCTCAGCATGCTTTCTTCAGACTGATCTTTGGTTAAGAGGAATTTGAAGAATCAATTTTCTGATATTGATCTTGCCCTCAGCACAAATTTCTACAATGAGAAGTAGAGTGTATTTTCATTTTGTGCCCACAGAAAAAACAAAGACTGATTTGGCTCTGCTGATTTCCTTTAAAAACTTAGTGCTTCAGGAGTTGTACTATTTTAGTCTACCATTGTTTGTTTCAGTGCATTTGTGAAATTATTTCAGAGGCATACTGCTTGTATCCCATTACATAGAACTCCTACCTCCAGCACTCATAACAATCCTTATAGGAGGGTGTCATTAGTCCTATTTACAGACATCTGTCTCCTAAATCTCTTAGACTATTTTTTCAGGGAAGGTTCTGGGGGTTGTAGATTAGGACATAGGAGGAGGCTGGGGGGGGGGGTGGATACATTTGGAGCCGGAGCCACAGACACGTCTCTCGATAGCTCTGAAATCCACTCTCCCTCAAGAAACCTGCCTTCTTCTCAGATGTTGTTGATCTTTCCTGACTCTCTGCCCCGGTACCGAAGATGCCTTCCCACAAGTCAGTCTCTTTAAAATCATATTTGCTGCCGTTCTCTATTACAGTGAAAAGGTTTGGTAAATCTTGACAACACAATAAACACACAAATGTTGCCTTTTCAGTCTTTGCTGGAGCTTTTTATTCACATTTGGCCCACCTATTTGTTTCTAATGTTGATTCTTTTACTCCGTTCTTCTATTTTATGAGAGTTACTTGATATACTTTATACGCTGGATGGGTAAATTTTTAAAAGATTATTTATGTACAGCAACAACAGTTTAGACCCATGTGTTGGTAAAGAGCACTCTCAGCTACTGCTTCTAGCTGGGCATGCAGAAGCAGTTGGAGATACAACAGGATACCCCAGGTTGCAAAACTGAGTAACAAAAGGCAAGCTATCTCCTCCAACGGAGGGAGCTAATGGCACCTCTAACACTTCTTTAAGTTTGTTTCCTTCATCTCACCGTTTATCTGGAAGAAGCCTCAGCCAACTTGTCTTAAGAACATAAGAACAGCCATACTGGGTCAGACCAAAGGTCCATCTAGCCCAGTATCCTGTCTTCTGACAGTGGTCAATGCCACTTCATCTCCAAAGTTGTACAAATTATAACCAACAAGTTTTGTATCCTTGAAAAATAAGTAAATACATATAGGAGAGAAAAACGACAAGCTTTATCTCTTGAAAGTCTCCTGTCAAAATCAGTTTTCTGTGCATGCTAGGGACATTGTGTTGTGACGAGAAACATGGAATACATGAAAATATATACATGACAGAATAATAACTGACTGCACAGTTACAAAACAAAACAAATAAATATATTTTCAGTTTATTCTCTCGCCTAGCAGAGGCCAGAGGTCTTGTATGTATGGCACATCCAGTCTTGGTAGGTGCAGTGAGTCTTGTGGCTGAAGCAGTGTTTATGAAGTTTGAAAGGTGCTTTCTTAACCATCCAGTCTGAAGAATGGTGTCATGCTGTATGCAAGTATATAGAAAGAATAGTAATTGTTTGAAGGACTTGAATAGGAAAGCTCATATATTAACAATAGACTGACCTGCTTCAAAAACATAACTTCCTTTTTTAATGCAGTATACTGTAGGCTTCAAAAAAGTGTGGATAAATGGCAAATTTGCGGGGGTTATTTGAACGACGTAGGTATTGGAAATCCAGCCCAGCAGAAAGGATAATAAAGTATGGCTGGTATAGTGTATGATGGAATTTAGGAGGGCTAAATGAGAATTTGAAGAACAACTAGCCAAGGACAAACAAAGTAACATTTACTTATGTTGGTAAGTACTTACATGAGTAGTCCCATTGGCTGTAGTGGGACTGTTAATGTGAGCAAGCTCTCACCATTGTATGAGCTTGTCCATTTAGGCTTTCCCTGTGTTTGTTCATCTTTGCTCAAAGCAGTTATAGGAAGTATGTGCATATTGTATTGAGAGACTATCATGGACTTGTGTCCATTCATTTCTCTCTTGGTGATGAGATAAGGCACTCCATAATTACAAATCCTTCTGAACTATGTAGTATGATGATTGGAACTGGAGAAAGATGGTCAGGTTTCAGGAGAGACCTAGTTTTGTGTTTTCCAGAGGGGCTCACTGAGTCCAGGCTGCCAACTATCAGATGTTAGTGCGCCAGCCAGGGCTGCCCAGAGGATTCAGGGGGCCTGGGGCAAAGCAATTTTGGGGGCCCCTTCCATAAAAAAAGTTGCAATACTATAGAATACTACATTCTCGTGGGGGCCCCTGCGGGGCCTGGGGCAAATTGCCCCACTTGCCTTCCCCCCCCCCCCCCGGGGGTCCCTGGCGCCAGCACATAACACTGGTCACTCAGCAAACTTCTTAAGATGTCTTTCCTACAAGTCTGCCTGTCTGATACACCACTGATTGAAAAAGAAAGTCTGATTGTAAGCAAGAACTTGGGTACACAATTCCTTTCAGTTCAAGATGGAAAACAACGTGATTTTGTTGCCCTAATGAAAAAATGTTAAGTATTTTGCATTTCTTCAAAGACTTAAAACTATGAATACTACTTTTTCAAGCCAAGTATGCAATAGGACAAATGAGAGCAGTGAAGAATTTGACTGGCAACTGATTTTAGGCTTAACATCCAGTTGTTATTTTGGAAATCTGGGAGTTCCCTTGATTCATGATCAGATTATTACGAGATTATTAATAGTAACTAAGTAAGTGAAAGGCTGTTAACGGACAAAAGATTAATCCTAGACAAAGCAATACAAATTTGTCAAGCCACTAAAATGAAACAAATTCAAGTGGGAACACATAAGAAAGAGACAAAAGTATAGCAGCAATCAACATTGCTGGCTAAAATAAAAACCAAGATTAGCTAAAAGAAAGAAAAGTTGAACAAATGTTAAGGATGGAATAATGAAGCACGAAGGTGGTTCCAAAGTTGTAGAAAAACTGTATTTCCAGAGACAATGTCCTGCTTATGAGAAAATACATAATAGTATAAGGCAATATACGAGACTACTTTGCAAATATGGGCTAGCAGAATGGGAACAGATATTGCTGAAAATGAAATGCACCACAGACTCAAAATAGAAATTTTCACTGGGATTGTTTAATGAAAGAAACCACAAACAGCATTTTAAAAGTTGAATAAAGTAATTTGTACTCGATACAAAAATACCTTTATTACATGCAAATTGCACATTGGATCTCAAACTAATGTGCTTACAAAACATAATTTGAGTACTAAATGAATGACAATATCGTAGGCCTGGTCTACACCACGACTTTAATTCGGATTTATCAGCTTTAATTCGAATTTACCCTGTAACCGTCCACACAACGACGCTGTTTATTTCGATGTAAAGGGCCCTTTAAATCGATTTCTGTACTCCACCCCGACGAGCGGAGTAGCGCCAAAATCGATTTTAACATTTCGAATTAGGGATAGTGTGGCCGCAATTCGATGGTATTGGCCTCCGGGAGCTATCCCACAGTGCATCATTGTGACCGCTCTGGACAGCAATCTAAACTCGGATGCACTGGCCAGGTAGACAGGAAAAGCCCCGCGAACATTTGAATTTCATTTCCTGTTTGCCCAGCGTGGAGAGCACAGGTGACCACAGATAGCTCATCAGCACAGGTAACCATGCAGGCTGATAATCGAAAAAGAGCACCAGCATGGACCGTGAGGGAGGTACTGGATCTGATCGCTGTATGGGGAGAGGATTCAGTGCTTGCAGAACTTCGTTCTAAAAGACGAAATGCAAAAACTTTTGAAAAAATCTCCAAGGGCATGATGGAGAGAGGCCACAATAGGGACTCTGAGCAGTGCCGCGTGAAAGTCAAGGAGCTCAGACAAGCCTATCAAAAAACAAAGGAGGCAAACGGTCGCTCCGGGTCAGAGCCGCGGACATGCCGCTTCTACGCTGAGCTGCATGCAATTCTAGGGGGGGCTGCCATCACTACCCCACCTGTGATCGTGGATTCTGGGTCGGGGATAGTCTCATCAGCGACGCCTGAGGATTCTGCCGATGGGGGAGAGGAGGAGGAGGAGGATGAGGATGAGCTTGCAGAGAGCACACAGCACTCCGTTCTCCCCAACAGCCAGGATCTTTTTCTCACCCTGACTGAAGTACCCTCCCAAGCCTCCCAAGACTCTGACCCCATGGAAGGGACCTCAGGTGAGTTTACCTTTTAAAATATAAAACTTGTTGTAAAAGCAAACAGTTTTTAATGATTACTTTGCCCTGAGGACTTGGGATGCATTCGCGGTCAGTTCAGCTACTGGAAAAGTCTGTTAACGTGTCTGGGGATGGAGCGGAAATCCTCCAGGGACATCTCCATGAAGCTCTCCTGGAGGTACTCCGAAAGCCTTGCCAGAAGGTTTCTGGGCAGTGCATCCTTATTCCCTCCTCCATGGTAGGACACTTGACCACGCCATGCTTGCAGCAAGTAATCTGGTATCATTGCCTGACAAAGCCTGGCAGCGTATGGTCCCGGTGTTTGCTGGCATTCAAGCAACATCCGTTCTTTGTCTTGTTGTGTAATCCTCAGGAGAGTGATATCACTCCTGGTAACCTGGTTGAAATACGGGAACTTAATTAAGGGGACAGAGGTGGCCGTTCCTACTGGGCTGTTTGCCTGTGGCGGAAAATAAATCCTTCCCTGCAGTTAGCCAAGCGCAGATGGGAAATTGGCCCTGAGTTTTTCGCGTTTGGCTAGCAGGGATCTTCCCTGTTACCAGCCACGCGGTGGGGGGGGGGGGGGTACCGTGATCATCCCAGAGAATTCATGGCGGGAGGGGGGCGGGGGCGGGGTTAGTTTGGTGCCTGCAGGGATCTTCCCTGATACCAGCCACGCGGTGGGGGGGAGGGGTACAGCGATCATCCCAGAGAATTCATGGCGGGAGGGGGGCGGCGGCGGGGGGGGGGGTTAGTTTGGTGCCTGCAGGGATCTTCCCTGATACCAGCCACGCGGTGGGGGGGAGGGGTACAGCGATCATCCCAGAGAATTCATGGCGAGAGGGGGGGTGGTTAGTTTGTTTTCTGCTGCTGCTGCTGAATGTTAACAGAAAAACCGCAGCACTCTACAGGCTATGCTTGGTATGTGGGAAAGGAGGGCGCAGAAGCTGTAAGACAATGGCTTACCATGGCCTCATGCAAGCCGAATTCTGTTGCCCAGACCTGTGATCTCTAGCAGCAAAGCCACAGGCACTCAGCATTAAGAGGCAAAATGCGACCTTGCACAGAAATCACATGTGCTATGTAATGTGAATAGTGTTGGTCACCGTGAAAGAGTATAAGCATTGTTCTGCAAAATGTAGCTTTTTAAACAATTCTCTCTTTTTTCCCCTCCCTACAGCAGCTGCAAATTCCTCAAGCCTCCCTCCTCCATCCCGAAGGTTATCACAGATAAGGCGTCGTAAGAAGAGAACGCGAGACGAGATGTTTTCTGAAATTATGGAATCCAGCCGCAGTGACAGAGCTCATCTGAATGAGTGGAAGGAAACAGTTTCAAAGTATAGGAAAGAAGCCAGTGAACGTGAGGAGAGGAGGGACCAACGTGAGGAGAGGAGGGACCAACGTGAGGAGAGGAGGGACGCTCGAGATGAGAGGTGGCGGCAGGAAGACCAGAGGAGGCAGGATGCAACTCTGGGGCTGCTGCGTGAGCAAACAGACATGCTCCGGCGTCTGGTGGAGCTTCAGGAACGGCTGCTGGAAAACAGACTGCCGCTTCAGCCCCTGTTCCACCCTCCCCATGTTCCGTATCCTCCTCACCCAGACGTGTAAGAACACGGGGGGGGGGGGGGGAGGAGGCTCCGTACACCTTCCCATTCCACCCCAGTAGACAGCCCAAGCAAAAGGCTGTCATTTTTTTAACCTTTTCTTTGTGGCTTTTTCCTTCCCAGCAATCCTCCTCCCAAATACCACCCAGGTTCCCTCCCTCTTTTTCTAATCTATTAATAAAGAATAAATGATTTTTAAATGATAGTGACTTTATTTGGTTTGAAAGAAAGCTGGGGGAAGGGGGAGGGTGGGTTCCTTACAGAAAATGTGTCAATAAAGGGGGCGGGTTTTCATGAAGGAGAAACAAACAGATATTTCACACTGTAGCCTGGCCAGTCATGAAACTGGTTTTTAAAGCTTCTCTGATGCACAGCGCTTCCTGGTGTGATCTTCTAATCGCCCTGGTATCTGGCTGCACGTAATCAGCAGCCAGGCGATTTGCCTCAGCCTCCCACCCCGCCATAAAGGTCTCCCCCTTACTTTCACAGAGATTGTGGAGCACACAGCAAGCAGAAATAACAATGGGGAGATTTCTTTGGCTGAGGTCAGAGCGAATAATGATCGCCAGCGACCTTTTAGACGGCCAAATGCACATTCTACCACCATTCTGCACTTGCTTAGCCTGTAGTTAAACAGCTCCTGACTCCTGTCCAGGCTGCCTGTGTACGGCTTCATAAGCCATGGCATTAAGAGGTAGGCTGGGTCCCCAAGAATAACTATTGGCATTTCAACATCCCCAACGGTTATTTTCTGGTCCGGAAAGTAAGTCCCTTGCTGCAGCCCTTTAAACAGAGTAGTGTTCCTGAAAACGCGAGCGTCATGAACCCTTCCCGCCCAGCCCGCGTTGATGTTAGTGAAACGTCCCTTGTGATCCACAAGTGCTTGCAGCACCATTGAAAAGTACCCCTTGCGGTTTATGTACTCGGTGGCTTGGTGCTCCGGTGCCAAGATAGGGATGTGGGTTCCGTCTATCGCCCCACCACAGTTAGGGAATCCCATTGCAGCAAAACCATCCACTATAGCCTGCACATTTCCCAGAGTCACTAACTTTCGTAGCAGCACCTGAGTGATTGCTTTGGCTACTTGCATCACAGCAGCCCCCACCGTAGATTTGCCCACTCCAAATTGATTCCCGACTGACCGGTAGCTGTCTGGCGTTGCAAGCTTCCACAGGGCTATCGCCATGCGCTTCTCAACTGTGAGGGCTGCTCTCATCTTGGTACCCTGGCGTTTCAGGGCAGGGGACAGCAAGTCACAAAGTTCCATGAAAGTGCCCTTACGCATGCGAAAGTTCCGCAGCCACTGGGAATCGTCCCAGACCTGCAACACTATGCGGTCCCACCAGTCTGTGCTTGTTTCCCTTGCCCAGAATCGGCGTTCCATGGATAGAATCTGCCCCATTAACAACATGATCTCCAAAGCACCGGGGCCCGTGGTTTCACAGAATTCTGTATCCGTGTCCGTGTCTATGTCCATGTCCTCATCATGCTTGTCGCTGCGTTGCCGCCGCCGCTGCCTCCTCGCCTCGTTTTTCTGGTCCTGGCTGAGCATAAACTCCACGAGAACGCGCGAGGTGTTTACAATGTTCATGACTGCTGTCTTGAGCTCAGCGGGCTCCATGCTTGCCGTGGTATGGAGTCTGCAGTGTTCACTCACCCAGGAAAAAAGGCGTGAAAATGGTTGTCTGCCGTCCGTTGCTTTCATGCAGGGAGGGAGGAGGGAGGGAGGAGGTGAGGCTGTACCCAGAACCACCTGCGACAATGTTTTTTGTCCCATCAGGCACTGGGATCTTAACCCACAATCCCAATGGGCGCGGGAGACTGCGGGAACTATGGGATAGCTATGGGATAGCTACCCACAGTGCAACGGTGCAGAAATCGACGCTAGCCCCGGTACTTGGACGCACACCACCGAATTAATGTGCTTAGTGTGGCCGCATACATTTCGACTTTATACAACCTGTTTTTCAAATCCGAATTATATAAATTCGGATTAATCCCGTAGTGTAGACATACCCTAAGACAATGAGACAAAAAATGAGACCAGTGAAAGAAATGCCCAAACCCCAGAATTCAAAAGATGCCCAATGTGTAATGGTAAAACATATTTCCCCAGCAAATTCATTAGAGGCCTTTTAGCTTAAACAATTTTGCAATCCTTTCAATGGTGGGAATGTACAAAACATGATAAAAAAACGGGCTGCTTTGAAAACCACTAAGCAAGCAGCATTGTTAAATGACTGTAACGCAGAACTGCTAATCAGACTCTCACCAGCGTTCTCACAGGATGATGTAGCAATCCCAGAATTACAACAATAGAAAAGAACTGACTCCAACAAGGTATACCTGAAAGATACTGAACAGAGCTGGAGCTATTGGACTGTGCATTGGATATATACATAGTTATTGTGTGCACAATTTTTATTGACTCTTTCACAGCTTTTGTATGTCACTTGTCTTGGATTGTAAGCTTCTTGAGACAGGAAATATTTGTGTACCCTTGATTGGGGCTTTTGGGCACTATTGTCATATAGCTATTGATTAATCATACAACTATTGCTCACCTAATTATTTTAAAAACAGACCCTAAAAGTGACTGAGGGAATGGATCATAAGCCCTTGAATGCAATCTAGTCACAGGGTTAAATGAAATTCTTTCAGGGATATAATGATTGTCACTCAAGTTAATAAATAAAAGGATTTGAAACTGTACCTTCACCAGCAGCATGTGGCTGACGAGACTTTATAACTCAACACAAAGATACACTGTGAATGTAAACTTGTTATAGACAGAGCAGTGTCTCTCATGCAGTGTAGAATATCACCAGGAGCAGGACTATAAAATATGAAACTGCACAGACATATCAACATATTAATAACAGCAACAGCAGGATGGATACATCAGCCAATAACGCACCACAGAGACTTACAGCAAAGGAAGAAACCTTGTTGAAAGGAAGCTGCATCATAATTGCCTTTAATTAAAGACAGTGGGCCAGGTTCTGCAGTTCATCCTAGCTCATTTATGCTTCTCCAGCAGCGTAAAATGGGCATAAAGAGTCAGAACTGTTTGCTGGAATACCCACAGCATAAAAGGGTATTTCCTTGAGTGGTGTAGCACTACCACATTTGATCTATGCCAACTTCCATGTGCAGCCCCCAATACAGGGGGTGCCAGGGTTGGTAAAGGCTATCACCAGAGTACATGGCACTCACTATTGTAAACCAGCATAATGTCCAAAGGAAGCTGTTATAAACTGGCACAATTTAGAGCAGAGATGGGGCAGCGAGGCCCAGCTTGTGACTAAAATATGGGAAATTAAAGACACTTTTGCACCCAGCCCCTCTGTTTTTTGCACTGAGTTTGGGAACAAAGATTCTGGGCTCTTAGGCTCTGCAAAATTAGAAACACAGTAGTAGCTGGCAAGATCTGCTGTGTCCGGGGAAGCTTCCTTCAAGGCAGCCAGACTATTCCATCCTTTAAGGTGGGAAGTAGAATTTTTCCTTTGAATGAGGCATTTATCATCTCAGTCAGCTTAGCTGATTATGATTCTCCTTTGTCAGCCAAGAAGGGCAACCCGACGTGGTGCATTGCATTTCTCTCAGCATGTCCCGGACTTCTTGTAGCCGGAATCATCTGAATGCAGGGACTGAGATAGATGATCTTAGGCTTGTGCAATGGGTCCATAGTTCCCCACATCTTGAGAAGCCCTCTTGGTTGTATGTGATCTCTGCAAAGAGGTTAGTAGTCCTGGATTTTGTTGTACACCATACAGATAACACTCCATATACTGGGTATGGCCCAAAGAAACATAGTCACTGGGACTGGGAGGGAAGAACCCTTGTTTCCATGGGGGCTGATGAGAAAACAGATACACCAAGGTATGTTTGGAGCCTGTTTATAGTAGTAGATAATAAGGTATCTGATTAAAACCAAGGTTTTAAAACCATGGCTAACCTTGGGAGCTTCTTCTCTAGTTAACTGGTCCCTGTAAGTGCTTCTTTGATAAAAACTAGGCTGAGTTATAAAAAGAGCATGAGAAATAAACTACACTCTTTAAATAATTCTTGAATTTTAAATGATCTGTTAGTACTAACACCAGTAAGAAGGAAGGTCCTGGTCCTGGTCCTGTGGAGTAGCTCTATCCATCAGTTTTGAACTGTAGATTTGGATTCTCCATGACCCCGAGGAGCTTCAAATGGAAATCAAAAGACCATCTACCCTTCCCCTTACCAACCAGACACCACGCAGCCTGAAAGCAAAAGATTATAATTAGGGCTGTCGATTAATCGCAGTTAACTCACACAATTAACTCAAAAAAATTAACTGGAATTAAAAAAACTAATCGTGATTAATCGTACTGTTAAACAATAGAATATCAATTGAAATTTATTAAATATTTTCAGATGTTTTTCTACATTTTCAAATATATTGATTTCTATTACAATGCAGAATACAAAGTGTACAATGCTCACTTTATATTTATTGTTATTACAAATATTTGCACTGTAAAAATGATAAAAGAAATAGTATTTTTCAGTTCATCTCATACAATTACTGTAGTGCAGTCTCTAGCATGAAAGTGTAACTTACAAATGTAGATTTTGTTTGTTTGTTACATAACTGCACTCAAAAACAAAACAATGTAAAACTTTAGAGCCTACATGTCCACTTAGTCCTACTTCTTCTTCAGCCAATCGCTAAGACAAACAAGTTTGTTTATATTTACGGGAGATACTGCTGCCTGCTTCTTATTTACCATGTCACCTGAAAATGAGACCAGGCGTTCACATGGTACTTTTGTAGTCGGCATTGCAGGGTATTTACGTGCCAGATATGATAAACATTCATATGCCCCTTCATGCTTCAGCCACCATTCCGGAGGACATGCTTCCATGCTGATGATGCTCGTTACAAAAATAATGCGTTAATTAAATTTGTGACTGAACTCCTTTTCTGTTTTACCCACATTCTGCCATATATTTCATGTTATAGCAGAATCGGATGATGACCCAGCACATGTTTATTTTACGAACACTTTCACTGCAGATTTGACAAAATGCAAAGAAGGTATAAATGTGAGATTGCTGCCCCCCTCCCCATCCGAACTGCCACCAAAGACCCGGTAGGGAACCACCCGGTGAGTACAAGCCCCACGTGCTTCTCTCCCCCCGCCCCCATTCCAACTGCCACCAAAGACCCGGTAGAGAACCGCCCGGTGAGTACAAGTCCCATGTGCCTCTCCCCCCCACGTCCTGCCTCCGACTGCCCCACCCCCTACTCAACTCGCCTTGCTCCCTGTCCCCTGACTGCCCCGACCCCATCCATCACCACCCCGACAGACCCCTGGAACTCCCATGCCTACCGAACCCCCCCCCGTTTCCTGACCGCCCCCCCTGAACCTCTGCCCCCTCCAACTGCTCCCTGCCCCTTATTCAACCCCTCCTCCCAGTCCCGGCCCAGCCCCCTTACCATGCTGCTCAGGGCAGGATGTATCGATGCCACGCAGCCCGCTGGAGCTCGCAGCCCCACCCCCTTACCATGCCACTCAAAGTGGCAGGAGGCACGCTGAGGCTCTGCAAGACGGGGGAAGGCGGGGGAGGGGCTGGGGGAGCCTCTCCAGCCGGGAGCTCAGGCGGGCCGGACAGGACGGTTCCGTGGGCCACATAGTTTGCCCACCCCTTTACAAACAGTTCTAAACTGGCTTCTAAATGTAACAACCGGTTCCCATGAACCGGCTCCAGCTCACCACTGATTGTAAGAGACCAGTCAAGGTGAAGTGGCCAGTTAACAACTCCTCAGTCATAGGGCAAAAAAAGAGGGGTTAGAGGTTATAGATAGTTGTAATAAGCCATAAATCCAAAGTCTATATTAAATCCATGATTTTTAGTGTCTAGCAAAGTCATTAATTTCAGCTCCCAGGCTCGTCTTTGAAGTTGTTGTGCAGGTTTCCTTTGAGGACAAAGACTGAGATGTCAGATATGGAGTGATTACTTTGTGAAAAATGTTCACCCAGGGTGACGTGGTGTTTTTGTCTTTTATCATTGTTCTCTGTACATTCATTCAAGAGCATAGCAATCGTCCCATTTCACCCACATAGTTGTTACTGGAGCATTTAGTGCACTGGTTGAGGTACATCACATGTTGTGATAGGCATGTGTAGGACCCATGGATCTTGAAAGGTGTGTTGCAGGTGGTATTGATCATTGTAGCAGTGGAACTGTGTCTACAGGTTTTACATCTGTTGTTCTGGCAGGGTCTGGTGCTGCTTTGACTTCATGAGACCTGGACTGTGGGTCGCTTGCTTCTGATGAGCTTGGTGAGGTTGGAGGATTGTTTTGAAAGCCAGAAGAGGGGATTCGGGAAAGATTTCCTTTTGGATATGGTCCCGATCGAGTAAGGGCTGTAACTGTTTAATGATACCTAAGGCTGTGAGGCTGTCATGGAGGTCACGGAAGTCACGGATTTCGTGATTTTCCGGGACCTCTGTGACTTCTGCAGCCAGTAGGTGTGACTGAGCCCATGGCTGCCTGAGCAGCTCGGGCGGCCCCGGGGCCAGCCACACAGCCTCCCCCCACAACAGTGGCAATCCTGGGTCGCCCCCTGCCAGCAGCAGTGCGGCAATCCCGGACTGGCGGGGTTTCCCCCTGCCAGCAGCGGCTGCGGCGGTCCCAGGCTAGTAGGTCCATCCCCCACCAGCAACAGTGGCAACGGTCCTGGGATCCCCCCTGCCAGCAGTAACTGCTGATGTCCTGACCCACCCCGCCGCCAGCAGCGTCGGTGGAGGTCCCAGGCCGACGGTCCCGTGCTGCCCCCTGAGCACCAGCGGGCGCCCTGCAGCCCCCCCCCAGCACCAGTGGGTGCACAGCAGCCCCCACCCCAAGCATCAGCAGGTGCCCCGGAGTCTCCACCCCGAGCACCCCATAGCCCCTCCTCCGGAGCAGCATCTGCATGCCCAGAGCCCCCCTGAACACCAAAGATTTAGTCGGGTATATAGTACAAGTCATGGACAGGTCATGGGGCAGTGAATTTTTGTTTATTGCCCATGACCTGTCCATGACTTTTACTAAAAATTCCCATGACTAAATCTTAGCTTTAATGATACCCCGTATGTGTTCCAGTGCGGGGTGGTAGGTGACAACTAAGGATGTGTGGTCAACAAGGTGTGGTTTTCCCCCAATATTGAAGCAAGTTCTCGTGGAATATTTGGGTGGCCTGTCCCATCCTTATTTGATGAAGGTGCTTTTAAGAGTGGTACAGTGTATATCCCAGACTTTCTCCATGAGTATATTCTGTGGTATCTGAGTGCCTGCTGTAGATAACAGTGTGTTTGGGGTGGTTACTGGATCTATGAAGGTAAGTGTGATGATCCATGGGTTTCTTTTATATAGCTATCTGTAGGGTTCCATTGTTGAAGCTGATTGTGGTGTCCAAGACGTTAATGCTGGTGTGGGAGTGTTCTAAAAAAAAGTTTGATGAGTAAGATGTGGTGGTTGAAGTTGTGGTGGAAATCTATGAGGAAAGAGCCTGGGAGCTTAAATTCATAACTTTGGCAGATGATAAAAATTACAAATTTACGTCATTGGATTTATGGCTTATTACAACAATCTGTAACTCACTAACCCCCCTTTTTTGTCCTATGACTGCAGAGGTGTTAACTGGCCAATTGATCTTGAATGATCTCATACACAAAAGGCTTGTCTGCACTACCACGCTGGTTGTGCGTCTGGTGAAGACATGCAGTGTTGACGGGAGAGCACTCTACCATTGATGTAATTACTCCACCTCAACAAGAGACAGAAGCTATGTCGACGGGACAGCATCTCCCACTGACATAGCGTGGTGTGGACACTGCTTTAAGTCGATGTAACTTTCGTCGCTCAGGGGGGTGGTCTTTTCCCTAGACCTGAAGAAAAGCTTTGTGTAAATTCAAAAGCTTGTCTCTTTCACCAACGGAATTTGGTCCAATAAAAAATATTACCTTACCCACATTGTTTCTATAATATCCTGGGACTAACAGGGGATCAACATTGCAAACAGGAAGATATTGACAGGGCTGAGAATCTAGAGATGTTCCTAATCCTGGGCTTCATAAAGATATTGATAAATCATTCCAGGCACATGACACAAGTCAAATTTAAGGAATAATGTAAAGAATAGAGGACAATGAGGGAATAAATGGGTTTTGTCATTATTCTAAGTGTGGTCTACCACCATGATGGCAAGTTCAGTGTTGCTGCTGCCTTTTGCAATTTTCCATTGATCAAAAACAATTGTTCTAAAAAGTGAATATTTATTTGACTGAGCAGCCTGTATGTAAAAAGTGATGTGATTGGGCGTGTACTTAATCTGTACTTCAGTGTCTTTGTAAAATGATATTTGATTCTTGTAGGATACAATTGGTTGGAATCCTCCTATTGTGCATTCTGCACTAATATATAAACATTAGCCCAATTGTCCCACAAGTAATTTGACCACAATGACTTGTAATTCATACTTACAAAACGATGTACTCAAGCCTGACCTACATTGCCATACTTGATTCCAGCTGAGTCCTGCTCCACTAAACAGGCAGCATGTTTGCTTTGATGCCCTCCTTATTCTCTTTTCCCAGACCAACTGTTTCACAGACTAATTACCATTCATCGCACACCCAGAGCCAAAGTTCAGTTAGCTACTCTAGCTTCCAGTTTTACAGGAAGTAAAATACGGACTTGCCAAGTCTGCAAGCAAAACATCAGTCCGTTATTCAGCATAGAAAATTATTGTGCTATATTGTGTGTAGCAGAAAGTTGCATAGCAGAAATGCACTAGGCTTTGAGATTTGTTATATAGAGAAAACAAAAATGAACTGCTGTGATATGGTAGTAACTACCTTGTGTACAATGTCCAAACAAAATGAAAGAAGTCAATATGATGTTTAAAATAAGTCAAAACAGTGAAATTTTAGTTTAAACAGTAACTCAGAAGTCCCTAAGGCTAGTCTTTAAAAGTTTAAATGAAGCAAACCTCAGAAACTGCATGGTCAATTTATTTGACAGCATGGGTTTAAATTACCTTAACAGCTGGGCTAATAACTGTTCTTTTCTGAGAGAGAAAGAAAAGTATCAAGACAGCTGCATTTCTTCTTGAAGAGTGACCAAGAAGATGATGGCTAGTTTAGTTGTATAAATACAAGCTGAAGGGAGATGGTGACAATTAGGGGCAGGATCCTGCACTGCTTATTTGAGTTCAGTAAGAGTATTCCCTGTTACAGACTGCAGGATAGCATCTTAAATTAGTTTTATGGCATAAATCATATTTAATGTCTAAGTGTAGCACTTTTGACTGTCAAACTATTTTTGGCCTGATCTAGCTCATATGAAAGCCATTGGAAATTGATTTAAATCTGAGCAGGATCAGGCCCTTTATGAATCTTAAGGTCTATTTCATCCTTGGCCCCTTCTACAGGGCACACAATGAAAGAGTAAGTTCAAGGAGGATGCTTCGCTTGCCCTTCCTACCCCCTGTATAAGTGTTGGTGACACTCACAATGTCAGCACTCTGGGGAGCACAAGGACTGCTCCCTCTTAATATCCCCAGGGGACAGGACACCCCGAATGGCAGACAAGGACTATGCTCTCACCCCCTCCGTATCCAGATAGTAGGGCTGGCTGGGTGCATGGTGGGAAGCAGGCTGTACCATACTATAACATGGTACAGCAAGCACATTTCCCTGCAAGCTGGATAGCTTTAAAATGGATTATGTCACATAAAGCACAATCTCTCCTGGAGCCCCATCCGAGTCTCTGATTCTACAGCCTGCTCCCAATGCAGGGCACTTTACAGAGTAAGCAGTCTGACCCTAACTAAGGCCAAGATTAGAGTTTAGCAGTAATACAATGGCCATATTTTATCTGATAATTTAAAAAGTAACACTACTAAAACAACATTAAAATAATAAATCTGTGCCCTAACACAAATATATTGCTCAAAATGTTGTTGCAATTCAAAAAGGAAAGATTTGATGGTATAGTGAATTCAAAACACTAATCCTAGTAGCACCATATGTAGAAACTGCAGTTTTTGCCACCCTAAACAGCTGAATTGTTGATGGATAAGTTATGCTTCTCAATGTTAAATAAAAAATAGATTGTTCAGAAAAATATCACTATGGATTTTTTTATCTCATGTGCCATTGCAAAATTGGGATCAAGTATAAAACAATATAACTCCCCCTAATTAATCTACCAGGATGCTGTAGCTCTCATTTCACTTTGCCACAGCACTAGCTAAATGAAAATCCAGATTGCCTCTGAGGACATGAAGAAATAAACAGTTCCTGTATACTTCACAGAAAAGGAATGCATTTAATGCTGCTGTGGGAGCTGGTTATTTCACAAGTTACTCAGAGGTTGTATTTGTCATCAGAAAAATACATTCTTGAAAGATGAACAAAACTTTGTTTTGTTGTTTTTAAAATGACGTACCTTGATCATCAGCATCTTAAGCAAGAATCTTACTAAAGGGTTTTTTAGTGGTGTGTTTTTTTATTACAGTTCTATAATAGTGGCAACTGCGGACCAAAAAACTTTTAAACAGAGAGATTGTATCATGAAGGCTGTGTATGCTAGTAATGAAGCAGAATTTTGGTCATGTAGAATTTGTTGCACAGGAAAAGACAGTTACCTTTTCCATAACTTCGAGATGTATTGCTCATGTCCATTCCATATTAGGTGTGTGTGCTCACCACATGCACCGGTGCCAGAAGTTTTTCCCTCAGCAGTATCTGTAGGTGACCAGCTCTGGCGCCCTCTGGAGTGGCGCCCAGATGGCGCAGTATAAGGGACGCCGCCAACTCCCCCCGCCCATAGTTCCTTCTTGCCAGGAGTCTCCTAATATGGAATGGACATGAGCAACACATCTCGAAGAACACCAGTTACGGAAAAGGTAACTGTCTTTTCTTCTTCAAGTACTTGCTCATGTCCATTCCATATTAGGAGACTCCCAAGCAGTACCCTTGGAAGTAGGTAGGAGTTCACGGATGTGTCGATTGCAACACAGCTCTGCCAAACCCAGCGTCGTCCCTGGCCTGCTGAGCGATGGCATAATGAGAGGTAAAGTGTGAACAGAGGACCACATTGAGGCTCTACAGATGTCCTGGATAGGGACGTGCACAAGGAAGGCCGCCGAAGACACCTGTGCTCTTGTCTAGTGGGCTCTGACAATCAGCAGCAGCAGAACCCCCACCAGGTCTTTATGCACGAGGTAATCCAATTGGAAATCCTCTGCAAGGACACCAGGTGACCCTTCATCCTATCCGCTGTAGCAATGATGAGTTGAGTTGATCTACAGAAATGCTTGGTACGTTCTAAGTAGAAGGCCAAGGCCCTCCGGACATCCAGGGCGTGAAGACGCCTCTCTTCACTGGTCTTGTGCTGTTTGGGACAGAACACTGGGCGGAAGATGTCTTAGTTCATATGGAAGATGGAGACCACCTTTGGCAGGAAGGCCAGGTGGACCGCAACTGAACCTTATCTTTGTAGAAGACCATGGACGGAGGTTCTGAGGTCAAGGTTTTAATTTCGTCTCGCCGATGTCACCGCCACTAGGAACGTGACCTTCCATGACAGGTGGGAAAGGGAGCAGGAACCCAATGTCTCAAAGGACGGGCCGGTGAGCCTAGAGAGGACCAAGTTAAGATCCATCTGTGGGACAGGGGCCCATACCTGCGGGAAGAGTCTCTCAAGCCCCCTCAGGAATCTGACCATCATGTTATGGGAAAACACCATCAGTCCTTGGATTGGTGGGTGAAAAGCGGAGATGGCTGCGAGCTGCACTCTAATGGAAGAGTGTGCTAGGCCCTGGTTCCTCAAATGGAGCAGGTAGTCCAGGACAGCCTGTATGGAGGAACGGGGGGGAGAGATGCCACGTTCAGATGCCCAGTGGGAAAATCTAGTCCACTTAGCCAGGTAAGTCAGTCTAGTTGAGGACTTCCTACTTTCCAGGAGGACCTGTTGGACTCCTTCCGAACAGGTTTGCTTCTCCAGGTTCAGCCACGCAGCATCCACGCCGAGAGGTGGAGGGACCCGAGGTTGGGGTGTAGGAGTCAATTGTGGTTCTGTGACAGCAGGTCCGGTCGGTTCAGCAGGGGCCAGGGAGGGGCCGCTGACAGGCTCATGAGCGTGCTGAACCAGTGCTGGTAAGGCCATGTCGGGGCGATCATGACAACCTGTGCTTTGTCTCTCTTGATCTTTGCCTGCTGATAAGCGGAATCGGAGGGAACACATACATCAGGCTCCCTGACCATGACAGAAGGAAGGCATTGGAGAGGGAGCCCTTGCTCAGACCTTGCTGAGAGCAAAACTGGTGGCATTTCCTGTTCTGTCTGGTAGAGAACAGGTCCACTTGGGGAGTTTCCCACCTTTGGAAGCTCATGCAGGCTATCTCTGGATGGAGCGACCACTCATGGTGAGAAGAGAAGTCCCTGCTGAGCTGGTTCGCCAGCGTATTCTTGACGCTGGGATGGTGACAAGCTTCCAGGTGGATTTCATGGCTGATGCAGAAGTCCCATAGACGGAGCACCTCCTGACAGAGAGCTGACGAGCGCGCTCCCCCTTGCCTGTTGATGTAGAACATGGAAGCTGTGTTTCCGACAGGATTCGTACCACCTTTCCCGACAGGTGGGGCAGGAAGACTCTGGAGGCCACCCGGACTGCTCGGAGCTCTTTGATGTTTATGTGCAACCATGCTTCGTCCGGGGACCACATCCCCTGAGTCTGGAGGACGCCAATATGCACCCCCACAGCTGAGGTCCGAGGCATCCAACACCAACTCGATGGAGTGTGGAGGGTTGTCAAATGGAACCCCCTCCAGGACTGTTCTGCAGTCAGTCCACTACCATAGTGAGGTAAGTATCGCCTGGGAAAAGGTAACGATCTTTTGCAGGGAGTCTTGGGACTGGGAATAGACCATCCCAAGCCATTGTTGCAGAGGCCGCATCCGGAGCCTGGCATGGCGGACCACGTAAGTGGATGCTTCCATGTGGCGCAGCAGGTGCAGAGAGACCCTGACTCTAGTCAGAGGGAACTCGGAGACTTCCCCAATGAGGTTTGTCAATGTATGGAACCTTTCCAGCAGCAGGAACGCACTGGCGCAGGTTGAGTCAAGGACCACTCTGATAAACTCTATCCTCTGCACTGGCACTAACTTCAACTTTCTGTTGTTTACGAGTAGACCTAGAGAGCGGCATGTAGCTTGAAGCATCGCGACATCCCTTTGGACTTGAGACCTGGAGCTGCCCTTGACAAGCCAGTTGTCGAGGTACGGGTAGATCTGGATATCCTGGCTACCACCGACGTGCACTTGGTAAACACTCTCGGTGCTGTTGCCAGGCCAAATGGGAGGACTGCAAACTGGTAGTGGTGGGGCCCCACCATAACCGGAGGAAGTGTCTGTGTCCTTGAAAGATCACTATGTGGAAGTATGCGTTCTTCAAGTTGAGGGCGGCATACCAGTCTCCCGGATCCAGGGAGGGGATAATAGAAGCCAGGGAAACCATGCGGAACTTGAGCTTCTTTAGGTATTTGTTGAGGTCTTGCAGGTCCAGGATTGGCCGTAGACCGCCCTTGGCCTTTGAGATTAAAAAGTACCAGGAATAGACCCCCTTGTTCCTGTATTCAAGAGGAACTTCTTCCACTGAACCCAGCTGTAGAATCCCTTTACCTCCTGCGTGAGGAGACTCTCGTGAGAGGGGTTCCTGAAGAGGGACAAGGAAGGCGGATGGGAAGGAGGGGTAGAAAGGAACTGGAGGGTTTAACCTTATTCCGCTGTGCTGAGGACCCATTGGTCTGAGGTTATAGCTGTCCAGGCAGGAAGGAAGAGGGAAAGGTGTTTGGAGAACACTGGGAAAGATGGATCCAGGGAATAGTGTGGTAGGTCGCTCTCGAGCACACCCTTAAAATGACTGTTTGGCCCCCTGCTTATTCTGGGTTGAGTCTGAGTGGGCAGAGGATGTGGAGGCAAGGGGCTCAGATGGCACTTGTAGCCCTTGCCTCGTTATGGGGCTGGTCCTGCTGAGGCTGACTCCCCTGGCCCTGCGGCTGCTGCAGTTTGAACTGCTTATGCGCCGGGGCTGGGACGTAGAGACCCATGGTCTTCAGGGTGGTGCGGGAGTCCTTGAGGCCATGCAATTTGCTGTCTGTTTGCTCTGCAAATAGGGCCCGGCCATTGAAGGGCAGGTCCTGCATAGATTGTTGGGCCTCGGTGGACAATCCAGAGAGGAGCAGCCAAGAGGCTCACCGCATGGAGATAGCGGAAGCCATGGTGTGGACAGCAGCATCTGACGCCACCTGGAGGGCCACGCTGGCCACAGTCATGCCCCATCAAGGATCGCTCGGAACTCCTTCTTGGAAGCCTGAGGGAACGAGATACTGAGGCCAGTGGCCTCTCTGGGGCTCCCAACACCGATCAGGCAGCCTGGGGAGGTTGAGTGAACTCTCAAGGGTTCCATGGCACCAGCCACTGCGCTTGGGGCCATGGGACAGGTTTTGGTGCTGATAATGTAGTCGGCACCGCCGATACTGGAGCTTGTCCCGCAGTCAGAGAACCTCACTCCGAGCCGGAGCTACCAGCGGAGTAGTTGGTAGTTGGTGACCAGGATCGAGCTGGGTGGTGGCTCTTGTCTGACTGGTGCTGGTTGCTGCCTCCCGAAGCTGACCTGTCCAAGCGAGACTGTCTTGGTCAGGCTCTTGGAGATCATCGGTCTCTGGTTTCCGATCGGTACCGGGCCCTTGAAGACTGTCAGGGCTGGTCCTGGAGTTCCTGCCGAGTGGCACGTGCCTCAGAGGATCTGTGCCAATCTACTGGCGAAGTATGCCTCAAGTCCCTCGATTGGTGCCCCCGGTGCGGGGACTGAAGGAGGGCTCTGCTGAGCCTTCCTTTCCCATCCTCAGGCATGGCGGCTGCAGGCGGGCGAACGCTGGCTGGGGAACGGTACCGCTAATGTGGGAACATGCACATAGGTCCCAACGTGGGTTTTCCCCGAGACCGAGGAACTGCGGGAGCCGTAGAGGGCGGCACTGGGAGTGTCAGGATTACCTGAGCTGCTTGAAGGGCTTCGGGTGTCAGTTGCACCTGTAGCTGGCTGGGGCCAGCACCACTATCTGGAGTCGCAGACAACACATGGGATGGGCTGCACCACTTTACTTGAGCTGGGGCCTGACTTCCCGAGGGGAACGTTGAGCTGCCCAACAGGGTTTGGGCTCTCCCCCTGCCCTTTCCTTTCCCTCGCAAGAGGTAGGAGATCGTCCCCTCACAGTCGTTTTTGGCTTCTTGAGCCATGGAGGGAGACCGGTGCCAGCTTCTGGATGGCGCTGGGGGAGCACTGCGCACGGCGGCCACGGTGCTTGGTGCGGAGTCAGACCGCTGCTCTGGTGCCGGAATGAGTGCTGACTCCATCAGAAGCGCTTTCAAATGGATATCGTGCTCCTCCTTCATCCTAGGTTTAAAGGACATGCAGATGTGACACTTGTCACTTATGTGCCCTTCGCCTAAGCACCTTAGGCAGCTGGTATGTGGATTGCTGATGGGCATAGGCCATTTGCAGTGATTGCAGGGCTTAAAGCCTGGGGACCAGGGCATGCCCCAACTCCCAGCTGGTCCAGGACTAACAAAGAGTTTGAGAACTACTACTAAGGGTAACTAAGAAAACTAGTAACTATGTATACCTATTTTACAGGATTTCAAAGTTCTCATGATCAGAGAAGGAATCAATTCTAGCCGAAGCAGCAGACGTTCCAGCAGTATCACTGGTGGCAAGAAGGAACTGAGGATGGGGGGAGTCGGCGGCACCTCTTATACCACGCCAGAGCCGGTCCCCTATGGATACTGCTGAGGGAAAAACTTCCAGCACCGGTGCATGTGGCGAGCACACATACCTAATATAGAATGGACATGAGCAAGCACTAGAAGAAGAATTAGTGGATTGGAGTTTATAGTTTATTGGCCTCCCTAAGTTCTTGTTGGAATCACTGTGAACTATGTTTCATCAACAAATTTGTTAGAGCTTCTAAATTATGTAAAAGATATGTACAGTGTCAGTGGCAACTGATTGTATCCTGTCAGAGGTGAATTCACTGGTACTGTGAAGGGGCAGTTAACCAGTCACTGAAGAATTCCATTGTCCTAAATGTGCCTCTTCTGAGCTAAAAATGAATTTTCTAATATGGTCTATTGCAAATATACTGGAGTCTTCCCTACAAAACTGAATATGGATTTCTGATACCAAACTAGGCTTGCAGAAAACTATCACCAGCTAAGTAACAACAGAAAAGGTGTGAGAGTTATCTACAACTTTTTGAAAAGTTGTAGAGGTTTTATGAAATGCCAAACATGGCTTGGGTCTTCCACACTTCTTAGATTTAACAGACACAGCAGAGTTGGCACAGTAATCGGAGCAATACGTTACTTTGTCTTGTAAAAACTTATAATCTGATGTTTTTAAAAATGCATAGGATATGGTTAATAGAAGTAATTCTGATTACTTCCTCTCTTAAGGCTTTCTTGTGAATGAAAACACAAACAACCAAATTTTTAAAGTCTACCTTAAGACTATAAGTATAGTAGCTGAAAACAAAATATTTTCCAGTATGATTAAAAATGCACCATGTTGCATATTTACATCTAAATGATAACGAGGCATAGCTCTCAGGGCCGGCTCCAGCATTTCTGCTGCCCTAAGCAAAAAAGAAAAAAAAAAAGCCGCGATCGGTGTCGGCAGTTCGGTGGCAGGTCCTTCGCTCCTAGAGGGAGTGAGAGACCTGCCGCCCCCGAATTGCCACAGGTGCTGCCCCTCTCCCTTGGCCGCCCCAAGCACCTGCTTGTTAAGCTGGTGCCTGGAGCTGGCCCTGATAGCCCTAACTCTCCTACATCACACTCAGTCTTTTCCTTCTCTCAGTCTGAGCACTAAAAGTACAAGTATAAAAGCTGCAATATGCTATGAAGGCCACTGACTGGCTGGAAATGTATTTATCTCTGAATATAATTTTAGGAAAATCTTTTCAACAAAAATTCTCCAATATAATAAGCATTTTATGTAGTTGTTACACAATACATCCTTTCTCTATGAGGTTGCTTAAAGGAAAAAAATAACTAGCGTAAACATTAAATTTCATGCTTCGATGGACAGGAAGAGGAGACAAGGGAAGAGACCAGAGTGAATATGTGGGGTTGTTTTGTTTTTAAATAGATGTAGAGGCCTGTTCTAATCTCTTGTATTGATGCATGATGATTATGCCCTGCGCAGATGGAGGATTGGGTAATTATGCTCAGTGTTTATCTATTTCAGAAAACTTAGTGCACATTTTGCTACAATTCCTTATATGCACATGTAAGCAGTAGATTCATTTCACCTTAAGGGAAAGGCACAGATAAATGGGCACTACTTAAATGGATCGTTATCCTGGTTGCTGTAAGTGCTCATCAGACACAAAGGGAAATCAAGAACACTTTCTGAAGATGCTGTTAGACCCAAGCAGGTTTTTTTGTATGGTACAGTCACAGAGATCAGTCCCTTATGTCCATAAAAACAAGTT
The DNA here is from genome assembly GCF_027887155.1 of Malaclemys terrapin pileata. Lineage (NCBI taxonomy): Eukaryota > Metazoa > Chordata > Testudines > Emydidae > Malaclemys > Malaclemys terrapin. The sequence goes on from NC_071512.1 coordinate 77,833,120, forward strand.
GAAAATATATTGAATTCCCAATCCCTACATACTTTTTATTAGCAAATACATTATTACACTGTACCTGAATAACTTGGTGCAGAGGGCTGGTGAAAGACCCTTTGTGCCTGCTAACTCCAGGGTTACCTGAGGCAGAGTTTTATGTTTGTTAGTACAGTGGCTATGCCAATCCATTTCACCACATCCTGTTTGTATATTTTGCCAATTGTAATTGGTGTACTGTTTTCTACAGAGAATATAGGAGCACAACCTGTTTATGTGCAGACTTTGGCAAAACATGCACTACACACACCCTACTCAAATATAAATGCACAGAATCCTATATTAAGTATGCTGTTGAGATGATTTTCTATAATGAACACCAGTGTGTTGGAAACTTATCTCTGCAGTTGCATTGCAAGTAGGGTAACCAGATGTCCCGATAAAATCCGTTCTGTGTCCCGATCGATCCTTGGTCAGGATGCAATTTGTCCCGATATCCGCTGGCAGCACTGTTTTTTGTTTTTGTTTTTGTTTTTTTTTTGCGTTCAGCCGGCAGGACCTGTTTGTTTGTTTGTTTGTTCTCTCTCAGCCGGCAGGACCCGTTTGTTTGTTTTTCTCTCAACCAACAGGACTCACCTTTTTTTTTTTTTTTGCTCTGCCAGCGGGCACCTCCTCCCCCCCCCATGTGTCCCGATATTTTCTTCCCCTCATCTGGTTACCCTAATTGCAAGCCACCATATCCTGGAACTTGGCCTACAGGGTGTCGGGGTGGGACTGGGTGCAGTTCATTGAGTTATTTTGTGGGTTTGTTTTTTGTTTAGTTCAGTTTCCATGGGGTAGGGAACGTGCCTAACTGCAGGCCTCTTTTTGCCAAGTACTGGGCAAAGAGAGAATAACTTTTTTTTTTTTTAAATGGAATTAGCTTCTAAAGTGAATTCAACCCCTTTGAAAGAACAAATAAATTGCAGTCCAGAAAAAGGACACAATGTTTCAAACAACAGGCAAGAAACTCAAGTATTTGTAAAGCATATATTTATTTGCAGGTACTGTAGATACAGTACATTCCTGACACCTCGTTGCTTATGGCTTTTGCTGTACTTTTAGAAATATAGCTGCTTTTATGACCTTGTGTACACTACAGAAATTTGTTATTCTATTCACTGTTTCCACTAATTAAGGCTCAGCTCGCTAGCTACCAAAAAGGTGAGAATTTCTCCTAAACTCCTCTCCTTACATAGAATAATAGAATATCAGGGTTGGCAGGGACCTCAGGAGGTCATCTAGTCCAACTCCCTGCTCAGAGCAGGACCAATTCCCAACTAAATTATCCCAGCCAAGGCTTTGTCAAGCCTGACCTTAAAAATCTCTAAGGAAGGAGATTCCACCACCTCCCTAGGTAACCTATTCCAGTGCTTCACCACCCTCCTAATGAAAAAGTTTTTCCTAATATCCAACCTAAACCTCCCCAACTGCAACTTGAGACCATTACTCCTTGTTCTGTCATCAGGTACCACTGAGAACAGTCTAGATCCATCCTCTTTGGAACCCCCTTTCAGGTAGTTGAAAGCAGCTATCAAATCCCCCCTCATTCTTCTCTTCTGCAGACTAAACGTGGCTCATTGACTCATGACTCCATAGGTTTAAGTCACTAGACCCTCTTTTGGGGTTGTGGGGAAAGATGGTTGCTGTTTTCTTTCTGGAGATATCTCCTTATGGAAGAATGTTTCCTTTTCAACATGCCAGTAGCTGGTCCACTCCATTGTCCCCTTAGGTTTTACCCCAAATTACATGGAAATTACATAAAATGCATGGCACTCTCTCTTTCTATCTTGGAAGGTTGAAAGGCTGTGTTCAACTTGGCAGGACTTTAATCTCTGACTTGAGGGAGTCTAAGTAATAAGCTTATTATACACGTAATTGGGAAAAAGCTGTGTTCAATGCCAAAGCACTTTTTTTTAAAGATAACCAGGTGATGTTCAGAGGTTTCTGGAGGGGAAAAAATAATATTTGGAACAACTAATTAATAAGAGCTTGACCAAATATTGTTAAATGATGCCTAGAGTAAGAATATTCTGATTCTAATAATTACTGTGTCTTGAAGATGGCTGACATAGGGCAAACATTTCTAAATACCATAAACTTGTATATGTCTGCATGGTTATAAGCCTTGTTAATAGTCATTTGCCAATTTGCAAGCTTCTTATATAGTAATCCAAAAACAAAGAAAGCACGTGGAAACAAGGGGCATAGGGTTCTAAAAGTGAATTTTGACATGAATTGGCTTGTCCAAATCGTGGTGGAAAAAGCACACATAAATAAGACTAATAATTTTGTGGCTAAAGATTAGGAGTAAGAATCAGAAAACCTGGTTTACACCCCCAGACTCTGGTTGGGGCCTTGAACAAGTCACTTAAATGAAATTTTCTGAAGTGTCTAATTTTGGGTGTCTCATTTTTTCACATAAAGACTCATTTTTACATGTGCTATGCACCTTCACTTCACTGGGTGTGTGTGCTCAGAAGCTCTGAAAGTCCGGCTCTTTGGGGGCATCCAAAATTAGAGGACCCTTGAAAACTTAGGCTTTGATTTCTCTCTGCCTCAGTTCCCAGTTCAGTAGAATGGGATAATATTTACCTATCTCGAACTGAGTTTAGTTTCCTTAATGTCTTAAAATGGTTTGAAATCTTCAGATGAAGGATAAGTGTAAAGACTTATATAATAAGTAAGAATTCAAAATATTAGGAATAGTGAGGATTAAGATAAGCCCCATCAATCTAGTGATTGAATAAGAGAGTTAAGTGGTCATGTTTTGCTGTAAAATAGCATAAAAGTAGCATTTGTCTAATTCCTGCAGTATTTCTTGAGGTTGAATCTTGAGTTTCTCTTTCAGGTTATTTTTTGTCAGCAAGAATGAGATTAGATGCATGTATACCACATACACTCTTTGGTATAGTGGCTGGAGTTTGTTAGAGCAGTGAGTGCACCAAAATATTTTGCAAAAAAGAGCTGAGAAAATACATATTTTCTGTTTACTTTGGTACAACTCCAAAAGGAAGAGGAGTGCCTGAAGTGAGATGAATCTTGAAAGTCTGAGTGAAGCATCACCATGTGAAGCCATTGGGACCTTCCAGAAAACTCTGCACTAGGTTATTAAAGTCCTTGAGGTAAAATTAGAACCTAAAATCGATCCTGTCGATCCCCATTCAGATAAACTGGATGGAAAAATTGTTGCAATTGAAGGTGAAATGAAAACATTATCTGATACTAATGATTCAGTCTGGGACTGCGTGGTTTCTGCTGCTTTATGAGAAGTGTCTTATTTCATAAGAAAATCAGAGTCCTTGAGACATAGCTAACTACTGGACCCTGAGAGAACTTAGCCCAGTAGAAGGGGCTGAAGGGAAATAGCTTTTTGGGAACTTTGATTCTTCAAAAAACTTGGCTATGTTGTAACGTTGGTCTTCCTTTTGGGAATTACTATAGCTCTTTGGATTCCAGCAAAGATTGGGACTATTTGCTCAAGGCATGGATCTCTCTAGGTCTGATTTATCTAACATAGTATTGCGTTAGGTTCGCTTTGGGAAGAAGATAAATGCTGTATCTAAGAAAAGTTTATCACAACAAAAACAAAATGTATTTGTAAATGTAGAGAACTCATGTTTATAGACAAAAGTTAAGTACTTAAAATCTCCTAATATTTCACTTGATGTTATGGTTCTGGTCTTTATTCTGTTAGATTACATGTGATCAAATTAAAACTTTGTATGAATCTAATCCTTTCTTGGACATGAGCACAACCTAGAGGAGAGTATTTTTCTGATCATCTTAGTGTTCCATTTTATTTAATGGAAATCTGAGCTCTTTGTGATCTCTGAAGTATCCATCCCTCAGTTAATTGTTTTCTATTGATAGCAAAAATCTTATTCTCCTGTAGTACACGTTATTAGAAAAAAATAAACAAATTGCATCTTTTACATTTTCCTTTAATGATTATATATTGTATATTAGATTCTGTGGCCTGCGTTGTGCAGGAGGTCAGACTAGACGATCATAATGGTCCCTTCTGACCTTAAAATCTATGATCCTATGATTAGTTTGTCTACTTACAAAATGGGAACAGAGATTAGTGGGAACAGAAAGGGAGAGCTCTCCTATTCATACAAAGCTGTGCCCCAATAAAAGGAGGAAAGAGGAGCCATGCTAACAGAGCTGAGAGGGGGGACATGGAAAGGCTGAGAGAGTAGTGGCTGCTATTCATGCTTCTGCTTCCTCTTCGTTATGGGCAACCTGCTGCCCAGCTCTGGAAGACTGCAGGAGTAAGGACAGTAGCAAGGAAGCAACTGCATTCTGCAGTGCTCTCCTCCAGTTCCCACAGGTAGCTCCATTAGAATGAATGCTGCCTGAAGCAACAGTAGTTGATGCACAATGCCATCCTCTGGTTATATAGCTTAGTGATGGGAAGAGTTTTCGTGAGGAAGCTATGCCTTTGGGGGATAGGGAACTGCATATCAACAGTGCAGTTCTTCAAGAGCTTGCAATGTCCAGTGGTATCTGTCAGGTCAGTTTTAGTGCCCCCTGGTGTCACGCTCTCATAGCACCTGTATAAGAGGCGCTGGAACTTCCCTCATTGCTCAGACATCCTTTTCCAGTGGTTTCCTTCTCTATTTTTGTGTATATAGCTCTCGTAGCTTAGTTAATTTGAAATAGTTTTAGTAATTAGCGTATTTTGGACACCCACTTGTTGGAAAGGCTTGTCAACTCCCCAGTGCCAAGGTATGGTCACCAGGCTGTAAGCCTTGCTCTTCCTGTGGCAAGTCGATGCCATTGAGCAACCCACACTCGCGTTGTCTCAAATGTTTAGGGGAAGCTCACAGGAAGGATCATTGTCAGATCTGCAGGGAGTTCAAGCCCTGCAGCCCAGGCAGCGAGACTGAAGGTCCTCTTGATAGAGGCAGCCCTGAGACCAATTTAGGCGCCGTGATTGGGCTCAGTACCAAACACCTTGTCTTCAGCGTGGAGCACACCTCCTGCCAGTAGAGACCTGGTCCTCCTCACCGGCGTCTAAGAAGAGGCACCGTAACTACCAAGACAAAAGTTGCTCCCCAGTGCCAAAAGGGAGCAGGCAGGAGGATTGGGACAGTGTAAGACTTGCGTTGGGCTGCTCTCCCTCCCCAGCACCCTCACTTCCCTCTACCCCCTGCAAATCAGCACTGGCACCCACACCGGTTCCATGCACTCCAGCAAGGAAGGCACCATCCTCCAGCAGGCAGTGTATTGGACAATTCTCAGTATCATCCACCCCAGAGGCATATGCCATGGTTAGGGACTTGCTCATGCTGCCAGTACCAGGGTCCCCTGAGATGTAGGACTCAGCACCACTGGCGCCAACGAGTGGAAAAGAGCCCTCTCCCAGCTTCTGAATGGCACCATGACCATTCTCTCCAGGGATAAATGCCCTCTGATGGTCTTGCCCCAGGCATTACTGCAGCACCGCTCACTGGCACAGAGAGGATTGGCACCACCATCATCTCCTCGTCGCAGCTTGTCTTCTTCATCGGGGTCTCAGGTGGAGTCCTATTCTTCCCACCACCAGGACCGCCTGAGCTACTCCCTGCAACCTGCATACTCTGCCAGGACATCGAGTGCTATGAAGCCCCTGAATGCTTGGCCCATGGGGGCGGGCACCTATGCAGTGGCCTTCTTGGAACCTGTGGGGGTTTCGCCTGGGCCAGGGACCATCTTGAGGCATTCATATGCTGTAGCGTCCGAGAGTAAGGAGCCTCCGGTACCATGCTGTGAGACACCAGATCCAGACTCAGGTGCTGAGTTCAGTAACGAATCTCAGGAGTGTGTTCCGCAGGTCTCAGCTAAGACACAGGAAAGGGCAGAGGATCTACCAGCCTTACTCACCTTCTCCTCCTCCTCTTCACCGGAGGCTACCAGGATATCCCCACTCCAGGACAAGGGTCCCCAAGACTTACTGAAGTGGGCGGCCTCCAATTTGGGCATCCAGGCTGAGGTGGTCAAACAGACAACTTCTAGCTTACTGGACTTCTTATCAGCAGCAGGTCCCTCAAGAGTGGCTCTACCCTTTAATGAGGTGATTATGGAGCCGGTTAAGACACTCTGGCAGACTTCTGCCTCCCTCCCACCTACAGCCAAACGGATTGAGCGGAAGTATTTCATGCCTGCTAAGGGATGTGAATTTGTATTCTCTCACCCTCCCGCAGGGGCGCTAGTGATGGCAGCTGCCAATGATAAGAACTGTCAGGGTCAAGCAGGACCTGTACCCAAGATGAAGGATCCCAAAAAGCAGGACTTGTTTGGCAGGAAAACTTATTTGACAGGTGGATTGCAGCTCCACATAGCAAACCAGCAATCTTTGCTAGGTGACTATGATTTTAACATATGGAAGGCGATGCAGAAATTTAAGGACATGCTTCCTCAAGATGCCAGATGAGATCTCTTCACTTGTTGAAGAAGGGAAGACAGTGGCCTGGGCTTCCCTACAGGCAGCCTTGTATGCAGCTGATTCTGTGGCCAGATCAATGGCCACACCCATCACCATGCACAGGAGTTTGTGGTTACAGTCCTCGGTGTTGCTAAAACTGGTGCAGCAGACTGTCCAGGACCTCCCATTTGAGGGGTCCTCAATCTTTTTGGAGCAAACAGATGCCAAGTTAAGAACATAACGGCCATACTGGGTCAGACCAAATGGCCATTTAGCCCAGTATCCTGTCTTCCGACAGTGGCCAATGCCAGGTGCCCCAGAGGGAATGAACAGAATAGGTAATCATCAAGTGATCCATCCCCTGTTGCCTATTCCCAAAGTTGCATGGCCTTAAGGATTCTAAGACAACTCTGAAATCCCTGGGCCTTTTATACACCTGTAGCATCCAGAAGGCATTACAGGCCCCAGCAGACTGGGCGCTACTACACTCAGCCACCCAGACATGACCAGCAGAGGAGAAGCAATAAATGATTTGGGCATAGATGCCCTCCACAGTAGTCCTCCTCAGTGCCATCGCAGTCTGCTCCTTGTCACACAGGCACCTCGAAGCACTCATTTTGATGAGCCATTCGAGGACAACTTTTCAATCCCTTCATTTCAGGATTCAGTTACCCCTGTTTTCCAACTGTCTGTCCCATTTCCTCAGCCGCTGGAACCACATTACCTCAGACTGCTGGGTCCTAAAAACACTGGAATTTGAGTAAACCCTCCAATTTTTGTCCACCCCACCTTCCCAGTCCCTCTTCAGGAACTCGTCTCACAGGCAGCTATTGGAGCAAGAAGTCCAATCCTTCCTCTGGCTGGGAGCCGTGGAAGACGTTCCACACCATCTAAAAGGAAGAGGGTTCTAATCCCAAGGCAGGGGGGTGTCTCAGACCGATCCTAGACCTGCGGCGGTTCAACCACTTGTTAAAGTTCTGCATGGTCTCCTTGGTCATCATCATTCCTTCACTGGATCTAGGGGATGGGGATGCTGCCCTCGACTTGAAAGACGTGTACTTCTACATATCAGTTGTCCAAGGCCACAGAAGGTTCCTAAGATTTATGATGAACCAGCCCATTACAAATTTGCGATTCTGCCATTTGGTCTATCGGCTGCCTTGCGGGTCTTCACCAAGTGTATGGCAGTAATAGTGACCTTCCTCAGAAGAAAGAGAGTTCATGTTTTCCCATATCTCGACAACTGGCTGATCGATGGTCGGTCCAGATCACAAGTGGCGTCCGACATCAATCTCATCTAATTGACATTCCAGGCTTTGGATCTATTAATAAATGGCTAGATGTCTACCCTTATCCCCATACAAAGAATAGAGTTCAAGGCAGCAAAGGCCCTGCTTCTGGAGAACCGTTTCCATGCAATCTCGTCTTTGATAAATTCTCTTCAGGTACATCCGATCACAACACTCTGGGTTTGCATGAGCCTCCTGGATTTGGTTGTACCTCAAAATTCAGAGTCTGGCGTCTTGAGGAGTTTTTGCTCCATATCAATATCAAAGAACTTAGAGCAATCTGCCTGACTTGTCAGGCATTCTTGGCCCATATCACAAACAAGACCCGACAGATACCACTGAGGGAAAAAATTCTGGAAACTGTGCTTGGGGTGCACACACACCTACGTTGGAATGGACATGTCCAACACATCTCAAAAAACAACAGTTACAAAAAGGTTAGTAACCATTTTTTCGCTGGGTCCCTCTGCAACTCCTGCCCCTGCATCTGGAGGGGAACGAATTGAGAGCAAACTATTCACTAACTTTCCCATACTCATTCCCCTCCTGTGGGCTATTTCCTGGCTAGCTACCGCATGGCTCTAAGAAAATAGCCATACAAGCTTGTGGTGGGGCGGCTGCTCCACACAGGTAGATGGAGCGTTAAAGCAGCCCTCAGGGAGGCTGTGCAAAACCCAACCAATGGGAGGAGGGCTTGTAGAGAGACAATCAGGAGAAGTTTGTTGGAGCAGCCAATCAGGGCAAGGGAGGGCATATAAGAAGGGCTGCTCAACAGAGCAGTCAGTCTCTCCCTGGAGTGCAAAGGAGAAGGACTTAGATAGAGCAGTGCTGGGCAGGGTCAGGGGAGCAATTGGGAGCTCCAGGCTGAGGGCCCTGATACAAAGGGCCAGGAAGGTGCTAGGGCTATGGGGAAGTGGCCCAGGGAAATAGGCAGTGGAGGTTGGAGGAGCAGCAGCACGTGGCCACCAGTTATAGGGTCCCTGGGTTGGGTAGCGGGTAGGCCCAGACCTCCCCTCCCTCTTGCCCCCCACTTGCCCCAGAGGGGGTGGGCCAGTATTCGGACTACAGTTTACTCCTTGAGGTTAGGGGCTAGACCAAAGGCTACAATAGACTACAGTGGCAAGTGGATGGACTAGAGACAGACTGTTCCCCCGCAAGGGGGGAAGAAAATGGAGTGGGGTACAGCCAGAGGGCTGTGCCCAGAAGAGGACACCGCAGTCCAGGGAGCGACACAGGCCTTAGAGGTGGAGCAGAAGTGACGGTGGTGAGACACCACTAGAGGAAGGTGCATCAGCAACCAAGAGCTGATTCCCAGCACAGCCAGCAGGAGGCACCGAGGTGGTGAGTCATATCCCGTCACAAAGTTAAACTCTTTATAAAAATGGATTTAGCTAACAGTGAGCAGCTCCACTATTCCTGGCCAGTGCAAACCTGGCACAGGAAGTCCAAATTCTAGAACGCTTTCTAGTAGGTCCCTCTCACAGAAGGCTTATAAAATTGGGAAGCCTAGATAGCTAAATGCCTATTAAACCAGGGCCGAGACTCACAGCTCTGGGGGGAGGGGAGAGGGAAGAGAGAGAAGGGTGTTATGTGCCATAAAATCATTTTTGACTACCAGTGGTCTGAGTTTTTTTCATGTCATCTGAAAAGTGAGCATCCGTCCCTCATTTTCTTTATTGATTTCAGATCGCACAATTGAAACCATCTGAATATTTCTTTTGACCTTTTATTATATAGTCTAGTTTATATACTATAAATTAGTATAGGATAGACCCACTTTTTACGGAAGCATCTTTTATACTTTCTAGTAAAATCACAGGTAGGAACTCTCTTCCAAACTTCAAAACTGTAACAGATGATGTAGACTAGAACCATGTTAAGATTAACTCGAACATGTGCTTCGCTGGAACACAGAACTGTATTTCTCCTCTTGAGACTTCAATACCTTTAACATTAGACAGTTGTGGTACCAAATTATTCCATTTGACTTCCACTATGAATATGGAAGGGGATTTAATCAATATTTGAAGATGATAGTATTCAGCTGTCTTCAGTGATGATAGCCAATAGCTACTCCAACATGACGAGTGGGTTTTACTGTTCCAGCAAACTGTGCATGACTTTAACTCTTACAGCAAAGGAAACAAGAAAACAGGTCTCCAAGCATTAGTATACAGTAACTTAAAGGAGGTAGGGCAGCAAAACCATTAATTGCATACAGTCCAGAAGACAGATGAAGCAGCATGTTTATGTAGTCCCATAAAACTCATTTAATATCTAGTACTGCTGGACAGTAACAATGTTATTTACCAGTTGTAGTGCAATCCATATACACAGGAAGTTTCATAGTTAATGAAATTTTATTGGAGTATTTTACATAAAAATCCTAAACTACACCCTGTTTTACATGTGATATCAAAGTGAGCTAGAGAAAGCAATCTTAGTCTACTGTAGGTTCAGCCACATCCAAAATAATTTACCAACAATTTCTCTTCCCCTTTTGCTGTTTAGTGGGAGATTTAAAATATTACATACAAAATTCACTGTATTAAATTAATCGAAGTGCTGATTTTAGCAAGAACTAAAACATCAAAACTTTCAAACAGTTTGAGCCACCTCCTTTATGGGATGGACTGTGGAGAAGTGAATATATGCACTCTACGTCACTGGCACCATTCCATCACACTTTAAAAAAAGGGGGGGGGGCGCTAGAGAGAGGATAACACTGGGATATTACTTAAAAATTTAAACGTGAAAATTCTGTGATGATTAGGGGCCGCACCCAGGGGGAGAACAGGGGTCTTAACTCTAAAGAATAAGCAATTGAATCAACTGCTTATATACCAGGGGTCGGCAACCTTTCAGAAGTGGTGGGCCGAGTCTTCATTTATTCACTCTAATTCAAGGTTCTGCATGCCAGTAATACATTTTAATGTTTTTGGAAGGTCTCTTTCTATAAGTCTTTAATATATAACTAAACTATTGTTGTATGCAAAGTAAATAAGGTTTTAAAAATGTTTAAGAGGCTTTATTTAAAATTAAATTAAAATGCAGAGCCCCTCGGACCAGTGTCCAAGACCCAGGCAGTGTGAGTGCCACTGAAAATCAGCTCGCGTGCCCCCTTCGGCACGCATGCTATAGGTTGCCTACCCCTGTTGTATACAATAGTTCTGAACTACAAAAGTGTAACGAGTAATGGTTTTCAGGAAAGCCGGTGACATGCTGGTGAGTGACTATTGTAAAATGTATATATTAACAATATGTGAGGAATTATGGCTATTATGCTTTAAAGTCTGACCAAACAAGGAGAAACAGGTTCTCCCCCAGACAGGAGGAAGGTAGCTATCTACTTATCTCCAATGTAAACTAAGCATTATGTAATCAAAACAATGGAAGCCCCATTTAGGTATGAAGCAGCAGGGGGATGGGAAGTCAAGAGGAATGGAAGAAGAGCAGGTCATCCTGACTCTGGGGGAAAAAAAATGAGTTCTGGGAAAAGTAAGCAAAAGCAAAAATTATTTTGTAATACATCACTTAAGGGGCATAGGGAACAGAACTCCTTGAGTCTGTGGGCTGGTCTTCACTATGGGGAGATCGATCGATTGCAGCAAGGGTTGATTTAGTGGGTCTGTGAAGACCTACTAAATTGACCGCAGAGTGCTCTCCGGTCAACCACGGTACTCCAACTCCCTGAGAAGATTAAGGTAAATTGACAGAAGAGTGTCTCCTGTTGACGCAACACAGTGAAGACAGTATAGTATACTATATAGTATAGTATAGTTATTCATGTAGCTGGAGTAGTGTGACTTAGGTCTACTTACCCTGGTAGTGAAGATAAGCCCTGTGAAAGTTGGATCTCCTAGTCTTGGAGCCTAGGGCTGCTGGTAACTTGAAGTAAGAAAGAACTGCTTAGGCAAAGATTGCCACTAACTTTCTAAAATGAAGTTTTAGTCACCACAAAACATGGTTTGGTTTATTTATTTCCACACCTGTCTCTTATTTTTGCTTAGTATCACTTAAATCTCTGTTAATAGACTTATTCTTGTTTTATTACGAAACCATCCCAGAGCTATGTAGTAAGTGTGAGGAACAGTCCTCAACTAGCCAAACCAACTCGTGTCTACATTTTGGAGGCAGCAAACTTAACTTCTGTGTGTGTGTCTATTGAGAGGGCCTGGTCATTGCAGAGACACATTGGCACCAGGTTCACTGATTCGTTACTGCAAGGCACTATTTGGACAGAGTCCTGAAGAGTTTTTCGGCAAGGCAAACAAGCTAGTGTGTCAGGGAGCTGACACACAGTTTAGCAGCAGCGAAACTCACTTGTTATGTCTGAGATGAGTAGTACAGATGTTCACAATTCTGGGTACCCTAAGCAGGATATCAGAGTTTTCTTTACTTGAAGCAAGTGTAATGCATGTGTCTCAAGCCGCAATGCTTATAGTATGCAGGCCAGGGCTAAAAACTGTATACCAAGTTGCACAAGTGGAGGATTCTACTAGGTGATAATTCTTTTGTTTTCAAGTCATGAGGAATGTGCAGGCAGCTGTAATGCATTGTCCTTTATAAGCTGTCCTATAAATATTAGTTATTCAGAGTACTAAAATGAAAAGGTAGAAAATGAAAGGAAGCTAGTGCAAGAGGTTAAGGAACAGAAGACATGTTTTAAGTACTTAACTAACAGGAGTCAGTGAAGAAGGAAAACTTATTTAATTTACTGACAAAAAATACCAGTAAACCATTAAATCTTTATCTCCTTTACCATTTAAAAAAAAAAAAGTCAATGACTAGACACATGAGCAGAGTAGTATAGTATTTTTGCAGTTCAAAGTACAGAATATGAAAAAGACTGAAGTTAAGGACACAAACTGACATATCCTAAAAAACACTGCAAGACAAGGATTGGTGGCAGTGGTAGATAAAATTAAGATCATAGCAGCAGTGTGTAACCACTTATGAGATACGTACTTAAGAGTGTCAAACCAAGAATTTAGTTACCAAGGCAACCCCCATTTTTGGAATGTCAGATAGGAAGCCAAGACTGGAGGAACACAGTGAGCACCAGGACAGGAGGTGGAAGTGATTTCAGAGAGGTAGGATGGAATAAATCCTTGAAGAGTTTTGAAACCCAGGAGAGCAATTCTGAACTGACTTTAGAGATGGATGGGAATCTAAAGAAGGGATGTTGACTATCCTAAACAAGAAAACAGGCTAGTGTCCAGCATTCCGGAATTCTGAGTTTACTATTAGAATGCAAGAAAGGCATAAAATGGGAAATAGAAATGGCCAAGGCAATAAGGCATGAAGTCGCATATAAGGACTTAAGCAGATGCAAGATTAGAGGAAGGATGCATTAGGGCACAAGGAGAAAAGGTTATCATGGATTTTTTCTCCCTAGTATTCGTTACTTGGTACAGTGGTATTGTATAGGGATAACTTTCTTGGAGAGTCAAAGGATATGAAAATAAAAAAAGACTTGGGTCATAGAGAGGGAGAGTCTGTAAAGATCAGGCACAATGGTGCCATTTAAAAGTCCTGGTTAATCCGAGATGTCCCCTACTCTGCCCATGGCTACCATTTTGGACACTTTGAAAGCCATAGCAAATTATAAAGAGGGTTGATAAATAGCAAGTAACACGCCAAGATAAGCTGCCCATAAAGGGTACTTACATGTCAAATCCACCACATACTATATGACTTATGTATATCCAGAACCTCAAAATGGGCTTGTTCTTCAGAGCAAGTAAAATGGTTTCTACTCCAAGGAGTTTACAATTTTGGAAAACGAACATGTTCAGAATAGATAATGCAGTTCCACGCATACTTTTCAAATTTAGTTTACTTTACTTTCTAGATACCCTCATGTAACTTATTTTAAAGCCTGTTTCATAGCTTTATGAATTGGTGTGCATGACCTAAAGCAAGCTTCTGTCCATCAGGTTCACAGTAATACAAGTGTGTGAATCTACCGGTTGCAAGAGTTAAGGCTTTAGGAATAACAACATTATACATGCCAGCTTTAGCAAGCATATGATCCAAAAAGACAGATTTTCTTATTTTCACTCACTGTGTTCAGGATGCCAATTTAAACATTTACTACCCTTTGAACTGTCCAAGCAGGAATGCAGCAGTACAAATGAGTATGAGCCACTGATCCAGTACATGTACTACTTTCTGGGGAAAAAAACAAAGTGAATTTGAAATCAGGGAACATACTATAGTTACATTAGTAGAAAAGCCTATCTTCTAAGCTTCTTTCTCTCTCTTACACACACACACTCTCTCTCTCTCTCGACTTTATAGTGTAGAGAACATTGAGTAATCTCTCAGAATTGTAGTCTTACTAACATTCCACGGATTGATCATTGTCTGGTTCTAACACTGATGTACTTGAAACCTTAAAAACAGTTGTCTATTCCCCCCAAACTTCATTCCATTAAAACAGCGTTTTCCAAGAACGTCACTGGATGTAAAAGGAGACTCAACAGGGGAAATACAAAAAATTACCGAACAAAGTGCTGTCAAAGGCAAAAGTAAATTCTGAACAAATAGATTCCTCTTATCTTAGGGTTATGTATATCAACAGTACACGAGGAAACCAGTGCCACTTAAGTTGGCATCCCTTTAATGTAAACTTGATCTCTTTTGGTGTCATCCACTTTAGAATGTGATTTGTCTCTATAGCACTTTTTGGCATGTAAGAGGCATGGTGTATTTAGATAATACTTTTTGTAGTACTTCTACTGAGTGTTAGAACAAAATGGCCAGAAAGATAATTATTTTCATTTGTAAGAAAAAAATCATAGGAAATATGAATGCCAAACAAAAAGACTCTACAGTACAAAACTTCACGAAAGACACAGCAGAGTACAAACATTTCAGTTCAGTAGCATCAGATGTAATAATTCCTCGATTATATTTTACATGTATTAGAATGACCGAAATCCAACCAAGGAGCTGGTTTGGGTGTTGGAGAGGTATACAGAGGGAAAGTGGAAAGGGATCCACCCTGCCATGCTACATCACTAGTGCCCTACCAAATTCATGGTCCATTTTGGTCAATTTCACAGTCATAGGAATTTAAAAATAATACATTTCATGATTTCAGCTATTTAAATTGGAACGGTCATGATGTTGTAATTATAGGGGTCCTGAGTCAAAAAGGTGGAGGTTGTAAGGTTATTGTAGGGGGTCTTGTGGTACTGCTACTCTTACTTGCAATGCTGCTGGCAGTGGCATTGCCTTTAGAGCTGGGCTCCTGGCCAGCAGCTGCCACTTAGGAGCCCAGCTCTGAAGGCAGAGCCACCGCCAGCAGCAGTGCAGAAGTAAGGATGGCATGGAGTGGTATTGCCACCCTTACTTCTGCACTGCTGCCTGTTGAGGGCCCAGCTCTATAGGCAGCAGTGAAGAAATAATGGTGCCAATACCATTCTATGCCACCCTTACTTCTGCACTGTGCTGGCAGGATGCTGCCTTCAGAGCTGAACGCCCAGCCATCAGCCACTGCTCTCCGGCCACCCAGCTCTGAAGGCAGCGCAGAAGGGTGGCAATACCACGACCCCTGTAAAATAACCTTGTGGACCCCCCCCCCCCAACTCCCTTTTGGGTCAGGACCCTCAATTTGAGAAATGCTGGTCTTCCCTGTGAAATCTGGTCTTTTGTGTGCTTTTACCCTATACTATTCCACGGTCCGTGATGTGCTTTTCATGGCCGTGAATTTGGTAGGGCCCTATACATCACAGATCGAGCTGCCTCTGCTGAGGTGCGTGTTACATACAGAATTCTGTATAGTTACTTTTCTAATATTGCTTTGAATCTCTCTAGAGATGGCAATTCTGCAACTTCTTTTGGTAGTTCTGGCCTATTAACTGCCATTACAATAAGGAGGAAAAAAACCAGCATGAGTTGTGATGGGGAGGAGGCAGAAGTCTAGTATAGATTAATTCCTGCTCTATGCTTGTACAGTACTGAGAATAATCCACTCCTTTCCCATTACATCCATATGAGTATTTTCAGATTGTTATATCTGCCCCCAACCTTCTTTTCTCAGGATTCTATATATTCATTTCTTTTAGTCTCTTGGCATGTCATGCTTCCCCAGTCAATCATTTTTGCTGACCTCCTTTGGTTTCTGTGCAATTTATTAATAATTCTATTCATAGTATGTTGTCTAAAGTCAGTATTCCAGCTGTGGCCTTGCAACATATGCTGCAGCAGCAATTACGCTCTTGCTCTTTTAGTACTTCTATTGAGAGAGCTCAGTAGAGAATGGCTTTTATTGCAGCAGTATTGCCTTGCAGACTCTGGTTTAAGTTATCTATCACCCAAATCAGTGATGTGCTGAAGAGGAATCCTAGGGGTTCATCTGTGGTGCAAAGGGGGAGGGGGGAATTAGAGACTACGCCTGGGGGTAGGGGCGAAAGATCCATGGCAGTCATTAAAATACTGGTGGCAAATTATTGCTCCAAATCTCCCTATCCTCTACCTAAGCCTTATTTTTCTTTCTTCACTACATGACCGTCCTTGAATTTATCCTTACTGAATTCAGTTTTGTCAATTTTTATTTCCTTTACAAGGTGCTTTGATAGGTCTTAGCTAGAACTTAAAAGTGCTGTAAATCTTTTATACGTATATTTTATTTTTACTTTATCCTCCAAGTTTCAAATCACTGGCTAACCTAGAGTAACAAACTGCAACTCTTGTCTAGTTTGTTAGTGAATATATTGAACA
The DNA here is from genome assembly GCF_027887155.1 of Malaclemys terrapin pileata. Classification (NCBI taxonomy): domain Eukaryota; kingdom Metazoa; phylum Chordata; order Testudines; family Emydidae; genus Malaclemys; species Malaclemys terrapin. Next base: position 77,849,572 of record NC_071512.1, read on the forward strand.
AGGGACTTAGATTTTAAGAAAAGTTCCACAGGAGACCGTGCTAACAGTTTGACATAACACCATTAATAATTACTCCCCATTTTGGTTATTCAACCTATATGATGGATAGTATTTCCACCACTTAGTACAGCAAGGTGCTCCATACTATGGCTAATAAAAACCAGAGTAACTTCAGTTTTTTTTTTTTTTTTTTTTTTTTTTTAAAGCTGTTTAGAGACTTTGCCATTGATAGTTGACATATTTTTGCTTGGTGTCAGCTTGTATTCTAGAAAGACCACAGACAGTATGAGTGAACGTAGGAGGAAACAATACATCTGCAGACACTGGCAGACAGCACTGCCTGCCAAATTTGGCCACAGTTCCTTTAGATAAATAACTTCTCAGTGATGTGCTGTGCTGAGCTGAAATTACATAAACAGCAGAAATTACTAAAACCTGGGCTCCAGGGTTTTGTGGGTTTCAACATTTTCTGCAATCAATATTTGACATCTGCAAACATTTTTCTCTAACAGCTGATGCCAGAAACAGTATGAGATTACCATCATTTAGTAATTCTTATTCAATTCAAGATCTTTATAAGTTTGATTATATTGAAATAATTGCTTTTCATCCACAGCCCTGGTTAGGGCATTTACACTATCATAATCACCACCTTATATGGGAAAGTTTCATAAAAATGCTAGAGCAGTAACCTTTTCAAAGAGTATGACTCATAACCTTTTATAGTAGAAATACTAATGGAGTTACAAGAAATTTATATGGAAAGACATTGTACTAAACTTTCAGTAGAAAGCATATAGTTTTTTTTCCAAACTGCTGAAAATAGACCAACTTCACTTTGCATAATGAAAATATTGCGAGTTCTGTGACATCTATAAATTTTATGGGTTTCACTCTAACCATTTTAAATACAAACCCCACATTTCTTCAGAATTCAGGGGACAGTTGTTGCTTAGGCCCCAATCCTGCCAGCACTTAATAAGTATTATGCCTGGTATTACTGTAACTTCAGTGGACCAACTCATGATATAACCAGGCATAGTTCTGACTAAGTTTTTGCAGAGTCAGACCCTTAATTTATAACAGAAACGGTGTGTGTTCATGAGAAAAACCCTGTATACCCACAACTGTGACATAGCCAAAATGCAATGCAGAGTGCTAAAGTTGCATCACTTTGGGAAATAGTTCTCGCTCAACTTACATAACATTGTAGCCACAGAGAAGATAAGCTGTAGACATGTGTCAGGTGGAGGTATTTAGATTTATACTGTATAACAAACCTTTTCCTCTTCTGCACAAAACCTTTCCATAGGCCTGGATGTGTGCAGAGAGGGGGCCAGAGAATATTTCCTCACTATGATTTTTTTCATTGGTGGCAGGGGACATCTTTTTGCTAGGTGTTTGTACAGTGAATAGCAATGCAGCCCTGCTCCATGACTGGGGCCCCAAAAGGTTACAACAATGCTGCTACTACTACTAGAGCAAGGCTATAAACATGGCTTAGATCAATAAGAAATCAGGTCCTTAATCTGCTTTTGAGGCAGTGAGAGCTGGAAAACCCATTTAATAATGGTTGTCAACAGTGGGGTCACTCATACCCTATTAAGTTTTTTACCTTAAATGGGACAAAACTTTTCAATACAATTCTACAAAGCATGCTTGAGACTTTAAGAAATAAGTTCTGGAAAATTTTGTTCTCTCTCCCCCCCTCCCCCCGTACCAGGCTAAACCCTTCTCAGTACCAGATGACAGACCCATTGTTGACAACACTTGATGTTAACAGCTCAATCTGCTAGTATACCGGAATTGCACATAACTTGTTCTTCAGTCTTCTCTCACAAAACTGTCCACTTTCAGCCCAGCCTTTGATCACCTTACCAAAGCCTAGATCCCCAATGATCAATGGAAAGTAAGAGACGCATACATAAATATTTCCCCATTGTAAGTTTGATAGTTTAGTTATGCAAGTGCACACCTAATAAATGGCTTTGGTGGTTCACTCCTCTGAACTTGGCTTCCGTGTTTAATCATTCCACAAATGCAGTGTTATTGATTCATTTTTGCCTCCACCTTGATTCATTTTTAACTGCAAAAAAAATTCTTTCAACTACTGTTCATGAATACAGAGTAACATTGAGAAAGGCTGTAGATTTTATAAATCTTATCTCCTATGTCACATCAAATTAAACACCGAATTTTAATATATCTAAAATTAATCCAACTTTAAAACAAGGTAACATTTACAAAGAAATAAGTAAAATTGTAATTAAGCAAATTTGAAATAATTAAAGACTTGCTTTTAGGGCAAATTTCAGGCTGGAGCACTTTACAGGCAACCTAATAGCTCCTTTTAACTCTATTGAAAAACTTGCTCAAGATTAAACACTAACAAACCTCTGAATATAGCAGCCCTATATGGTGAAGCCCGTTGAACTGTTTTCGATCACTGAGGGATTTATGCAGGAAAACAAAAATCTGTATTTTAATATATAATTTTCTGCACAGAGACATCCCTCAGGATGTCCCTTCCTTACCAATCGTTTGGCAGTTTTAAACTATTACCACTAAACAATCTTCCCAAGTTATAAAAGCAAAACTTTTATTTAATGGACAGTTTGTGAAAATACAAGTTTCCAAAACAGTCATACTGATATGCATACATGCCAAATGAGCTCAGTGAGGTGGGCATTGACAGTTACCCATGTTACGTTAGTTGAGAAAGTACAGGTTGTGCACAATAAGAGCAATTGTGCTAATCCCCACTGCCCAAGTGGGGTGGGGAAGGTATACTTCTTGGAACACTTGCCCTTACGGAGGTTACACAGTCAAAACAATACCTGACCCTTAGATTAGCAGTTAATTTAAAAATAAAAAGGTATTCTCCGGGGATGACTTGGATAGACTATTTGTGGCCAGTGGCAATGTAGCTAGGCTGTCCAATACAAAAAGTACAACAAGCTGGACAGTAAGTGGATCACAAGGAGAAAAGAAAGGGATGTATGCATGTGGACAGAATACTAAATGTTGTATGTTAACCAAAAGTCACACTCCATTTCCTCATATTATAACCACACTTAACATACATTTGTGTATTCTATTTTATAGGAAAGATTTTAAATTTTACTAGAAGATTTAAAAACAAATAAGTCAACTTAGTGCTTGTGAAACTTATTATTGACAGCCTTGGACTACATCCTTCTTTTCCTCATAGAACAGGTACAGCACAGACAGCTACCTTTCCCACACCTCAGCAATGAGCTTCAGCAATAACCTGGGGTGTGTGTGAAAGTATGTCACTTGTCTTGCTTATTCAGTATTTGGTATCTGAATGTCAGCAAGGAAGGGTTTTGGTAATGTGAACACTTGTCTTCTACAGTTGGACTACAACCATAAATTCACTTCACATAGGCCACTGAACAGCCATCAGAAGATGTTTCCATCACTAGTAACAAGAAATGGACTTGAAATTGTGATTTAAAAAGGTGAAATGCTCTGTATTCTACTACCAATCCATGATGCCAACCTTCCTCCACCAGAAACATATTTCTGGCAATTTTTCAGAAATCTCTTCCACACAGTACAAGAAAAGCAGATCACTACATGCCATGAAGATAAATACACTCAAAGTGAGCATCTGAAATTCAACTATATTGTATGATATTTTCATGTGAAGCAAAGATCAAGGAAATAATGGAATCAGGTGTCTTCTCACTGTCTGATATCTTTAAAAAAATGATGCAGCAAAGCCTCTTTTGCAGTTATTCTTGTAGCTGGGTTTAGATCCAGTAGCTTATCAAGTAGATCATAAGCCTCATCAGGAACTCTGTCCCATCCTTTCAAATCAGTTGCCTTTTCTGTTATCTTAATTTCTAAGCCATTGTTACCTTCATGACAGTTCTTCAGATGCTGGATTTTTTCCCCAGGTGGTTGGGGAGCAAACTCCACCTTTTTGTCTGTGTCAGTTGCCAAAGCAGGTTCATATAAAGAGTTGGTGTGCGCATCGCTTGTTGATTTAGCACAGCTGCTATTTGTTCCTCTCAGTCTTTCACAGAGTGTTCTTAAATCCTGTGCTGGGACTTCTTTAGTACACAGTATTGATTTGCCTACGAGGAAAATATTGTGTTTACTAAGCACTGTTTTAGTACACATATACAATTGCAAATAATTTCAGGGTTTTTTGAGACCTCTCAAAGGCCATAGCTGTCCTTCGTTCAGGTGCCTTCTTTCAAAAATTCTCTTAAAAAAGAAATGATCACCATCTCCCATGGTTTCCAGCAAGCTGAGTCCAGCATTCTGTGGCCATGGCCCCATTGAGAACAATGAGAGCTAGTAGCCATTTTGAAAGAGGGCAGTTCTATATGAAGTTCTCTAATGTATTAGAGAAACTCCTCACTTAACATTGTAGTTATGTTCCTGAAAAATGCAACTTTAAGTGAAACGATGTTATGCGAATCCAATTTCCCCATAAGAATTAATGTAAATAGAAGGGGTTAGGTTCCAGGGAAATTTTTTTCCACCAGACAAAAGACTATATATATACACACACACACACACACACACACACTAAGTTTTAAACAAACAATTTAATACTGTACATGATGATGGTGAAGCTTGGTTGCGGTGGTGAAGTCAGAGGGTGGGATATTTCCCAGGGAATGCCTTACTGCTAAATGATGAACTAGCAATCAGCTGAGCCCTCAAGGGTTAACATATTGTTGTTAATGTAGCCTTACACACTCTACAAGGCAGCACAATGGAGGGAGGGGAGAAAGCATGGCAGAGAGAGACAGAGAGAGAGATGCATGCACATTGCCCCTTTAAGTACGCTGACCCCACTCTAAGTACATTGCCTTTTTAAATAGATCAGCAACTTGAGACAGTGGCTCCTGCCAGCAAGCTCCCTCTGTCCTGAGCCCTGTTGTGTCCCCACCCTGCTCTATGGAAATGGGGTAAGCAGGGTGCAGGGGGAGGGGGACACCCTGACATTAGCCCCCTTCTTCTCTCCCCCCCCCCCCCCCCCCCCCGCACAGCAAGCAGGAGACTCCGGGGAGCAGCTCCAAGGCAGAGGGCAGGAGTAGCACATGGCAGTGGGGGGAGGGACAGCTGAACTGCTGGCAATTGATAGCCTGCTGGGCAGCTTCCGCACACGGAACTTAGGGGAACAGGGAGCTGATGGGGGGCTGCCAGTCCACCCTAGTTCCAAGCCTCCACCAGCTGCCCCCACTAGGCTACTCTTCCTGCAAGCAGTGGACAAAGCAGGCGGCTGCCAAAAGACGTTATAAGGGAACACTGCACAACTTTAAACGAGCATGTTCTTTAATTGATCAGAAATGTAACAACGAAACAACATTAACTGATATGACTAAGTGAGGAGTTACTGTATTCTTATTCCCAGTTTAATGGGGAAAAAAGTTACCATTAATCCTACAAAAAGTCATGAAATGTAGCTTATACAGAAGATTTCAGTGAGTTTTAACTATAAGGGTAGTTCGAAGTATCTGTTATTCCAGTATTAAGATCATTTTTGGGGAAAAAAGACTTCCTAATTAGTTGTAACAAAGTAATTAAGCCAATTTAGTTGAAAATTCTCAATTCACTCTGTATTCAAGAGTAAATGTTGTAATTTTGGGGAGGATATGGAGTATTCCTCATACATAAAGTGGGTAAGTCCCTGTTTAATTACAAAACCCAACTCAGTAATGGAATCACTGGCAGTGAACAAACTGCATACTCTGTATTTTGGATAACATACTACACTAACTACATTTGAAGAAAAGAACTATAAAGATCTCTCATATTTGTGAAGTGGCAAATAACTGCCTTTTCATACAACTTGAGAGAAACTAGGAACATTAAACATTTTACTTTCCTTTTGTTAGCTTTTGCAATTTTCCTATGTTTAATACTTTCCTTATAGACTTGGTAGTCATGAGGTTTTTGTGTTGCCATTTTACAGCAGGTTCCACAGTTACTGGCCCCATAGAAAACAGCAGTGGCATTCTGGAGTTGTAGGAGATGAGGCAGAAGTGCTCTTACTTAAACTGAGGCAGGACAAATGGCAAAGCCACCAGTAGCAACACTCCACATCATTCAGAGATGCACTTCCTGAAAGGTGCAGGTCAGAAATTGACCCATTGTGTGGCTTTGAAAAGCTTTTTTTGTTTGTTTGCTCCCAATGCGCATCAAATAGTTAAAACTAAAATTTAAACCACTTCTGGCCGGACACACCAACTTTAAGATATTTTAACCAATTTATGTGTCTGTTTTACAACCACTACCTTCAATTAGTAGAAATAAAGAAACATTAAAAACCCAATTTACCTTTCTTTCTTTATGCTGTTTTCCATAATTTGCATCTCCCAGTTCGGAGAATGAAAATTAATGTCGTCAGTTTCACTTTCAGATATTAAATGCTGCAGTGCTTGAGTTATAAACAATAAAGGGAAATGTTTACTTGTATAAAAAACCCTGTTTCCACTGGAATATTTTTAATCCCAAATATTTCTAATGGCTTTTTCTTTTAAGCAAGCTAATAGTTACTATATCCATATTTTCAGCCACATTGATTTAAAACTCCAGGGCACTTTCTGCAGGAATATGGATGTTAGCTCAAATGTTCTAACCAAATTCCTATAGGAGTCATTATATAGTTGCTATATGCCATTCCCAAAATTGCTGCATTTCAGTGAAGAGCAATATATAGTTTGTAAGGAGTTTGAGAATTCTTTAGGATGAATAGCACTATATAAATGCTAATTATAAACATTAAATAGAAAGATTTTTTTCTGTAATTAAAAACTTGCATACCAAACGTTTTAGCAGCCTGAGTAGTTTCTCTGGATCCGCGAATAGTCATGATTTGTGCCAAAGCAGTTAAATCATCACTTGCTTTGTAAAATGGATACCGTCCACTGAGCAAAGAAAGGAATATGATTCCTGCAGACCACATATCAATTGCTGCAATTGAAAGCAAGCTTTTAGTAAAAAAGAAAGCACAATTTTATCATCTAGAGCCTAAAAAACCACTGATGACCAGCAAAGTTTCAAAAGAAATAATGCAATGAATTACCTATTTTTGTTGAAATGTAATCTACATGGTTAAAGTTGAAGTTAAAACCAGCCCTAAAAAACAGATTTAGGGCTGGTCTTTACTACTGCTGCAATCAATGCAGCAGTGGTCGATTTAGCGGGTCTAGTGAAGACCCACTAAATCGATGGCAGAGTGCTCTCTGGTCAACTCCGATCCACCTCTCTGAGAAGAGTAAGGGAAGTTGACCGAAGAGTGTCTCCTGTCAACACAGCGCAGTGAAGACTCCGGGGTAAATCAACCTAAGCTATGTCAATTCCAACTATGTTATTCACGTAGTTCAGTGGTTCTCAAACTTTTGTACTTCACATAGGAAGCCTCTGAGTGCGACCCCCTCCCCTTATAAATTAAAAAAACACTTTAAATATATTTAATACAATTATAAATGCTGGAGGCTGACAGTTGGCAACTCCTCCCCCCCCCCCCTGTAATAACTTCAACCCCCAGTTTGAGAACCCCTGACGTAGCTGAAGTAGCGCAACTTAGGTTGACTAACCCTAATGGTAGTGAAGACAAGCCTTTAGTCCCCAATCCTGTAAGCACGTGCATAGCTTGATCCATATGAATAGTCTTTTATGACTTTTATGGAATCACTAAGTATAGTTAGAATTTACTTCAGTATTTGCAGGATCAAGGCCTTAATCTGATGCTAGTTTTAAGCATGCAGTCACAGTATGCAGATATAGCTCTAGCCAGTACTAAGCTTATTAGGCTGGTGGATTACAATGCTTGCCAATAGCCATTAACTTAAAGTGTTTTAATAATAATACATGCTCTAGAGATTACCTAAAAATTTGCCTAGGGAAAAGGAAGGTTAAAATATACAGCCAGCACTAATTCCAAATAATTAAATATCTGAAGTAATTAATTTTCTGTAACAATGGATGATTATTTGGCAATTCCAAATGGATTTATCATACTGAAGACTTTACTGCTAACCTGAAATCACCTGACAAAGTAACCACCTTAAGAAATATAGCAGTTAGGAGTTGTTAATCATTTTCATAGTTTTATGAAGAGTACAAATAGTGTGTTGGGGAAAGTTGCCCAAACATGATGGAAACTTTCAGCATTAGAGTTATGAGAATATCTGTCTGCCATCATTTTTTGAGGGATGGTGGGGAAAGGAAAAGAGGGGTTGAACAGTTCTCTGTGTGTTTTCGAGAGAAAAAAGGAACAGCTTTTGTCTTTATTTATTTATTTATTTTAAAAGGCCAAGGTAATTCAATTTTTTTTTTTCAAAAAAAAAAAAAAAAAAATTTGTAGAATGAATTATACACATCTGAATTTAATTATTTCACTTACAAACGTAGACTCAGAGCTCTGAATATGTAAAGTGCTAAGTTACCTGAAATTGTCAAACTAGTAGTTAAACTCTTTAATGAAGAAATAGCTAAACAGATGGAATTATGGGCACACAGTTGCAAAGTGGTACTTTGCACTTCTGCAGGATCTAACAGAGGATCTCAAAATTATAATCATTGATGAAGTTAGCATCAGACCCTTGTAGGGTAGTTAAATATTAGCCTCATTTTATGGATGGGGAAGCAGAGCCATAGACATTAAAGGTTAGATCTACAGAGGTATTTAAGTGCCTAACTGCCTCTTTAGGCATCTATGTCCATAATTTAGGTGCCTCTGACATTCTCAAAACTGCCACTCAGCTGTTGTCTAATCCTGTAGATGACTAAATTTCCACAGGTCAGCATTTGCAGAGTTAAGTGCTGATGCCACCACTAAATTAACAAGCTAATCCAAGCCCTAGCTCAAACCAAGCCATGAAACAGCATTCTCAAATTAGGCATTCCCCTGCAGATTGGCACATGTGTGTCTGTTTGCTTAGAATACTAACCTGGGATGTGAGGGACCTGACTTGAACCCAGCTCTCCCACATCTCAGGTGAGTGCCCTAACCACAAGACAATTGGGTATATAGGTGTGGGAATCTCTCCTGTTGAAACTGTTGCTCTTTGTATAAATAAATATTCAGAGAGCAATACTGACTATAACCAAATGGTTAGGGCATTCACATTGAACCCAGATCTCCCACATCCAAATACCTGTCCCAATGATTATTTAATACAAAGTGGAACCGTTCCAATAGGTTAGATTGGCACGTGTGTCTGTTTGCTTAGGGCACTCACATGGGATGTTGGTTCAAGTCCCTGCACTGCCTGACTTGAAGCAGGAACTTGAACCCACAACCCAAATGAGTGTCTTAACCTCCAGGTCATTGGGTATTCTAGAAGATGTCTTTTTTTTTGGGTGGAGAGAACATGAAAGGCCTGGGTTTCAGCTGCTAGGGCATTGGATATCTGAGCCAGGTGAGCTACTTAGGTACCTAACTCCAGGAGAAAGTTCATGGTTGAGGATACCAGGTGGAGGGAGGTGCCTACCTCTGGGCCTATCAGTCAAGCACATAAGGCCCAGATCAATGGGAGTTAGGTGCTTAAATACCACTGAAGATCTGGGCCTAAGGCCCACCCTGACCTCTGCTTTTTACTCTGGGTTACAGTTTGCTGGCTTCTGACGATGCCTCCCTTAACTGCCTAACTCTCCTCAGCTTGGTGCCTAACATGGGGCTGAGGGGTTAGGCAGCAGGGCACGTAGGGGTTAGGTGTTGCAACACTGAGCGTTACAACATGTAATATCTTTGTGGATCCCGCCTTAAGTGACTTAGGCCACAAAAATAAGTCTGGGAGAACTAGGATTAGAACGCATATCTCCCAACCTCATGCTTTAACCTTAAAATTCATTTCTCTGAATGATTTAATCCATGATTTGAGTGTTTGCATTTCTTCATATTTCTCATGTATCATAACTGTCAACTACTCCACTGACTACTGCCTTTTATTAGTCTCATTTTTCACATAAACACACTGCTTTCCACAGTATCTACATCAGCTATGTGGCTGATAGACTAACCATCTTTTTCACTTTGAACTACTAGGCTATTGAGGTCTTTAGCTTTAGATTTTTTTTAACTCAAAAAGGGGTGTGTGTGTTTTAACTGGCAACCTAATACAAGTGCACATCTCAATAAGAAAAAAGGAAAGCTTTATGAAGTCTGAACCCTGACTTTTCTATCCAGAAGTAAGAGTTTTAGGGATCGGAGGAACCTGTTCAGAAGCAATCTTGATTACTCAAATATTAATTTTATTAAGGCTGTTCATCTCACATCCATTGATTTCTGGATGCCTGCACAGATCAAGTAGTCTATATCAGCTTTTCCTGTAGTCTTTTAAGAATATGTTTGCAGACATACTGTGTTAATATACTTGCTCTGAAAGCACATTGTTTGATAGAATCTCTCTTTGAAAGCATCTAAAGTATAAACAGGGCGGGGGGAGGGGCGAGGAGAGAAGGGCACTTCAGAACATTTAAATTGACACAAAGCCAAAACGTTGGACAAAGCTGAAAGTTCTGTCTTTTTAAAAACACAAACTCTACTGAACTGCTGCATATGGCTCTTTACCTTAAATGAATTAAGATGTATTCAAGTTTAACATTTTAAAAACATTCCTAACTTGTTCTTCATTCTGAGTAATGAACACCCAAAAACAAACAAAAACCACACAACACAGGAAATGCTTGAATAATGTTAGAAAGGACAATAAAATGAATTCCATATGTAAACAGAAAAGGAGTTCATAGAATCAGAGAAAGTAATATGCACAAATGGGGAAGACCCAAGTGTAGAAGAGTCACTAATTTCAGTCTGATGCATACTACCTGTAGTCTGAGTAGGGCACTTAGTTAACACCTCTGGTGCTCTGAATCCTGGTGTACCCGCCCTAGGAGCAGCTTGCTGACGTCTTGTAATAAAAAAGAAAAGCGCATTTAGAGTGTAATAGGAAACAATTCATAATGTTTCTAGTTACAGCAGAAGACTTAAAACCATTTCTAACATATGCTTCCATGAGACATGTCAACATTGTGGTTTGTTCACGTAGTAACATTTTAAACAGGCAATATTAAATGTGTTGAATACACACAATATTTAGGCTGAGAGAACAGTACACAAATAAGTTGTATGCTTCAATCAGGATAATGTTTTCAGTTCCATTCAGCTGCAGCATGATTTCTATTAAGGGCTGGCTTACATGGGGACACTCAGAAAAGTTAAGATGAATTAACTTCACACTTTTAGTTAAAGCACATGACTTAAGGCCACTTTACTTTTGAATGAGAGCATCCGCACAAGGGTACGAAGTTAAAGCACATATAAACATTTAGTTAATTCATCTTAAACTTTCTGAGTGTCCCCCATGTAGCCCTATCTGGCTTTCAGAGGTCAGGTTTGTTTTCTGAATTAGTAACTTCAACCCCCTCATACTCCACACTCAGTAAAAATGGCATGTTTGACTAACAAGATTAAATGTCAAAATACAGTCACATCAGACCAGGAAGTAAGGGAACACATAGTATTTTGGAAACCACACCCAGTAAACAGAACTTTCTCATTAATGCAAAGAATTGTTGCAATAACCCACATCCCTGATGGAGGAATGGCTCATATGAATGGAAGTTAACTCCACATATGGGATGGATTTGAACTGAAATGCCAAATTGTTTGGCCAGTCTGACTATTAAGGCGTGTACATGATAAATGTCCTTACAATTTACTTACACATGTCTAGAGAAAAAATGGTAAAAACCTAACTTCCCTCCCTGTCTTAGGCTACAAGACAAATTTACAGTTTTCCTTTTAGCGATGAACAACCAAATGTGCAGAAAACAGTATGTTAAAGGGCAACCAAAATGCCTTATAAATACTAGAACTTGTTGAAATTTCAAATGAAAAAAGTTACAGTTTCAGCTGTGGTATTGCTATTTTTGAAACAGTTCACACAGTGTAAGTTTCCAGATACAAATTAAATTTGTTTAACAAAAATGTTTCCTCTTATTTACTTGCCAAGACCTGAGTTCATGGTTCTATATTTCCCTTGCCCAGCACTTAGACTACTCAGTGTTCTTGTAGGTGCCTAGAAATATCTACAATAAATGGAAGACATGACCTACTCTTGCAAGAGAAATATGGAACCTTGAATTCAAGTCTTGACTGCTTAGCTAAGTAGTGCCTACATTTTTCAAATGTTTGGTTTTAAGATGTAAAGTTTCCATAAATGAATAAAGAAGTTAAACAATTCTACATTTTCAGGTTTTGGGGGTTTTTTGAACAGCATTTCAGTTCATTTTTAAATAAATGTCCCTGGAAGAGTCAAATGATATGGTTTGGCCTACACTTAAGTTTTGCTGGCATAGCTATGTCTGTTAGGGATGTGAAAAGTCACAGAGCTAACAGACATAGCTATTCCAGCAAAGTCTTAGTGCAGATGCAGTTATTGCAAGAAAAAATCCTCTTCCTGGTTTAGCTTATTTTGTTTGGGGAACTGGTTTAAGCTATACTGCCAAAATAACTCTTTTGCTGGTATAATCATAGAATTATAAAGCTGTAGAGCTGGAAGGGCCCTCAAGAAGTCATCAAGTACTGAGGCAGGACCAAGTAAACTCAGACTATCCCTGACAGGTGTTTGTCCAACCTGTTCTTAAAAACCTCAAATTATGGGGATTACACCACCTCCCTTGGAAGCCTATTCCAGAGCTTTACTACCCTTAAGAGTTAAAAAGGGTTTTCTAATATCTAATTTAAATCTCCTTTGCTTCAGATTAAGCCCATTACTTCCTTCTTGTCCTGCATTGATGGACATGAAGAACAAGTTGTCACAGGCCTTACAGACATTACCATATCTGAGGACTTATCAGATCCTCAACTCAGTTTTTTCCTCAAGACCTTTTAACCTTTCCTGATAGGTCAGATTTTCTAAAATCTTATTTTTGTTCCTCTCCTCTGGACTCCCTCCAATTCATCCACATCTTTCTTAAAATGTGGCAGCCAGAAGTGGACACAGTTCTCTAGCTGAGGTATAAAGTAGAGTGGACAATTACCTCCCATGTCTCACAAACAACACTCTTCTTAATACATCCCAGAATGATATTAGCCTTTTTCACAACGGTATCACATTGTTGGCTCATATTCAATTTTTGATCTACTATAACCCCCAGATCCTTTTCAGCAGCAGTACTACCTAGCCAATTATTCCCTATTTTGCAGTTGTGCATTTGATTTTTCCATCCTAAGTGAAGTACTTTGCACTTGCCTCTATTGAACGTCATCTTGTTGTTTTCAGACTAATTCTCCAATTTATCAAGGTTGTTTTGCATCTAATCCTGTCCTCCCAAGTGCTTGCAATACCTCCAAGCTTGGTATCATCTACAAATTTTATAAGTGGACTCTCCACTCCATTATCCAAGTCATCAATGAAAATATTGACTAGTACCAGACCCAGGACTGATCCCACTAGATACACCCTCCCAGTATGACGCCAAGCCATCAATAGCTATTCTGATAACCAGTTTTGCAGTTATTTCATCTAGAGCACATTTCCCTAGCTTGCTTGTGAGAATGTCATGTGGAATCAAAAGCCTTACTAAAAATCAAGGTATCACATTTACTGTTCTCTCCTCTCCCCCCCCCCCCCAATCCACTAGGCCAGTAACCCACTCAAAAAAGGAAATTAGGTTGGTTTGACATGATTTGTTCTTGACAAATCCATCTTGGCTATTCCTTATAACCCTGTTATTCTCTAGGTGCTTATAAATTGATTGAATCATTTGTTCCAGTATCTTTCCAGGTATCCAAGTTAGGCTGACTGGTCTATAATTCCCTGGGTCCTCTTTGTTAACCCTTTTTAGCAAAGACTGAAACAAAATAGGCATTGAACACTTCATCCTTCTTGATGTCATCCGTTATTAGCATTCCTTCCCTGCAATAGTGGACCTACACTTTCCTTACAAACTGTTTCTCTGTTGGGAAGGGTAACTGCTGTAGGAGGTGTGTGCGCGCGCGCACACACACACACACACACACACAATATAGGAAAACCCATCTAGGTGTAAATAAGGCCTGTCACAAACCCATTTCAGGATTTTAATGCAGAGAATTGTTAAGGTATTTTATCTTACTAAAATTAAAGTCCCCCACACCTTAAAGAAACAGTCTTTATACACTAACATCCAATGGAGAAAACTCTTTCAATATCAAACTGTTTTAAGTACAAATAATTGCATTTATCTGCAATGAGAAAGTTAGCACTGGAAGTGAGTACCATATGAAATCCATGACCTTTGTCAGGTTAGAATACACATTGTGTTCTAATACTTGTAACTTGCATAGGTCTAATGCTATCTTTCACTTACTAAATCAACTGTCCAGTAAATCTAACTTTCTAACCTTGCTTGACAGCACAGAAGTTGATTTTACAAAATCATCAAAAGCAAATTACCTTGAAAGGCAAACACTGCAAACTCTATCTGTTGCATAACAGTCACAGGTCAAGACAGCTGTGCAACTGTTGGCAGCTTTCCTGGCTACACCATTGTTCACTGCTTTTGTAGAAATAATCTTCTTTGTTGCTAATTTTCTAGATGCAACATCCATCACCTTTGATTGCTTTATGACCTGTAATATAGATGTTACATGTTCTAAATATTTCAAACATTTAAACGCTATTTCCATTTTGCTTCATTATTCTGCTTCCTCTTCCATTAGAGTGTTGAAAGCACTAACAAAAACATGTTACCAGTTTTAAAAGAGGAGACCACCAGTACTATTTACTGATAACTCAAAGGCTAATAAAAGTAGCAAGGGATTGAAGAATTGTGAAGTTAGTGGTGATTTTCCTGGGAAATTAGACGTTTTTCAGTGACTACTAGTAATTAATATCCACAATATATTCATAAGTACTTTGAAATTACAGTAATATTGTGTTTACCAGTATAATGTAATTAAGTTATTGGCTAGGATTTTGTCTTTTTTTATTAAAAAAAGAGTCTATGCAAAAATGGGAATGGAAAAACACTATAAGAAGTGAGTTAGATGCTTTTATTTGGTTACATTATTTCAAAGCCAAAACTGCCCAGTTAAAATATCACTGTCGGCCAAACCCTCTGCCTTTGTTCATAGTTAGGGTTTTTCTTTCTAATGTCTAGTTTTTCACTAGACATCATGCCCTGATTATAAACTGTATAGTAAAAGTGTTTATTACAAACTTAGTCTGTTTTCTCTGTACCCTTATCAACTGCAGAACACAAAAGCAAGTTTTTGGAATAATTTCTAAACTTCATAGATACACAGATAGAAAAAGATTAATTACTATATAAACAAAATCAGATGGGGCAACAGCTAGACCATAACAGTAACTACTGTCACTCAATAGCTTGAAAAAATCACTTAAGTCTTTAGTAAATGTAAGACTTTGCTAAAATGCCAATTCTGTTCAATAATTTTTAGTGCCACAACAAATCACAAATAGTAGTTAGGGATATCTAGTACTGAAACACAGTTAAGTTCCACAACTATTTAAATGTATAATTGATTGTGTTCCTGGTGAGCAGTATTGCTTACTTTTATTGTGGGGCTCTCATGGTATGTGGAGCTATGAATATTAAAATTTCTCTCTCCAAAGACAGAGCGTTGGACAGAATGGTGCGCAGACCCCTCCTACAACAACAAAAAAGGACAATAAACATTCTATCTGTAACACTGTCAGCTGTAATCTGACAGTATTTAAAAGTGTGATGTGACATAAGGCAAAAACAGCTGCATGCAAGTCATTTTCAGGCACCAGCTTACTGTGGATGAAGACAACATAGTCTAGACAAAACCATAAACGTGCTTACAAAACACATCACACTCCAGAAATATGCCAAGACACCCTGAAATTGACACGTACAGCAGTTGTACTTTGATGTTCAACTAAAATGGAGATGAGAAACTTTCTGTGGGGAGGGAAGCCATGGTATGTATTGCTAAAAGGTTAACTCCTTTTTCCATAAGGAAATTCAGGGGCTCACCAAACATTACTGCATTTTACACAGCATGCAACATTACATAAGAATCCACTATTTTTATTTTTAGATATAGTAGACATTGAATGTGAAGTAATGTTCAAGGCCAACGTAGTTATTCAGAAACTAGTTCCATTTTCACAAACAGTTTAACTCTTACAAAATGTTTCCAACATGTTGCATAAGTGCACGCACAGTAAGATTTGGAATTGGAGACTGACAAATTGTTTTGTATTACATTTCCCCCTGTTGGATGAAGTAATACATTAAATAAACTCATGCAGCAATATTAGTGAAAAAGACTCAGAACCTTTCCTTCTTTTCCTTGTTTAATCTGCATTTGTGAAAGCGAGCAGCACCATTTATCAGATGTTTTTGAGGCTGACTGTTGAGCTATCTGTCTAGATGCTGTAACATTGACAGAAACCCTGTTTCCCAAGGTTAGGTGAGGCTTATTTTGTGAGCAACTTTCCTGTTGGCTTTCAGACTGGACAACTCTGAGTAGTTCTATTTTCGTATCAGGGGTTCCTTGTGCCAAACCAAAATCTACTAGGGCATACCTAAAAGACACAAATTTAAAAAGACAATTTAAGAAAAGTATACCATACTTTTTAAAAAAACAGTTCCTTATAACAGAACCTAAGGTATACATCGGCATTTAATCCACTTAAGAGGCAGGGTTTGAAAATTTAGCTGACCCCTCTTACCTAGATGATTTAAACGTATTAGCCAGGTGAAATATAGTTGTTCCACCATATCCAATCAATTGAAAGAACAGGTATATGTTGTAACCGTAATAATCAATTTTGTATCTAATAAATGTTTTTAAAATGTCTCTCATTCTTAGGGCTGGTCAAATAAATTATCCAATACAGTTTGACAACAGTGAATAACAATCACTGAATACTAATCAATAAGCCCTGCTTACTACTATTTTGTTATAGTTACTTTCTCTTCTTCCATTTTCTGTTCTTTTCTTATCGTGTGTTGTTTCCCTGACTTGTTTTCAGTGTCAAAATCCTTCCCCCCGTCTTATCTTTACCTTCTCCCTATATTTTGTCATTTTTCCCTCTGAAATTTCATACACACCCACACACATACACACTGGGCTTGAAAATTTTACTAGGAATTTAATAGCCAGAGGACTAAACCTAATAGCCCCAGACTTATGAAAGATAGTGGACATTACTGGCAAGGGGCAATGTCCAAGCAAGAAGTCAATCCCCACCTTGTATCCCCCACCAAGCTACTAGAAAATGGGATGGTGCTGGAATTTCTACCAGGGTGCTGCTTGGGTACTCAATTTTCCATACCAGCCTCTAGCTAGTACATATGATACATTTAAAGCCATCATCTATCCCATGCTGGAAAGGAGACTGAACAGTCTCTCTATTCCCCACATCTCATTGGCTACTATGACACTGGGTGGGTCTCTGCTACATTAACATTTCCCCAGCCTTCAGGAAGATCTGAGTGGAGTGTCTTTGCTACTTTATCCTTCCTTCAACTTTCTGGCTGCTACCAAAGAGGGGTTTACAACCCCTCCCATCAGTCTCACCTTTAGGTTCCATTTCCCTAGTCAATAACTCCAGTGCCTGCGTCCACTATTGTTCACAACTACCTCAGACAACAGCTGAGTGAATTTGACGTGATTCTTAATTTCACTGCTGTCCAAAGGGATCCCAATAGAAACAGTGAAAACAGACAAGACCTATTAGTTTTCACAATGCTGAAGTCTGGCAAAACTTTCAGCAGCACCATTGGAGCTGGCTGCAGACTTCAGAAGATATGACTGCATTAGTTTACACTTGATTCACAGTTGAAAGTTTTTCTTTGCAATGATGAGTCTGATGGGGTGGACTATGCCCAGAGGCCCCCCTGCTGGAGGCCTCAGGGTCCTGCCACACTTATCCCAGGAAAGGAGCAGTGGAGAGGTCCTCCAAGCAGGCTAGAGTGGCTGCCGGGGGAAAGGGGGGGGGAAGGTAGAGAAGCAGTCAATGCAGGCCCAGGAGGGCCCTATAAAAAGGACCTACAAAGCCAGAGACAAGGCAGTTGCTGCTTGGAACTGGAGAAGAAAGGACTGCATGCCTGGCTGACTGAGGGAATTGCAGCACAACGGTCACCTAAGTAGGGGCAGGGACTGGGGGAACAAGAGGCTCCTGGCTGGCTGCTAGGACTGAGCCAAAGACAGTCTGCTAGCAGGGACCGGGGGAGCAATGAAGGCGCTCTTGGCTGGCTGCAGGGACTGAGCCTGGGGCAGCTGCAGGAAGACAGTGTCTCCAGGGAGGAGGCCTTGGGGATATGGGGTGGACTGGTTTAAAGACCGTGGACACCCCCAACCAGAGGGGGCGCTCATGAGACGTGGGTGCTGACCCCATTACATTGAGAACTACAACTTTTTTAAATTGAAGACTTTGGTTCTACAAAAGCTGGTGGCACATACATACATAAATGCTTACTACTTGCCATGGGAAAGTCATTCTGAGTCACTATTTTGTTTCATGCATGCAACAGTTGACTCAACATCAGATCTCATAAAATACTCTTCAGAAACAATAGAATGCTTTTCTAAAATGATTGTAGCAGAGTAAACAAGCAATATGGGAGAAATTCATCTTCTGAGAGTTAAGAAAATTACTTCCACAGAATTTCGAGATGTGTAGATTGATGCAAGACAGTTTTCCCTATAAAGTTTTACCTTACTCTTGTATGGACTGTAGTGAAATATTTACCAAGCCATGAGGATATAGCTAGTCACGAACAACAGGAAGGCAACTATTAACTCCTTGCAAAAGGTGGACAATAGCACACTAGCTTCCTTAATTTAGTTACTTGCAGACAAAAGATAATTACTACAACCTGAACTAGTTTTAGGAATAGCTAATTGTAGAAAACAAACATCAACTTTCTTGCTATGCACACTTGAGGTGTGCTGCAAGACACAAACAGGTTGAAAACCTATGCAGTATACAAATAAAGGTCAGTATTAACTATATTAAAGTAAATAATGGACAGTGATTTTATTTAGTTTAATCTTATCGAATATGCAACAATTTTACTAGTTTTACTCATTGAGTTTAAAAATTATTAATTTTTTTTAAAAGTATTTGCCGTTTTGTGATCCAAACTTTTTTAATGCTTACTATATTGTTTCTTCTTTCCCACCCTGACCAAGTCCCTAAACTCTAAATAAAAATTTTATTTATTTATAAACATATTTCTACTGCTTAAGCCCATATTGTATAGCTGGAAGGGAAAAACCCAAAAACTTAATTTACTGTGTTCTGCCAAGGCACACATTCCCAAATGAGATCATAATAAAAGTCAGGTGTGTAGACTTACTCTTTCAGCCGCCTGTTGTACAGGAAGTTACTGGGCTTGACATCACGGTGAACAATACCAAAGTGATGAATGCGCCTCAATGCTTTAAACAGATTAAACATGTATTCTCTTACTTCTTCAAAAGAGAGAGAGTTCAAAACGTCCTGAAAGATTATTTGAATATTGTAATTTTGCAACTCTTTATAATTAAGTATTTTACTGCTTATATAAAAAGAAGGCTGGGACTCACCAAAAAGGATTCATGTTCCAGATATGGCATAACGATAACTACATGATCATTTTTTCTAAAGCAATATTTAACTCCCATAACGTTATCCTGCCCCCTAAAGGAAAAATAAAATACTATCTTGAAACAAATAGAAAACAGGTTATTTCACCTGGCTCCCACAGAAAACTTCAGCAATGCTTTTCCTATTAATACACAAATTCCACATTGTATGGCTGTTCATCAGTGTTAGGTTGCTGGCAAACTACCAGCATGTACTCTGAACACAATCCCCTCATTACTTTTCTCAAAGTGTTTCATTCTTCAATTTGCAACGAAGGGCTCTGCAGACCATTGGTGCTTCATGGCCCACTTTTAGGGCTTGAGTCTGCTCTCATGGATTTGCATGATCCAGGATTGAGCCCTTTGAGAGCTACTGGTTTAAAATGTCAGATAAGAGCTATTCCGACCATCTGTCTTGGAACCAGCAAATATCAGCAATGCACCTCCATTCCTAAACCAGTGAAGAGAATTCAGTGCCATTGGCCAGTTTTTCAGATGTACTAGAGAGGATTCTATCATAGCCATTTCCTACCTAAAACATGTTTGATTGCATATGTATACTGTGTAACTCTTAGAACTTTTTACTAGCATATACAAAGTCAGTTGCAAATTGAGACTAGCATAAAGCAACATGAGCATTATAGCTAACATGATCCATTTATGGTATGCCCTCGATATAGAGTTATTGATTTTTATTTTCTTGTGGTCAAAACTCCAGCAAAATGCAAGAAGTACCAAAACTAAAAAGTAACTAGACACAACTTAGTTTTAGATGACACTTAAATTCAGTTATCACATCTTTAATTCCTTTTGCTAAGAAAAAAAAAAAAAAGTATCTACCTACCCTGCTATTGTAAGGCACTGAAGTTCAGCAGCAATTCGTAGAGGATGACTAGTTGGAATTAGGTGTTTCAAAGCCATTTTTTCCTCACATCCTGCTTGTAGCTGGGCTGTGGCCAAATAAACTGAACTAAAAGTACCTGTAAAAGTATGACGCCTATGTTTAACAGCTTTGGATTAGCTACGTTAAAGTATTTCATGTTACTGGTCTGACTGCTGCACTTGTGGCGAAAGAGAATCTATTTGAGCCAAGTTAAGTTTGTGACACACCAATAGGTTTTAAAGTCAAGGCTAAAGCATGAGGAAAGTGGTTTTAGTACAGAAAGCCTCTTAAGTACTTCAGGGTTATCAAACAAATTAAGAAAATTAACCATGAGTGTCCAGAAATTGGGAAGTACAAGTAACATTTCTTAATAGACCATAAAATATAATTTAAAGTTATTACAATTGCAAATGTTAAACCAGTATGCAAGCATAACAAGTCTGTAGTTGCATATACAGAACACAGTTGCCAGCAGGAATCAACTCTAGTACTATCAGCAACAAAAACACAGGCCCCTCCACTTGAGCTAAAGGAATAACATCACTAACTATTAAGTAGCAAGACCTTTGCCTTTTTGGGGAAAGAAACTGAAGGGAGGATATGACCCCACACCCTAACTTAGTGCAAGTGGAAACGCATCTTTACATATAAGCCTTCAGTATTGCTAGTGTCACAAATGTCACTTTTTAGCAACATATTCACGTCCATCAACAGCGTTAGAAACAGTTGTAAATGAAAATAAAATGTCATTAAACAAGGTTGTTTATTCATGACAAGAAGCATTCCATGCTCTTGAACTTTCAGATTGCTGTACTGAACTAAATATGTAGCTCTCTTTTAAAGCAGCTTTACAGACTAGTAAGTTTTTAAATATTTAGCAAGCTATCACAAGTATTACAATCATAAATAGCTGTTTTAAAAAAAATCAAACATCTACTTTATATACTTTCAAATATAAGAACAGTCAAAACATTAAGTTTAGTGAAAAACTTTCACCAAAGATCTTGCAGGCAAAATTTTCAAAAATGTGTAGGCTCCCATCCTGCAAATATTTACACATATGCTTAATTTTATTGCCCTGAGCAATCCCATTGATTTCAATGAGATTACTCATAGTAAAGTTAAGCATGTGCATGGTCACAGAATTGGGGCCTAAGTCCCATTGTCAAATTTTGAAAATTTTACTGTGTGCCTAGTTTGAGCCCATATTTTAAAAATAACTTAGCAATAATAGTCTGTTTTCCTCTCTTAGCCCCACCCATCAGGTTTAATATTGGAAAAGCAGAGAGAACTTTACTGGTAGTGAAATGTCGGAGTATAATTGTATATTTGGAATGTATACCTTAGAGACAAATATAGGTGGATTAAATCTTACGTAGATACACTTGGCTAAATGTACTCCAAGAGCTGCAGCACCCTATAGCAGTTTAAACTGCATGGTCTAAATCAAAACAAGCTGTTTAAATAAATAAATTAACGGAGATATACCTATCTCCTAGACCTGGAAGGGGCCTTGGAAGGTCATCGAGTCCAGCCCCCTGCCTTCACTAACAGGACCAAGTATTGATTTTGCCCCAGATCCCTAAGTGGCCCCCTCAAGTATTGAACTCACAACCCTGGGTTTAACAGGCCAATGCTCAAACCACTGAGCTATCCCTCCCCCCTGCCCTCTGATACATTTAATCAGAGTCTACTTTGATAAGAGGTTTCAAGAATCTGGCAGGAAAATCTCTTTGGAAAAACCCTATCTACAAGCATTTGTACTTGCAACTAAATATTACAACTCTCATTTACTTCTAACAATACTAAAAAGCAATCCATAAAATGGCAGTCATACTAGAATTTGCCAATATTGGACTTCCTTATATAGTTTTATACTCTTAAAATTTGTATTTCTTAAGTACATCAAAATTCAAGCAAATAAATACACTTACCTTCTCCAATTTTTTCCTTAATTTTGAACACATTTACAAGCTGTGGCACTGCTTCATAAAGTTTTTCAATATCTATTTTTACTCCTGTTGAGGAAATAAAGGAAAACAGAAAATGTTTTGCTTGGTCTCAGTTTACTAGTTAAATTTCAGGACATGTATTACACTTCAATTCATATAAATGAGGGTGAAATTACATAAAAAGTAGTGTAAAACAAACCGAGGCTCTGGTCCTGCAAAGACATATGCAGGTACATTTGGATAATACTCATGTGCATAGGTTAAACATGAACACACTTGCAAGGTTTAGTGCCCAAGATCGCAAAAGAGTAGTAAAGACTATTCCAGTTAGCATAGTGCAAGGCAACTGAGGCACTCACATAAAAATATTGTACTGTAAATGATCAAAGAATGTGCAGTTTGAGGTAATCTGCGAAGAGTTTAACTTTTTTTGGCTTGAGACTCATGATCCATGAATATCCACCTTTGCCTTATTTAATCAATAGAGGTCTGGACCAAAAAATAAATAAATTTTATGTCTCTGATCCACCTTCATGGAAAAACCCAAATGAGAGGGGCATTAAACTCTGCCCTTCCTGACATAACTGCTAACGGAATGCCAACAGTACTGCCCCATCTATCACACACTAATTTATATGCTGCTACAATGTTTTGTTTAAAACTCTTAAATTGTTGCCACTCAGCACAGCATGGCCAACACTCAAAATTAATAGGATCTCAGATTATAGTTCAGAGACTAACATACACATGGAGTTAGTAATGTCACCATTTCATAAAAGACAAATCTACACTGGCTACTGAGAAATGGGTATGTAAGAGGTAAACTCCAAAAACTACAAAACAAAGAAAAGGGTTTAAAAAAGAAAGTATTAGGAAGACAAACTCGTATATCATCATTGGAGGGCTGTTAAAAAATATTCAAAAAAAGCCTTGATTATATTTAAATTGTTGCATTTTATACTCCAATCACTAGATGGCATAGCAAGGATACTGCATTCTTATTGGAAAACTAAGGAATTTCACTCAAAGGGTGGGCCCTTGTTATTTTAGACAATTATTTATTAGAGGACGCATGAATGCCTTCTAAAAAAAGCACTTCTTTTGAAATTTACAGAGAAATTCTAATTTGTTATGCTATCTTATTAGATGTTCTAACTATTGTCATGAAACAATAAACCATTACACTACTGCTAAAATACTATAAAGCCTTAAAACACAAAGCATATGAAAATATACACAAGGCAAGTTGCATTTAAAGTTGAAACATTTTACAATGGTTGGGCTCCACTAGTGTCACCCTTTATCAACTGCTGTAACACTAGTGTTTGACTCCTAAGTCCATATTTAGACACCTAGACAGAGGGCCTGATATTTCAGAGTAGTGAGAACCAAAAAGTCATTGGCCCATACTTTTATAGAGTTTGTGGCTAATTACTGCAGCAAGGGTAAAATGTTCCTACAATAGATGTTTTCAAGAATGGTTTGCATTGTTTTCACATAATAAAAATGATGATGTATTTGGTAGGAGCTAAACTCATACGAATTATACATACTAAAAAGGGAGAGGAAAAATCATGCCCAAATTAACACATACAATAGCAAAAAGTTTAAACTAGGATTATATATTATACAAAAGAAGCACAGTAAGCACTGATGTAACAAATATCATGAACAATGAAAATCAATTTATAAACAGTCATAATACCAGAAAGATTACAATAGGCATGTACTCTGTTTATATATTCTCAAACGAACAAATTTCAGTGCTGCAATATAAACAGAAGACTGAAATGTGACTCTTGAATCCTTTCCCTCCTTTCAAGAACCTGAAAACAGATGTCAGAAGTCCCCATTAGAGTTTTAAAATAAATTTTAGTTGAAAGTTAATTACAAAAAAAAAAAAAATACATATTAAACTTCTGAAGGTTACTGCCCCCACACTGTGTATTTCATCTCATCATTCTTCCTCATCTTCCCCCACTGCCAAGTCTCTTCCTTCTTTTAAAATATGCTCATTAATAGTTGTTACCCATCCAGCCTTTCCAAGCTTGTGTCCACACTGCAAAATAAAATTAATGTTAAAGTTATTTTTTAAAAACTCCTAACATTTAAAGTGTCTGCCACTGGTTGGTACTGGGCAGGCAAAGATGCATCAGATCTTTTTTCACCCTATAATACTTGTTTTGAAGTGTTTCAGTGACTAATTGTAGAGTATACTCCTGGGGGAATTTTGTGTCACTGCGCCTGCACAGAATTCATGTCCACTGCCGATTTCTTTGCTTCCCCGCAGAAAAATTACTTCTGACGGGAAAGCAAAGGGAAACTGCAAGAGCGGTCATGAGCCTCTCCCTGGCAGCACAGGCAGTTTGGCTCAGGTGCCCGGAGCAGTCAACAGAGACATAAATCACCACTGGCAGGGGGGAGTTGGGTAGTCAGGCACGTGAAAGCACACACTATCCCTCACTCACTATTGCAGCACTCTCGGTGTGGAGGGACAGAGTTTCAGGGTGTTTCTGAGGAGGTAGGCATGGGGTAGGTTCTGTTCCTTCAGGCAGAGCTGAATGTAGCAGCCTGCCTGCTTAGTAAATTGTTCCCATTGTCTTTGTGAATTCCCCCAGGAGCATAAAACAGGTGTAAAAGTTTTAAGGCTCCTTCACATTGCCAGAGGTGTGTAAAGGACAGTATGGCACTATAAATGCTTATGGTGCTTTCATGATTAGAACTGGTCTAAATTTTTGAACTGAAAAAAATTCCTATCAAAACGTGCTCCATGAACTGTTTGCTACTAACCTTTCTGGAGATGTTCAGTAGCCAATATAAATCGTGAGTTTGATTCCCCTGCCCTCACTTGCTCTTCAGTTGCCTATAATGTAATACTGAGCATATGGCTGCATATATTTGTTGACTAATAACTAGAAATAAAGGGTCAAACCTAACAACATTACTATTTGGCAAGGGGCTTTAGGAATTTCCTCCAATGCTCTCCACTCCCATTTTCCATCCATTGTATTTTAGTTTAAATAAATTACCAAAATAATTGAAACCAGAGTGATTATATTGCGTTATTTTGACAAATAAAATACACAGAATTTTAAAATGTACACAGACTTTTAAAAAAATTTGGTGCAGAATTCCCCCAGGAGTACTCAGAGTAGAGAGGGCCTAATTGCACAAGACGCTGAGTTAAGCAATGCAGCTCAGCATCCTGGCCACTCCTGAATCCTATGAGGCATGGTAAACTGGGGACTTTGTAAGCTAGGTATGTTATTTTAGAACTGATGAGGAATAACCTCTGGTAAGATCTTACTGTTCATGTCAAAGTTTTTGCTTTGACTAACAAAAAGAAGAATTCAGAAATGTACACTCTGCTACATCAACGACATAAGTTAATGTTTCAAATATTAATAGCACATATCTGCACCTGTGGTAGAAACTGACAGTAACAAGCAAAAGCTTTTATTAAACAGTTATACAGTATATTAAACACAATTACAACACATTTGTTTTCTCGCTAAGTGTTATTTCTTAATTTTGCTTTATTTGTACAGTAAAAGTCATGGCAAATGTATTCATTTTTGTCATTTTCACAAAATGAAAGCTTAATTGTGTTCTAAGAATCTTGGGAAGTCCTTAGAAGTTTGATTTTTTAAAAAGTTCTGACACCACACAAATATTTTCAGACGCTTAATAGAAAGCAAACACATTGAGAAAACATCCACATGTATGTGGGTTTTCTAGCTTTTAGTGAAAATGCACATCCACCATTCACCCAATTACTGTTTTTGACTACAAATGATGCAAAGCCATAACCATTTACCCCAATACTTCCCCCCCCACACACACACACACAATCTCACTTTAACACAAAACAAATATTTAAGATGGTGTTTGGCATTTGATATTTTTTCTTAATCCTACAATCAGATCACTTTGGCCAACAATGACAAATGAACAATTCTCAACACCATATGAATGGAACAGTCTTCAAAATAATATTGTCCATGTTTGTATCGTTTCCCAGGTAAATACAATGACAAATACAGATTAGAGACTTTCATGTGATACTGTCCATTTTAAAGGATGTTTGCTATTCCCAAGTGGTCAAAAATCAGGGTGAATGATTTAAATCACTGATTTTAATCAGCAAGCACAGAACCTGGCTTTAAAATTATCTATTTTAATCATATTCTGCATTTGTACTTTTCAGATATTTTCCTAAAAAACATTGATTCTCATTAGTTGGTAACTATTAAAACATGTTTTTTTGCAACTAAATATACCTTATCTCCTAACTTTGGTGTTTATTTTTGCTATCAGGAATGTAAACCACGTTTATTTAAGCAATTATGTAGCTTGACATACATCTAGTCAGATTCTTAATTTTTACATTTTTATTACATTAGAAAACAGTGTGTGATGCATTACTTAGTTTTTTTAACTTGATTTGTGTCATGCCATATTTGAAAGAAAATTGTCTTCTTCAATTAAATGCTCAAAACAGAACTTTTTGTTATTAAATAAAACTAAATGTGCTGGAGACAAAAGTATCAACATGTGTTTTTGCATTTAAAACTAATTGCTTTATTAAACAAAGGAGGTATTGAACAAACTAGTCATTGACCTGAACTATTTGAATAAATTGAAATGAAGAAAATATTCTTTCTACACCTGCAGAGGAGGCTACTGCTGTCAAAAGCTGATTTAGCACTTCCACAACCTCTGGTTCCAGATGCTTAGCCAGTGACTTCCAGCAGTGCAGTGCTTTGACCTTCTTTAAAACTTGGCAGCAAATATGCACTGCTTAATATTTTTTGTACTTAATTTAAATGATTTATAAATTATAAGCAACTTAGGTCCTAACATAGGTTGTTTATTTCAAATCTAATTTAGAATAGACCTGTATTTAAATACAAAAATCAGGGTTTTTTAAAACAATATTGATTTTTGTATCTGACCTGCCAAAGATAATAAGAGAGGAGACCCTATAAATGCCATTCAAGACAGAACTGTAAAGACTGCGGGGTAAATAAATAACATTCTTGCACCATCCAATGACAGTTACATT
This sequence comes from Malaclemys terrapin pileata, assembly GCF_027887155.1. Taxonomy (NCBI): domain Eukaryota; kingdom Metazoa; phylum Chordata; order Testudines; family Emydidae; genus Malaclemys; species Malaclemys terrapin. The sequence continues at coordinate 77,877,078 of NC_071512.1, forward strand.
ACTGTGTTCTGAAGAAGGTCCTATACTGATAAATGAAATCGGAAGGCTAGTAACCATAAGGCTGAGCATCGCAAGTGAGAACAGGAGTCATCGTCAGGTTTTCTGACTTCTGAAAGCGTAAAAATGGGCACGCTGGGTCAGACCAATGGTCCTTCTAGCCCAGTATCCAGTCTTCCGACAGTGGCTAGTGCCAGATGCTTCAGAGGGAATGAACGTGGCAGGACAATTAGCGAGTTATCCATCCCATCATCCAGTCCCAGCTTCTGGCAGTCAGAGGTTTAGAGACACCCAGAAGACAAGGTTGCATACCTGACCATCTCTAGCTAATAGCCATTGATGAACCGATCCTCCTTGAACTTACTTAAGTCTTCTTTGAACTGTTATACTTTCGACTTTCACAACAGCCCCTGGCCACGAGATCCAAAGGTGACTGTGCATTGTATGAGGAAGTACTTCCTTACATTTGTTTAAGCCTGCTGTCTATTATTTACATTGGGTAACACCTGGTTCTTATGTTATATGAAAAGCTAAACAACACTTATTCACTTTCTCCACACCATTCATGATTTCATAGACCTATCATATCCCTCCTCAGTTGTCTCTGTAACTGATATGGTAAGTTCTATTGAAATAAAACAGTTTTTAGTACAAGGTTGCTCATATCCTGCTCCAGCTGAAGCACGTCTAAAAAAATTTTCTGAGCCCTGCATCTTGCTGTGCTAGTAAAGAATCTTCTATCTATCTTTCAGAGCTTTACTAAAAAAAAGTATTGAGGGGTAATTTCTTATAGGAAGCCTCTTTGGTCACAGGATTGCTTCAAAAAAGTCCATAGCTTAGAAGAAAAGCCCCAACTCTGTCAGAAAGCATTCTTAGACAGCACAGAGTGGAGGGCCATGCCTTAAATAAAATAAGTTGGTCTCAGGTGACAACATATCTTTTAAAGTCTCTAAAATCAGTAGCCCTGTACCCTTCATGCAATCTCCAGCTTTGGTTTACTTTGTGCCACCAGCCTAATGGGCCCAATGCAGCCCTTCATTTAGTGCCAATGCCCTTCTAAACAAATGCTAGACAGAGAATCCACTCAATTGACTCAATTTCATCTAGAGTCTTTGCCAGCTCCCACTGGCACAAGTCTGTCCAGACACAGCTCACTTCACCCGAGGACCTGCAGCTAGATAGCACAGACACCAAAGTGGGTGGCATTAGCCAAGGAGGCAATGTGGCCAGAATGCTCAGAGAATGCACTAATTCAACACAGTCTCTGCTGTTGGGGATCCTGCAGAGCCTTGGCAACAAACTATGGTTGCCCCAATGGGTGCAATCATCACCTGTCCTCTCCTGGGGGTGGGATGGAACTTCCCCATTGTTGCAATGGGATGCAAATTACACGACTGTGCAGAGGATTGACAATGTGTTCAAATCCTGCCCAAGACAATAGTGACCCGAAGTCACCATAATTACAGGTGGGTAGCCAATTTATAGGAAATAACTGAGGGTTAAGGCCATTTTCTCACCTCTGAAGGACGAGGCTGAGACACATCCTGAGGTACACTGGAGAAGTAGCACTGTGTCTCTGGTCTTTGGCTAGATGACTGATCTCAAGGGCTATCAATATGGAAGTCTTCATAAATATTTATTTGGGCATAAGCTTTCGAGGGTTAAAAACCTCACTTCTTCAGATGCAACTTGCATCTGAAGAAGTGAGGTTTTTAACCCTCGAAAGCTTATGCCCAAATAAATCTTTTAGTCTTTAAGGTGCCACCGGACTCCTCATTGTTTTTGTGGATACAGACTAACATGGCTACCCCTCTGATACTTGACATAAATATTATATTCAGCAAGGAAAATAGCAAGCTCAGGACATAATTTTAGAATATATTATAATAGTAACAAATTTCATAGCACTATTCTTTTACAATTCACTGATCCTATTAGAATACTGCAACTACATACTGGGCAGAAACAAGCCTGGAAATATCAATTCAAAGCCCCTGAACATTGAACTTTTTGTTAAAGCTTTTCCTCTCGAATCTTGTTACATGTATTCTTCGTGTAACAGGATCTTATCCAATACATATATACAGTAGTGGAGAGTCTAAAGTGAAGGGGAAGAGAAACATGGCAACAACATTTTAATCAACGGCCTCTGCTCTAAAATACATACCTGACAACTTGCTGTTCTTTTCATGTTTCCTACAGAAATTTTCAGCCTGCAAAGGAGGTTGTTCATCTCGATAAGCGTTCAAGGATGCTTCCATCACAAAACTAACAAAGTAAAATACAAGGTCTATGAGGACAATGACTAATGTGGTCTAAGAGAGAATGCCTTAGGCCTGCTTGCTCCCATTCTCCCTCCACAAGATTAAGGGAGAGGACATTAAGTTTGGGAAGTCCCTTACAATCCACTGATAGTGAAATCCCTCCCACAATCTCAGAGAGTGGGAGACTAACACAAATCAAATCCTCATCAATAGCAAGGGAGGAAGCTGAACATTAATATGCAAATCATTCCCTTCCATCCCCAGAGTGTTTCTTCACTAACACATAGCATTACCCTTCTCCCAAATCCTTCTTTAGAAGGAAGAGAAACACTAACGCACAAAAATCCATATGTACGCCAGGATCTACAGAAAGAACATAAGAACTGCCATACTGGGTCAGACCAAAGGTCCATCTAGCCCAGTATTCTGTCTTCTGACCGTGGCCAATGCCAGGTGCCCCAGAGGGAATGAACAGAACAGGTAATCATCAAGTGATCCATTCCCTGTTGCTGGTTTCCAGCTTGTGGCAAACAGAGGGGGAGCAAGTAACACATTAATCAACAAAAATCCTGTTACAGAATGTAACAGCAAAAATACAGAAGGAAATGAGTGACAAATCAAAATTCTCCATCCCCAAAAATGAAATAAACTGTTTTAATCTATCTCCTTCTAGATTTTGGGGAGACTGAAACTCTGTGGCATATTAGGATACACAACTGAGGTTGTGTCTACACTGCCACTTTCAGCACTAAAACTTTAGTCATTCAGGGGTGTGAAAAAACACACCTCTGAGCAACAAAAGTTTTAGCACTGAAAAGTGCCAGTATAGACAGTGCCGCGTCTTCTGGCGAAGAAGCTATCACCCCTTATTCGGGATGGTTATATATATATATATTTTTTTAATCTTGGGAGAGCTCTCGCCCAGCGATAAAAAGTGACTACACTGCCCACGTCACAGCGCTGCAAGGTGGGCAGCATAGACATACTCTGAGAAACTGGTAGGGCTACTTGGTGAAGTAAAACAAGACAAACACAGACTCTTGGATATGGGAAAACAAACACTGTTACTAATATTCCAAAGAGTGCTACCAGGCCCACCTATTATTAAGGTTGCCAGATGCTTCCCATAATAAGACCCTGTTTTCAGTTTATATCTTTGCCAAATTTTAGCTGTTTGGACTGAAATTTTCTATGCCAGGTGTTTGCCTCAGGCTGATGTTTTCTGGAAAATGCCAGCCAATGCAGTTCAGCCATTTCTAAGAGCAAGGCTGTGGATAAAATACATTATTTTCTCAATGTTAAATGTTGGTGACTTTTTCTTTAAAAATTTCTAGTGTCCCCATGCTTTGCAGCCGGACTTGAAATCTGGCAGGGCCTTTGTATCAGGGATGTGCCTTTTGCTGTCTCAGTGAAAGTCTGCCCACATTTGGCCACTGTTGGAATTTGCACATGGTCACTAAAGACATCTTAGATTTTAGCACCTAAATTCCCTGAAGCTTTCATCTGCACCAGACATGCTCCAGCCCAGCGCTGAGCAGGACTTTCCCTGCAATTGCAGCTCTTGGCTGCTGCAGGTCATGCCAGGTTGGAGCACATGAACTGAGAGCAGGACAAGGATCCCATCCCTCTGCACTGAGGGAACATCCCTCCCCACTGGATGAGGAAGATGCATGATTTGAATGCAAATGAAACAGCTGGACCGAGGTGTGGGGAGTAGATTGGGACAAGGTGGGAGGAGGGGGAGTTGGGGCAGGTTGAAGGAGATTGGGGACATGTGGGACAGGAAGAGGGGTGACAGATATGAGGAGGAGCCAGAGAAGAACTGGGACAAGGTGTGGGGGGGATGCAACAAAGTGGGTGGGGAAGCTGAGATTGGATGAGTCTGGGGACTGGGAGCCAGTAGGGATAGGGAACATTGGAGGGGGGGGGGGCAGATCAGATGAGGTGCCAGGAGTAAGTAGGGGGAACTGAAACTGGTGGGGCAAGAAAACTGGGGACAAGGAGCTGTTGTCGGGTGGGGGGGGAGAAGAAACTGGAAACAGACACCCAAGAAGACAGAGTTGGCAGGGCGGGGGGTTGAGACTGCAACTTTTCTGGGTAAAGAGACTGGGATGAGAAGTCTGAGGATTGGAGACTATCAGGAGAATGGGACTGAGATGAGGATTTATGGGTGGGGCACAGACAGGGCTGGGACAGGCAGAGGTTGAAAGAGATGAGGCAGAAGGGATCATGTTTGGAGGAAAGAAGAATCTGGGCCAGTGCTCACTAGAGTACACTGCCCTCTTGAGCCTGGAATGGAACACAGGATTCCTGAGTGCCATCACTCCTTTGCTGTCAACAAACATCTGTGAAACAAAATGGCGAAGTTTTCCATCCTCGTCTAGCACTGCTCCATATAGAGGACAACCTACTACCACTCCTACCAGTTACTCCATTAGCTCAAGAGGTAATTTCCTTATTTAGCACCCTGGGAAATTACACATATTTACATTTAAAGAACATTACTGTGGTTGCAAGATCAAGCACTCAAAAGTTAGGAAATACCTAAATTAAGATTGCGTGTGCTACTTTAATTAGGCACTGTTGTGCATATGCATTATGACATAGTTCTTTAATTACATGATCACTTTCTAAGAAATAAAATATGTGGGAACAGAGAGAATCCTTAGAGAATCAGTAACCCCTTTAGAAGGGTCAACTCATCTCTGGCTCAAAACTGAGGAATAAGCACTGCAAAAAACACTGAAATGCCACAAAATTCCCTTGATACTGCTTTGCCCTACACCAAACTACAATAAACAGGATATCATCTTTTTAGTGCTTGGCATATCACAAACAAGATATGCAGGCACAATTCTGATAATTATTGCACAATTCTGCTAATGCTTTAAGTTGATATTATTTCACATTTTCCCATACTAAGCAAATAAGCCTTCTCTTACAGTACAAAGTGTATAAATCTTATCTCCATAATCAGTGTTTGAGCAACAATACGTCAGTACTTCTAGATAAAAGAAAAACATGTGAGAGTTGTCAAAGCAGGTTAACTTTACAAGGTAGCTCCCTTGTAGCATCACTCCTGGTCAAATACATGCTTTCCACTGCATTTAAACTGCAGCCGGAATGCATAAATATTAAAAACTGAGCATAAGCTACCTTAAACTTTGTCATTTAGTTTGTACATGATGTGCAAACTATTTCTCAAACGACTGAGCAAAAATGCTGTCCAATAGCTATACAGAAAATTTAGTATTCTACTTTTTTCTGAAGAAATAAAACATATTGTCATGTTTTCTAAGATTTATTGAATAAATAAAAGGGGAAGTGGCTCTTTAGGCTAAGACTTCTTAATATTGATATTGATTAGGTTTAGAACAAAAAGTGAGGCTAGTTTGCCAAAACTGGTATTCAAAAGGCTTCTGCTCCTCAACAGATATTGCCCAAAAGAAATGGCCATCAAAATGCTTATCACTGTGCAGAGGAGAACCCAAGTGCAGGGTTATGTGGAAGAAGTGTACAAGTTACACATTAGTGAGGTTGGGACCAAGAAAGAGAGACGAGACTCTCGAGAGAACAAGGGAGGGGAGAGCGTCTGGCTGTGTGTATGTAGGAGGCGCGGATTGCAAATTACAGCAGCGAGGGCTCCCCCGAAACTCAGCCTCCATCCCCGACGCCCTGCGCGAAGCAGGTGACCAGTCCGCACGTTGGCCCCGCTCCTTCCGGCGTTTCACCCGCAAGCTGCAGAGCTGTGCACGCCCCTCAGCGAGCACTGTCGGGCCCTAGGCACGGGGAGGCGGGAGCCGACAGGTCAGTACTTTGAAACCGAGCTGAGGGCCGGGCCAGCGGGCCAAGAACGGACTGAGAGCGACCGGCTCCAGCGCCCGAATGGGCCCCTTAGGGCCAAAGCCCAGGAGCCACAGGCCGGCGGGGGCTGGAAACTTACAGGCAGCTCCGAACAGAAGCGCCCCGTCCCTCCCCGAGCCGGGGAGCCAGCCAGGCCAGTGGAGGCAGGCCGCGCCGGGCGCTCGGCGGGAAAGCTGCCCTGAGAGAGGAGGCGCCCCCAAACCGCGCTCAGCCCTGGCGGTGGGGCGGCCCATTAAACGCCATTCAGCGACAGCCCGTGGCGGGAACCCGGCCGGGGTACGTGAGGTGGGGGCCGGGGGGGGGGTTGGAATCTCCCACTCACTCACAGGCAGAGCAGCAGCGGCGGCGGCCGGTTCCAGGGCTCCAAGAGTGCGGTTTTTGCCTGATGCCGCCTTTTGCAGACAGCTCCACGGCGGCCAATCCTAGCGTTCGTTAGAAACGATAGGGGAATTCACCAATAGCAACCCTTCCAAGAAAACAGTGCTTTCATTGGCCAACGGGCGGGGGAAGGGTAGGGGGTATCACCGCACAAGGGGTGTGGCCAGTTCTTAGTGCTAGACCTTTGGGAGCTGGCAGTTCCGGAGCTATTAGCCAGGTTACAAATGCGCCCCACTTTGCGCCGGGCAAGGAGAGGTTGTGAGGGGCTCCGGACACTACAGCTTGTGTGTGACTAGACTCAGTTGGGCCTGTGTGTCCTGGCTTAGGTTATCATTTCAGAAGCAGAGCCCCTGTAGAAATGCTGTTGTACCTTAGAAAGAAAATGAGGTACCCTCCGCTTTCGTGGTAGAAACTACTACTAGCAGCGCATGATACAATAACACTGAGAACAATTTTTACTCTGGAGTTACAACGAACGATATGGTGTTAAACTGTTTCTGCACTGGTTAGGTTACTAAATAAACTGGACATTATTGATTACCTAAGTGCAACATGTTGAAGTGAAAATGTTCCTCAGCTTTTTTAACTGTTCTCTTTGGGTCAACTTCTGCACACATTTACAGTCTCTGTAATCCCCCTGAAGTCAAGGGATTGCATCTTGTAAGGGCTCTTTTACACAAGGCAGAAGCTCAGTGTGGAATAGCTGTTCAGTGTTACTAAATAGCTATTCCGCACTAACTCCCTGTGTGGATACTTTTATTCCACACACTTTGGAAGTAGATTAATTTAAATCATAAAAGGGCTCTTGGTACAGAATAAGATCTACAACCTATCCTGGAAAACCATCCCCTATTCTCACAGGCCTTGGGAGGCAGGCCAATCCTCGCTTACAGACAGCCCCACAACCTGAAGCAAATATTCACCAGCAACTACACACTACACCACAGAAACACTAACCCAGGAACCAATCCCTGTAACACACCCTGTTGCCTTTTCTGTCCCCATATCTACTCTAGCGACACCGTCATAGGCCCCAACCACACCAGCCACACCACACAGGCTCATTCACCTGCTCGTCTGTGATATATGCCATCATGTGCCAGCAGTGCCCCTCTGCCATGTACATTGGCCAAACCAGACAATCTCTACGTAAAAGGATGAATGGACACAGATCAAACATCAGGAATGGTAACACACAAAAGCCAGTAGGAGAACACTTCAATCTCCCTGGACATTCAATAACAGATTTAAAAGTAGCCATTCTTCAACAAAAAAAACTTCAAAAACAGACTTCAAAGAGAAACTGCAGAGCTACAATTCATTTGCAAACTTAACACCATCAGTTTGGGCTTGAATAGGGACTGGGAGTATCTGGCTCACTACAAAAGCAATTTTCCCTCTCTGGTATTGACACCTCCTCATCAATTATTGGGAGTGGACCACATCCACCCTGACTAATTGACCTTCAACATTGGTTCTCCACTTTTAAGGTAACTCTCTGCTCTTCATGTGCCAATATATATTTATGCCTGTATCTATAATTTTCACTGCAGGCATCTTAAGAAGTGGGTGTTTCACCCATGAAAGCTTATGCCCAAATAAATCTGTTAGTCTTTAAGGTGCCACCGGACGCCGCATTGTTTTTGTGGATACAGACTAACACAGCTACCACTCTGATAGAATAAGAGTGTCCACATAGGGCATTAGTACAGAATAGCTATTGTGCTTTAAATTCACATCCTAGCTATTTCAAAGTAACTTCCCTATGAATCAGAAACATTGGTCTTGCTGAGAATTAGCTCTCCAGCAGTTGTGTACATAAATCTCCTATTCCCCAGAAAGTGAAATATAAGATTCTGTTTATTAAGCATTCCATACTGAGAATGTTAACTTTATCCATTGTTAAACTTATGCAAAGATTAAAGCTTTCAATGTTCTAAAGGGAACCCTGTAGCATGGCTATTATATTATATTAAGCTTACACTGAAATTAAGAAGGAAGATGCTAACTCAGGGCCAAATTTTACCATCTTTATTATGGTTGAGTAGTATTTTTCTCTATAGATAGTCCCTATGCAGTTTGAGGAGTGAGAGGATGTAAAGGTGGCTTTAAACCACTTTTGCACCCCCCAGTTTTGGACCAGCTGCTTTAACCTGCACAAGCTGCTAGCAGCCCCAAAGGGCCATTACAGCAGCCAGAGATCAATGTGAAAAGTATAGAGTAAGAAGCATTAAATCACAATCTGAACTAAGGATGAAAGTAGTCAAGAGCAGATTATAGGACAAATTAAGAAAATGAGGAATGACATGAGGAAAATTCACAGGCCAAATTCTGTTCTTGTTAACCCCTGTAATCCATAGAAGTTAGTGGTGTTGAACAGGTGTGAGTGAAACTAGGTTTTGTCCCAATGTTTAAGTGCTTTAATTTTAATAGATTAAATATGACATTAATTTAGAATCATGTTGCTTATTAAAAGAATCCACCTATATTTGTTTCTGAGGGGTGTAATATCACACCACAGTTTATTTTTAAAAAGTAATATTTGTCAAAAAATACTTCCTTATCATCACTATCTGATCATTTGCAAATCTACCTCTGTACTCCAGACCTGTCTCCTTCTGTCCAATCCAGATTCTCAGCCTTTATCTCTGATATCCCTTCCTGGATGACTTGCCAACAAACAAAATGGTTAAATTACCATGGCCAAAATTAAGCTCCTTATTTTCTCTCATAAATCCTCTCTACTCTCCATTTTTCTCTGTCATTGACATTAAGGATACCTTTTTCCTTGCCACTCAGTCTCATAACCTGGGAGTCATCTTGAATTCCTCCCTCTCACTCTACCTTCCCCTCTAAGGCTGCATCCAAATGTTACTGTTTCTTCTTCCACCTGTTCTTAAAGATCTGACCATTCCACTCTGTCCCAACACCTAAACCTCTCCTTCATGCCCTGATCATCTTCCATCTTGATTACTGTAACATGTCCCTCTCCATCATCCCTGACACTCACATCATCTCCTCTGAGTGCCTCCTGAATTCAGCAGCTGAAACTATCTCCCTTGCTCATTGACCTCACCCTTGTCACTCTCTCTCTTAAAATCTCTCCATTACATCAAATTTAAACTTCTTTTACCCACCTCGAAGACCCATCTCTCTATGTATCTGACATTGTCTCTTATGTTACCACCACCTTCTTTTGCTCTGCCAAGGCTGCAAGACTTGATGTCCCTCATCTCTTTCTCTCTAGCAAATATTTTGGTAACTTTTTGCTTGCTCTCTCTTATGTATGGACTCCCTCTACTTAACCAACACCTCTAGTCATTTTGAATACTTCCTGAAAATTTCCTTCTTTTGCGATATTTATAATAAGTGAGTCAATTATATTTATTTATCTTCCATATAGTTAGATACATATAGTATAGACCACTCCCACCAGATCTTCTCAATGCCTGCCCAACCTCCAGCTTTACCTCTTATCTGGATGGAACCCAGGAGTTAGAGAGGGGAAACAGAGAAAAGCGCAGCTCTCTCTCTCTTGTGCTAAAACTAGAGGGAAGCTCCCTCCCCACTCAGGGTGTGATAGGTAAGGGTATGTCCACACAGCAAAGAAAAACTCATGGCTGGCCTGTGCCAGCTGTCTAAAGCTTACGGGGCTCAGCTGCAGGGCTATTTCATTGCTGTGTAGACTTCTGGGGTCAGGCTGGAGCCTGAGCTCTGGGACCCTCACACCTCGTAGGGTCCTAGAGCCTGGGCTCCGGCCCGAGCCCAGACATCTACATACAGCAATGAAACAGCCCTGTAAATCCAAGACCCGTGAGTCCAAGTCAGCTGGCATGGGTCAGCCACGGGTGTCTAGTTGCTGTGTAGAAATAGCCTAACAAGCCCCCAGAGCTCCCCTTCTCCTTAGCTGGTGCAGTAAGAGCGCCGTCTTCTGTTTCAATCTACTTTAATCTCTGAGCTTCAGCCAGTTCCCTCAATTCTATCTGTCTACCTTAGCTGGGGACTAGGAAAAAAAGAAATTGCAACCATTCAGATCTGATGAAGAAGGCAGCATGTTGAATGCTCTGCAGTCCAAACTGCTCCACTGTCTGCTCCAGTGGCCTCATGTACATGATGAACATGAGAGGTGACAAGCCAGAACCATATGGAACCTTGCTTAAAAGAACCCTTGAGACAGGTGAGCAATTGCCGAAAACAACCTCTGGGATCTCTCCAAGAGGAAAGAATGAAGCTACTGAAAAGTAATTGTGTCCACCACTGCAGAGTCTGCAGGTGGGTTAACAATGTCTTGGGGCTGCTGACAGGTCTAAAAGAATCAGCACTGACAATGGACCATGCCTGGGGACTGATAATCTGCTAGTTTAACTGGTGAAGCCTCTACTCTACTCTACTCAGGCCTAAAATCTTCTGAATAGATTTTCCTTGAAAGATAATTGACAAATTTATCTGACACTTACAGGTACAAGAGTCTGTCATCCCCCTGTATTGCCAAGAGCTCCTGCCCATAAGTTAGAATTGTCTTTGTGTAGGTTGTCCTTGTCCTAGCAGTCTTTGCAAAATTACAGTTTTATAGCACAGCACTTCATTGTCCAGTAAGAAACATTGTTCAGTCTTTATCACCCTGAAACTCAAATGTTACAAGCAACATATCACTTGCTCTTAATTCCCCTTTTTGGTTTTGAACTATTGTTCTGTGGTAAGTGTTGCCTCTCTTTAACATTATGATGAGACAAATCACTTCAAGTTCCTCACTCATCAACAGTCATCAACTCAACTCATCACTTTTTTTCCTTAAAAAGCATGAGACTTTTACAAAACAATAAAAGTTTTGAGATTTTTATTTGCATTCGGATCTTGCACCATTAAGTTACATTTAGATTACATTTTCATGTTTTTCCCTATAACCATGAGGGCTAGAAAATTTCTTTTTTATTTAAATGAAAACTGAGATTTTAAGTAATCACTTGAATGTAAGAGTGAGCGCTTTAAGAAAAACACCAAATGTCACAAGACTCATGATAAAATTACCAAATTTGGCAATACTGTATCAGACCTCGTATAACACATACCCAGATGTGGTGATGACTATGCAGGCCAGCATTTTCCAGTCTAGGGGTTGCTATACCCAGGTGGATGGTGAATGGTTAGTCATCCTATCTCAGCAAAATTTCCAGTAACTAGCAGTAACTAGCACCCAGGCAGAGTGAGTTGAAGGTAGACAAGGAGAAGCTCTAAGGCAGTCATGTGGAACAGTTTGGATCACTTGGTACACTGGGCCCATTCAAACAAAATGTGTTTTAATATAGCCAAATGCAAAGTTATACAGCTAGGAACAAGGAGGCATGCTATACCTACAGAATGGGGGACTGTATGCTGGACAGCAGTAACTCGGAAAAAGATTTATGGGTCATAATTCATGAGCTCCCAGTGTAATGCTGTGGCAAAAAGGGCTAATGCAATCCCTGGATGTATAAACAGCAGAGTAAGTGATTTTGCCTCTGTATACAGCAATGGTCAGGCCAATATTGGAATACTGCTTACAGTTCTGGTGTCCACATTTTAAAAAAAGATGTTGAAAAATTGGAGAGGGAGCAGCAAAAGGGCTGGAGAAAATGCCCTTCAGTGAGAGACTTACAGCACTCAATCTGTTCAGTTTATCAAAAAGAAGATTGAGAGATAACTGGGTTACAGTGTATAAGTACCTTCATGAGAAGAAGATACTGGGTACTAAGGAGCTCTTTAATCTAGGAGAGAAAGGGATAACAATGGCTGAAAGCTGAAACTAGACAAATTCAAATGATAAATTCATTACAAATTTTTAAAAGTGAGAACAATTAATCATTGGACAAAACTACCAAAGGAACTGGTGGAGTTTCCCTTTCTTGATGTCTTCAAATCAAGAGTGAATGCCTTTCTGGAAGATATGCTTTAACCAGACATAAGTACAACTTTAGTCTCACACAAGTTATTGGGCTTAATATAGGGGTAACTGGGTGAAATTTAATGGCCTGTGATATACCGGAGGACAGACTAGATGATCTGATGGTCCATTCCGGCCTTAAATTCTATTAATTCTCTTGCAGCCAACCCTGCTTCAGTTTCTCATACCTTGCCTGTACTGTCCATTTCTCACCCCTCCACCTTACTTGCACTGCACTCTGTTACAGAGAAGTGCCACTTGAAGATGGTGAGAAACCAGCTGTCCTGACTCCATAGCTGAACTGTTCACATTGCTCGGCCAACTGTTCAACACCTAATAGAGCTTCCCTGGAAGAGAGACTAGTGCAAAATGGTGAGGGGAGAGATGTAACGGAACTAGCATCTGCCACCACCGCACCATCCCCTAGACAGTACTGCAACAACCTTTCCAGCCATCATCACCCAGGCTATATGCAAAATGGTGAGGGGAGAGATGTAACGGAACTAGCATCTGCCACCACCGCACCATCCCCTAGACAGTACTGCAACAACCTTTCCAGCCATCATCACCCCATGCCCCACCCAGTATCAACCATTCCCCCGTCAGCTGCCACCCACCAGAACTCCCTCCTCCCCCCCAGCTAAAACCAACCAGGGTTTATTTCTGACTCCACTCTTGCAATCTTTTGTGATTACACATGATTATGGATGTCAATGCAAATGACTGTGAGACTAAGGCTAGGTCTACACTATGGGGGAGGGGAGGAGTCAACCTAAGATACGCAACTTCAGCTACGTGAATAGTGTAGCTGAAGTTGCGTATTTTAGGTCGACTTACCTGGCTGTGAGGATGGCGGCGAGTCGACCGCTGCCACTCCCCCGTCAACTCCGCTTCCGCCTCTCGCTGCGGTGGAGTTCCGGAGTCGATGGCAGAGCGATCGAGGATCGATTTTATCGCGTCTACACTAGACATGATAAATTGATCCCCGATAGATTGATTGCTACCCGCCGATCCAGCGGGTAGTGAAGACGTGCCCTAAATCTGTGACAAGACTTGACCTGAAGTCATGCAGATGGTGCGGGGGAGGGAGGAAACTGTTTGGGAGGAAGACTTTTGAGAGACTCTGGAGGAAGCACAATTAAAGCCTTGCCAGCAGGCACCAATCTATCTTCAGTAATTTGAACACTTCTTTTAAATATTGCTGCAACGTTTTCTAATACCCTTGGAAAGTTTACTGAGTATACTGTGCTTGAGCCAAATAGGGTTGCATTCATGTAATTAAAGGCAAAAATTGGCCACTTGTGCACATTTTCTAAGTGTTTCTCCTTTTTTCCCTAACTGTATTTTATCTCTTCTTGAGACATCTGTTTGAACCCACAGAGTTGCAATTTCCTTTGTTATTTGTTCTCCAGATTTTCCCAATACATCTATCACTTTTCTCATTGCCAAACTTTCTGTTTCTGTTCCCCTAATAGATTTGTGGATAGCACCTAGCTCTTGCTTCAATATCTGACATAGGGCTGAATCTGGTAACCTTATTCACTTGAGTAATTTCATTGTCAATGGGAATACTCGCACATGTACAGGGAGCAAGATTTGGCTCCTCAGTCGTACTTTTGTAATAAAAGCTAAAATGAGATTTTAGGAAACTGCAACTTATTACCTTAATATTTATGACACTGTCAAGATTGCACTGTAAAAATTCATATTATTTAATTCTCCACTCTGACACTAAAGCATCATTTCATTTATATGCAAATAAGAATATATTCTACTGCTGTTTCTCCATTGCAGAAACTGTTTGAATTATTCACAGTTTATTAATAAAGCTGCATAAATACGTATTTTTTCCACTCAATTGGTAGTAGCCATGGAGAGAATCTGTAAATCAGACTTTTGTTGTTATGAGCTTCATAACAAATATGAAGATTTATGGAGTACATAATTAGATGTCCTGTGATTGTAAGGGAAATAGTGAATCATCTAGATGAAATACTCTTTTCTTTATTCCTTTCTCCTTGGTAGAGGAATTTTTGGAAAATGGACTATAAAAATTAACAAAGTTATACAAACTGCTCGTGAAAAATAAGATACCATTTAAATGTCATTTCCAACAGTATGTGATGAAATAATTGTATTTAACCTCTCCCACTTCACAGTCTGTCTAGAATAAGAAATGCAGTTCTAGGATATAAATATTATGATTTGTATAAATGATTGTTTTTATACCAAATTCTGATTTTTAAAATGAATACAGGCTTGATCCTACAAGGTGCTCAGCACTCTGGCCCTAACCCAGCAAAGCACGGAAGCATGTGCTTAACTTTAAATAAGTGAGTAGCCTTACTAAAGATATTGTGTGCTGGTGTTAGCAGCAACTCCTAGCTGGGGAACATGCTAGATCTGCTTAGAGGAGCAGCAAAAGGCAATCTATAGTGATATTCCCTGAACCCATTTTGAGGAATACTATACTGGCTGGTAGAATTACTGTTGCAGAGCATGTTCTGGGAAGTGTTAGCTACACAAACGTGCTACAAATAACACAAACCCGTAATGCTGGACAGAGTAGAATTTAGTCCTGAATATGTGTAGGGTAATGCAGAGTTCATTATCAGATGTTTAGAATTATGAAGTCCTTCAAAAACAGTGACTCTTGTGTCTTCTTGTATAGCTACTTGTTTTTAATTTAAATGCGAATTTAATTTTAAAGTAGGTCTACTCACTACTTCTCTTTTTTGGAGAACCAGCCTTATTTTGCTGGTCTAACTTTCACTTCTAAAATTTAATTAAATAAACTTTAAAAAAAATAAAGTTTGGTGATAAGAACTTGTTTCTGGAAAGACTCTCAAAACTTATGTCTGAGGCTATTAGCTGAAATCCTTTGACAAAAGTAGAATGCTACTACCATTACTCTGAGACTAAGTAACTATTATATGGCCTATTTGTAAACTGTGATCAAAACACAAAATGGAGCAACCATAACACTTATTTAGGATGCCTTTTGACAGCATCATATTACAGATTGGTCATCTTTTAAATTCTACAGAATATTTATTATGGTATGACATTTCTATTTGCAAATGGATTAAAATTTTAACTCTTAGGACAATTATGATGCTTTGTTTGGGTAAAAGAGACACTGGTGATATGGTTTATAGGTAAAGAAGTACTTCTGTTCCTCAGAAACATGAGTGAGCAAATTTTCTTCATATTTAATCTCATGGGTACCCCTGCTCATTCTCCAAAACACTGGCCAAAATTTGCAAACTCTGATGTCTAAATTAGGAACCTATATAAAAATGTAGTACCTAAATAAATAGCTTCATATTCAGAGGCTGAGCACAACAGAAAATCAGGCTGCTAATTTGGTTACCTAAGCATAGGTTTTCATGCCTAATTAGGCAGACAAAGTTGAAAATGTTGTTCACTCTTCTATCATCAGTAGGGCTTTTTCTCACGGAAGCACTAGCTATCCATTGGCCATAAAAAAATTGAGATATGTGCTGAAGCACTTTGTCTTCTCTTCCAGAGAGCAGGAATTATAAAGGCACTTTTGAAATCAGGTCTCTTTTATGGTATCTCAGTTAAGCCAATAGTTTGGCTTGATTGTGATGTTGTAGAAATAATTCTTAAACTTGGACTTAAAATGTTTGTTTACATGTTTGCATTTATGAAAAGCAGTGGATAATGTACACTGGAAAAGCACTATCTAAATTGTTTATTAATGAAGTGGAGTGCACATTTGATATAGGGTGACCAGATGTCCCAATTTTATAGGGACAGTCCCAATATTTGGGGCTTTGTCTTATATAGGTGCCAATTACCTCCCATCCCGATTTTTCACCCTTGCTATCTGGTCACCCTAATTTGATATTACATTCAGAGGACAACTTTCTCCGGTTAGTAGTTGTGGTGCATTTTCATTTAGGAGGTGGTTTGGGGAGGTTCGGGGGCGGGGGGGGAGCGAGGGGGAGGGATGGGAGGAGGGAAATTGTTTGATTCTATTTCTCTACGCTCATCTTTTTTGCAGGTATTAAAATGAAAAATGGATTCACTGCTGTGCTATGTTGGTGATAATATGAAATGATAGTGAAAGAAATTTCCTAATTACCTAATGTTAGAAAAGATAGCATCTCATTTTGAATTGGTATAGGACAATACTGTAAGCTTTTATGTGCCAGATCATATCAGATTGTCCTAAAGTTATGCCTGTGCAGAACCATATCACCTTTGAGGGAGTTCTGGGAAGGATTGTATCTCAGGACACACTTCTTGGAGCTCTGCAGGGCTTGTGCTGGTGCAGAGGGATGCAGGGTAGGATTGCCAGACATCTGGTTTTCGACTGGAATGCCCGGTTGAAAAGGGACCCTGGCAACTCCGGTCAGCACCCCTGACCAGGCCGTTATAAGTTCGGTCGGCGGTCCAACAGGGTTGGCTCCTTGCCCTGCTCTTGTTCTGCACGGCTCCCAGAAGTGGCCGGCATGTCCAAATCCTAGGTGCAGGGGCCAGGGAGGCTCCGCATGCTGGCCCCACCCCAAGCACCGTCCCCACAGCTCCCATTCGCTGAGAACCGTGGCCAGTGGGAGCTGTGAGGGCAGAGCCTGCGGATGCGGGCAGCACGCAGAGTCCCCTGGCCCCTGCAGCTAGGAGTTGGACATTTCAGTCACGTCCGGGAGCTGCGCAGAACCAGGGCAGGCAAGGAGCCTGCCTTAGCCCCGCTGCACTGCTGACCACGAGCAGCCTGAGGTAAGCGCCGCCCAACCAGAGCCCGCACTCCAAACCCCTCTCGCACCCCAACCCCCAACCCAGGTTGGAACCCCCTCCTGCACCCAAACACCCTCCTGGAGCCTGCATCCCACACCCCCTCTCACACCTCAACCCCCTGCCATAGCCTGAAGCCCACTCCTGCACCCCAAACCGCTCATCCCCAGCCCCACCCCAGAGCCCACACCCCCAGCTGGAGCCCTCACCCCCTCCTGCACCCCAATCCCCTGCCCCAGACCGGTGAAAGTGAGTGAGGTGGGGGAGATACGGAGGGAGGGGGGTGGAGTGAGCAGGGGCATGGGCTCAGTGAAGGGCGAGGCAGGGGGCGGGGCAAGGGTGTTCAATTTTATGTGATTAGAAAGCTGGCAATCCTAATGCAGGAGCATGCTCCTGGCTCTTTCCTGTTATGCCCTGCCCATAGTGGCAGTAGGAGAAGCAGTCTCTGTGTTTTGAGGTTGTGGTGGACTGTTCACAAGGAATGCAGTGCTAGGCAAAAGGCATTTCTTTGTAACTTCTTTCCTTCTGTGATAAGGCACGTTCTGTCTTTAGACCTCTGTGACTTCATAAATAAAATTAGGGCTATGCTTCTCTTTATAGTCAAAATGTGAGTAAGGGCCACAATCTGCAGAAATTTACTACAAAAATTGGATGCACAAGTTATATTTAAGGCACTATATAAATTATTAATTATACATGGCATACCACCCAGTCAGAAGTAAAAAACTACAGTAATAGGCAGTGTCTATAGCTTGAAAACAAACATTAAAAGAGCCCCAAACTTCAGATTCCCTGAGCTCAATCACTGCTCCCATAGGAAACCCATAGGATGGGAGAAAGCCTGCAAGAAACTCCATGTTTGCCTGGCATAGTTTTGTTCCTTCCCAATCTCCCCTGAAGGGGGTAAGATTTCCAACCTCAGTCTGTTGCAGAGAGACCAGAAATCAGGCTGCAAACACATTGACCCAAAGTATCTAGTGTGGATAGTTAGCTCCTCCCCAGACCATCCTTTTTCTTTCATTACCTGCCTCGCCAACCCACAGAGGTCAGCCACAAAGTATGCCTGCAAAGGGGCTGCCATGATTTTGCAAGGAGGGGAGAGCATGAGTAGAGACACCTCTTGGTTCCATGCTGCCCTTCCCAATTCTGCTAGCTTTAGCTCTTTGCTACCTGCACTGGCAAACAGGAACATCTGCCTACTTAATCAGGAGCATGAGGAGCATCTAGAGTAGAGAGCAGGGGCATTTATAAATGTGAAGTCAATGTTGAGCCCTCAATCCCCATCATTTGTTAATGTCCCTCTATGAGTAGAAATCTACTCAGATTATATATGCCACACTGAGATGCCAATTTCTGCTCTGAGCCACAGGAACTTGCTATCTATTTTCTGTAGTAATTTATATTGTGGTTTTTTTCAGCATAGCATGTAGTACATTGGCTTTTGCCTGATTCCTCCCACCTTTACTCAGACCACAACCCCATTTTGGGAGTTTGTGAATCTCTTTCATATTCTCTGTGGGAAACAATTTTAGTGCTCTGATTTGGTATGGCAGCATTCCAGGTAGAAAGTTTTGGCTTGCACAGGGTTTTTCAGGCAGGATTTGTATAAGTTCCGATGCTTTCTTCACTTTGTGGTATGCAAAACACAGGAACATATGGCCCAAACTATATAAATGTGTGAACTATTCTGCAACTGTTTCTCATTATACAGATAAAATATAAACATGGTAAGCAAACTGAGATGATAGAGGCTGGGGTCAGGAATACTGTAGGGGTTCAAGAAAGCAACAAATGTCAGGCAATTATCTGTGAAAATTTAAATGTTTCTGTCCAATATATTTCCAAGACATCTCATTTTAAAAAGACAATTATAAAGAAAATTAATATATTTCATAAATTATTTGGGGAAGGTACTCTTATTGTTCTGCCTGACTGGAAATGGATTAAGCCAATGTAACTGAGAGCTGAATAAATCTGGCTCTAGAGCAGTGGTTCCCAAACTGGGGTTCGTGAAATGTTACAGGGGGTTCTTGGGGAAAAATTCCCTAATGGCAGACAGAGCTGTCCCTACGGACCCCAGGCAGCACTGGGCCAGCAGCCCAGAGCCCCTGGACTTCTAAGAGCTAAGCAGATCAAAGCAAGCATATCTATCACACTCAGGAGATTTAAACTTCAAGACTCCTTATAAGCAATGGAAAGGGATGTGGACATTTTTTGCTATTTTTAAAATTAAATAGGCAGCTAGTATTGTTTTAAAAATTATTATGAAGAACAAGTTTAAGCTTTGTTGTAACGTGCATTGTTTGCCTGGACTGCTCAATACCTGAATGCTTGTGTAGGAGGAACTCTTTGAGTTGGCTTCTTAAATACCTTCATGCTGTTTCACATCTGATACTCCTTGATGAAACATAGGAGCCTTGTTGTATAACAGGCTTATTCAAAGTGATACAAGCTACAAAAGTGAGATCTTGGAAGAGTGTCGCCGTTTTCATAATGTAATAAAAATACTGTAATGATAAATAATAATTAATAAATAGTGTAATAAGCATGTCATAAAAACAAATTTCTTATTTTCAAGATCACTGCTTTTACTGTTTATACTCGGGTAAAGGAGAAAATCCCTGGAAATATTCATTTTTAGGAGGGAGTTCGCGAGACTAGACATTTTAGTGAAAGGGGTTCACAGGTTGTTAAAGTTTGGGAACCACTGCTCTAGGGCTTTATTTGTATTTAGTTCATGAGGGTAGTATGCCATCTAGTGGCAAGTAGATATATTTTCTTAAAAAGAGATGCTGATATGTTTACTAATTATTTTGGCTGTGAAACTGATACACATATAGGGGCAGTGTTAGTCCATGGCACTTTTATTACACGGTGACCTATTACAAACATCCCTCCCTCTCCCTCTATGTTTACTGTATTTTGTAAGAGAAAGTAAGAGGGATAAGGCATGGGAGAAAAAAATATTTTCTCATGAGATTTGAAAGCTGATCGAGAACAGATGGGATGAGGAGATATAGGAAGGCAATTTCAGATGGCAGGAGCAGCAGATGAGAAGGTTCTCACCCTGTGATGGAGTGTTCACCCCACACAAAGTAGAGCAGATTGAAATGTTGATGGATGATGGGGCCCAACTGAGAAGGGACAGGAGGGGCTGGTATAAAGCCAGGAAGTTGGCAGTAGAAAAGGGATTACGGAAGAAGTTGTCTGCAGTTATTCCCTGGGAAGAGGGAGTTTGATCTGAGAGAGAGTGGGAGCCAGAAGCTGTAGGAAGGAATCCAGGGAAAGAGCAACAGGGTCTCAGGGAAAGCAGACCACAGTTGCCAGGTAAAGGGTCCATGGACTGGAACCCGGAGTAGTGGGCAGACCTGGGTTCCTTTACCAGCCACTGGGGAAGTGGCACAGAGCAGGCAGTAGAGTATAGACAGTTGTCCAGTGAGACTTTGGTACCCTGGAAGGAGAGGACTATAGTGACCTGGCCGGAGGGAGAGGAGTGGTAAGAGGGGGGGCATAAGAAACTCTAAAAGCCAAAGAAATGCCTGTCCCTGATCAGTACACAACCTTACTCCTTATCCCTCCCGGGATATAAAAGAGGTGGTACCAAGACCTCAGACTCACAACCTCTCCAAAACGAAACATGACGATAAGTTGTAAGGGGTGGAACTAGGGGTGTGCACTACAAGTATATTTGGGCCTGCTAAGAAGGAGGAGGTGGGAATAGGGAAGGGGGACACAGGTAAATGCTCTGTGGCATCAGAGCTGGAAACAGAAACACTGCTCTGTGGTGTCAGAGCTATGGATATGCTTGCTTGAAACTAAACCCAATAAACATTGCAGTGCCCGCACTTCCGTCTTCTGCTTTCTGTCTTGGTGACAAGAACCTGGGGGGGAGGGGCGAAGGGAAAGCCCCTAACACACTCCGAGTCCCACAGAAAGAGAGTCCGCTGGGCAGGGAAAGGGATGTCAGACCAGAGTGGAGCTAATCCCCATATGTGGTCACAAAGAGGCACCCTAGTGTTGAATGTACTCTGGGACACCTCCCCCAGGGCCGGCTCCAGGCACCAGGCACCCAAGCACATGCTTGGGGCGGCACCTGGTAAGGGGCGGCGGGGGGAGTGCGGCGCGGCATTCCGCGGGGGGGGGGGCGCTCCGGCAGCGCGGCGCTGGAGGGGCAGGCTCCGGTTGCGTGGGGCTCGGCGAGGGGGCGGCGCGGGCGCGGCGCTGGAAGGGGGTTCCGGCAGTGCTCGGCGCGGGGGGGGGGGGGGGCGCTCCGGCGCGCGGCACTCTGGGGGGGTTCCGGCGGCGCTCGGCGGGGGGGCAGCGTGGTGCTCAGCGGGGGGGCGGGGGGTGGCGCTTTTTTTTGCTGCTTGGGGCAGCAAAAAA